>NW_020664463.1:20786703-20805403 GCF_002925995.2 Terrapene triunguis
ACAGAACAGGGGGTCGCACTCAGAGGCTTGCTATGTGAAAGGGGTCACCAGTAAAAAAGTTTGCGAACCACTGCTTTAGAAAGCTATCCAGTCTTTATTTAAAGACTTCAATTAATGGGTAATATATCAAATCCCTACATGACATATTCCAATAGTTAATTATTCTCAGTGTAAAAAATGTGCACCTTATTTCTAGTCTGAATTGGTCTAGCTTCACTTTCCAACCTCTGAATCTCCTAATGCCTCTTCTGCTAGATTGTAGAGCCATCTACTAGATGAATCTCTTATCCATATAGATATTTGTATACCATGATGATTAAATAACCTCTTAAGCTTTTCTTGGATAAACTAAATATAATGAGTTTCTTAAGTCTCCCACTATAAGGCATGTTTTCCAGATCTAGAAACAGTCTGGTAGCTCTTTAGTGAACCCCTTTCCAATCTAACTTTATCATTATGATAAGGATTATGGCCCCAACGTGCTGGGCATTTTACAAACATAGTAAAAGAAAGTCCCTGCCCTGAAGAACTTCCACTAATTAAAGAGAAGAGATTAACAGGTGAATTTTACATAAAATGGAAAGGAAGAATTTATTTAAAAATTCATTACAACACTCACCTTGGAATTCATCTGTTTATCAGTTTAACTGTTCTGCCTGTATGAAAGCACCATCCAAGTGCAGACACACTTTATTGGAGGGCAAATGTTGCTTGCTGCATGGGTGATTTTATGTAAGTATAATATCTCAAATGATATAGTCTCTTGCCCAAAGAATTAAGTCTAAAATTAGCAATACAATTATAATTTTTTGTAGCTGTATGGGTGGGGTGCACACAGTTCCTATGATTTCTAAATCCTAATTTTCACACACATAACCAAGAACGGGAGGGGTGGAAAGGTAAATTTTTACTATGCTGCCTACTTTGAATTGGCCTGTGGACGCACAAAACACAACTTTGAAAAGTTGAAAATCACATTAACAAAAGGTGATCTCATAAATAACACTTGAGATTATTGAAACTGAAATATTTTTAAGTCTATTTTACATGTTGGGATTCATGCTATTTGTTTACTTTCTGCATCTCGCTCAGCTCTCACAATGAAAAAAAAACCCCATACAGTTATTTTAGGTCAGTGGTTCTCAAATTATTGTACTGGTGACCCCTTTCACATACCAAACCTCTGAGTGAGACCCCCCCCTAAATTAAAAACACTTGTTTATATATTTAACACCATTATAAATGCTGGAGGCAAAGCAGGGTGGAGGCTGACAGCTGGCGCCCCCCCCCCCCCATGTAACAACCTCTCAAACCCTTGAGGGGTCCTGACTCCCAGTTTGAGAACCCCTGTTTTAGGTGGAGGAGAAGGAGATTGCTTTCAGTCAGTTTCACTTTCAGATGCTGATGCCCCAACCATGCTCCTGTGTTCACTGCAAGGGAATATTTATTTATTTAATTAATTAATTTAAATAACCCTCTCTCCATTGGGATTTTTTTTTAAATGTGCGCAGATTTCAGTTAGTCTGGTTTGGAGACAAAGTTTGATCTGACAGTGTGCCTGGAAATATCTTCAGGCTGCTTACTTCCCTTATTTTTTCCCCAAAGGAGAAGCTGGGGGGAAAAAATAATTAAATTACTCCTGGATAAACTCGGGGCTGTACAAAATACATAATGAAGACTCTCCCTATCACTTAGAGCTTTCATATTAAAAAAGAAGAAGAAAGTATCGTTCATTATTACTATTGTATCAATTATCATTATTAATATAAAGAAATATAGTAAATAGAAAAAAGTTCCTCAAACGAATGGCACTAGCTTTAGATCGGATTACTGCCCTTTAAACCATTGCAATAGGGCTAACAGCAGCACAGCACCCCCTCTAGCGCAGAGCACACCGCTTCAAGAGCATGACGCTGAGCAGCGGCAGCAGAGGCGCCCGAGACAAATGATTCCAGCGTGTGTTGGCAGGATGACGTTGAATTTCCGCGAAAATCCAGCATGCATGTGCGGGTTGCAGCTGCACTTAGGGGCATCACTGCAGGGAGCGATTTCCACATGAGGCGGCACACACAACCTTTCCAGAAAGTGGTGTCGTTTTTGCAAGGTGTTGGCATAAACATAATGCGGGTCTGTTTAAAAAAAAAACACGAACAGTGTTTGGTTTAATCATTTATGCTCTTTAACTGCCAAAACAGCTCATCAGAAGAAGAGAGAGCGTATGTGAAAAGTTTTTTGGGGAAGGGGGTGGTATTCAACATATGGCACTCGATTAATCTCTAAACGGAGACTGTTAAAACATCTGCTGTCTCCAAATGTTAAGCAGTATTTTTTTTTAAATAGCCTTATTAGGGAAGCGCCCCTGGGCATACGGACAAAATTAAGAGACAACTTGTTTTTGCTGCTTTATTCTGAAACTGACCGATAACTCACAAAGCAGTCGAGAAATGACAGGATTTTTCATGAAGCACATAACTGCATCTACAACCCTCATCGCCACATACAGTCAAAGCAAAAGCCTCTTCTATACCCTAATAGACGAAAATGAGACTCTCGCATGCTTTTTAACCTTAGCGTTTCAAAGAATAGACGTCGGGAGTTGAAAACGGTTACTTAAAATAATAATGCTTTTTAAGCGATTGTACTGGAATGAATTTGCACAACACCTCAGTAGGTAAAAGCCACATTTCTGGTGCACAATTTGCATGGTTTTTATTTTAAAAAAATGAACAAGTTTGAAATGCTCCATCATCACGTATTATTTAAAAATAAAAATTGAATTAGCATACCTGGACTATAAGTTGTGAGAGATGTATATACAATCGGGGAAATGATCACTTACTTTATTCCCCTTGATGATTGGGGTTGTTGTAGGTGGAGGTTCCTGCATATTTATCTCTCTGTTACAAGACTCCTGCTTTCTGACAACATAGTATTAATTTATCTACAATCCAACTAGAAATCTATCAACTTTTAAAACTTACAAACTTTTGTCAATTATCTTGTGCCAATGGAATATTATATCACTCTCCCTTTTCCTTGAAAATATTAATAAATAATCACAATTACTGGCTTTTGGAGTTTATGAATTCACTAAGATTTGGGGGGTGGGGGGAAGTTCATTGACACAACGCACTCCTCATTTTACAGGAGCAGCCAGACAATAGGAAGGGGAAATGGATAGGGGAAGATAAAGCCTTTCATTGAGTAGCATAACCTTAATGTATATGCATGGGTGAGGGAGTCCCTCCTTCCTTTCCCCAAATGCCGTAATAAAATACAAAATTTGCAAAGTAGATATGTTTCCAGTGCTTTCTATTGCGGACTTTTACTGATAAGCTCCCAGACAATGACGTGATAAGAAGCTAAAAATGATTTAAACCATAGTTTGTATGGCGCATGGATTTGAAATCACGTGTGGTTCTTTGCTTTTTGGGAGGGAGGAGGTAGATGACTTTTGATGAAAGATAATAGGAATCGTGTATACCTCATTATGATGGCTCTACTCATTAGCAAGTATCAAAGGTGCTGTAGAAAAGGTTCAGAATGTCTTTTTGGTAGTTAAACGTTTCACATAATTGACTAAAATATCTACTCAGTTTGGGAAAATCCCCCTCAAACTTTTTGTGTTTTGTTTTTAAATGTGACTTTATTCCTCATGCAGTTAAACCAAGGCAGTTTCATCCTCAGTACATACTGTTTCGTTTTGAACTGCAATTTGAGGGTTGTGGGTGGGTGGGCTTTTTGTTTTGTTTTTGGTTTTGGGGGTGATTGCTAATTTCAAATTAGCAATTTTGATCTTTGATCTTTTATTAATTTTTTTACAATAGACCGGATACTGATTTCCCCCAGTTGATAAGGTCAGAAGGTTGTGTGTGTGTGTCTTTTTCCCCCTTCCTTGGTTTCTTTTGATGTAGTGAGGAATGCTTCTTCCTTAAAATATAATCTGCCCAGTAACAATCAGCGCGCAGCAGCAAAAGCCCCAGAGCTATTGGCTATGCAAATAGAGGGAGGGGAAGCAGCTCCCCAAACTCTCAACTCACACTTTTAAAGTGATATTTTCTTTCCCTCCTCTTCACCTTCATTGTACTGGGGGGACGGAAGGGGTGATTAGGAGGTGTGCTAGCCACATACACTTCTTTATTTTCTGCCTGGCCACCTTACTTTTCATGCAAACCCATCTTTAGGAGCATACAGTTCCTCTTCTCTGGTTCCAGCAAGGCTGCAACAGAGACTTAACAAACTTGACACACGTCACAAAATGCTGCCTTGCATAGGCTGGGAGGCACAGAGGGGTGACAATGAACTGAGGTGTGTTGTAAAAGGTTAAAAACCACCCAGAATAAAAGTTAAACTCCATGGTTAAAATAATAGATGCAAAACAAGCAAGAGCATGAATGATCCTCATAGCAAATCAAGCATGATGGAAATCACATTTATTGCCAAGTGCAATTTAAAAATATATATATACAATATAAAGGAGATCATTAAGAATAACTGGTGCAGGAAAAAATGCAGTGCTGAAGGGTGAAAGTCACAGAGCAAGTGCGGGACAAATCCGCCCTTCTGCTCCCCCACCCCCATTATATTTCTTAGAAAGCTATATCAGTGTGACCATGCAGTGCTAACACAGTTCTGGCTGTTAGTCAGAAATACATCGACATATTCGAGGAAGTTGCATTGTGGCCACTGCTAGATCTCCCCAAACAGCAGCGTGAAAATACTGCAAAATATACAAGCATCAGCAAGCACACAGCCTTGGAATCTTCTTTTGTACGGTCTCTGTTTTGCCTTTAGTCTTTCGCTGGCAAGCAAAGTTTTCCTCCTGGTTGCAGGTCAGGAGGATTGGGGGGAGGGGGGGAGAGAGAAAATGTGTGTGGGGAAAGGGGTATCCGAAAGCTTCTGTTTAATCTGGAAGAAGCAGGAGGATCTCCAGTGAGCAAGGAAATGGCATGGTTAACACACACACAACTAAGCTGATACCACTCGGTTCTGTTCTTGCAATAAGGAATTAAAAAAAAAAGAGAGAGAGAGAAAAAACTTATATGGGGATCCAGATTGCCCGGTGTAGCAGAAAGTCTGGAGCGATTTTGTTTGGTCGCTGTAACGAAGAAAAAGAGAAGCTGTCATTTTGTGTGTGTGTGCCCTATACAAGGGCCTCCTGGTTCCTTGTTAGCTTATAGAGGGGGGAAAAAACGCGTTTGATGTTACATCTGACCAGCTGCTGTTCTCCATAATAACAAGCGAGAGAACTGCCTGCCCTAGTGCGTTGCGTCACTTTTGCTTCAACTTTAGGCTAGAAATCAAGAGAGCGAGAGAGAGGAGAGAGAACTTTCAAGGAAGCAGGAGGGAGCTGGAAAGCCCTGCAGTCTGCCTCCCACCCACTCACCCCTCCTCCTTTGCCCCCTCCTTCCCCTCCTCCTCCCCCCAAAAAACTTTTCCATCAGAGAAAGAGGGAGATCTCTTTGGAAACATGGAGCTGCTGTGCTGCGAGGTGGATCCCATGCGGAGAGCTCTGCCCGACCCGAACTTGCTCTATGATGACCGCGTTTTGCACAATTTGTTAACCATAGAAGAGAGGTATCTGCCCCAATGTTCCTACTTCAAATGCGTCCAGAAGGACATCCAGCCCTTTATGAGGAGGATGGTGGCGACCTGGATGTTGGAGGTTTGTATTAAATTGAGAGGCAGAGCTTCTCCCCCCCCCATCGGTCTGTCTCCCCTCTTTGCCCCTAGTTCGGGATTTTAGGGGGTTCCTTTGCACAGGGGTGGTGGCTGCATAGCTCACCCTTTTGCAGGCTCTCCTGAGTTTGTTTTGTCCCTTCTTTCTTGCAGTGTTTCCCCCCAGATCATGGTTTTTGCTAATTCATTCAGTGCTTTTCTTGTCGGGTGGTGGTGGGGAGGGGGAGGCAGAAGGGGATGTGAAATGATTGTGTCTCGGTCGTTTGAGTGTGAACCTGTGAAGAAAACTGCCCTTCCGGGGCTGCTGCTTTGCAAAGAGGGGTGCAAAATGGGGGAGAAGGAAAGTTGCAAAAGTCATTTGCAAAACAAGGAAAAGAAAACCCTCCTCTTCCCCCAGGCTACTGGATCTGCTCGAGTGAGGCTTTTATGGCGAGGGGAGCTGCCCCAGATGCCGTGCAAAAAACAAGGGGTGACCGATCCCCCCTTGATTTTTGCCCAACAAGTATTTCTGTGCCCACGTATGCAGTGCTCAGGACGTGCCATTTTTTCGCCATGTTGCTTTGCATGCAACTCTGCTTAGAAGCGCTGAGCCACCCCCACCCCAAAAAAGAATGGATCTGAAATACACCCCCGTCTCAGCACGGCTGGCCCCCAGCTTGAGGGGTGGCTGCTGGGGAGCCCGGGGAGCCGGGGAATCCCTCCCTCTCCCCAATACTTACCCTGCAAGGGCGGCTGTGGGCCCAGAGCCCTCCAGACTTTGCAGCCTTGCGCTAGCCCCCATCATTTCCCCTTAAGATCTCGCTTTGGGGGGACCCCTCCCCGCCCATCCCCCCCAGGCTGGGAAGCCCAGACCCTCCTCTTGGTTTTCATGTGAAATTTGCCCCTTTGCCCCCTGGGTTGGATTTTTGATCATTTTTTGAAACCATTTTCTCCTGCTGAGGATCCAGGCTCTTCCCACCCCACCTCCCCCCCTTGCCGAATCGCGGGCCCAGGGCTGGGGGAACACCCCCCTTGGGAATTTTTACAATTGTCGGGAATGATAGGGGGGCGCCTGGTGATGCCATCGCTCCAAAAACAGGGGCCCCCGGGGCGGTGTAGATATTTTTATTTATTTTTTGAAAATATGACGAAATCCAAAAAGGGCAAAAAAAAAAAAACCAAGAAAAAATTGGGTCGCAAAGTCTGAGGCGGCGGCTGCTGCTGCTGCTCGATGGGCTTTCGGCTCCCACACTGTGACTTAATTCATTTCTTACTGAATGAACCAAAGGAATGTGAAAGCCGATTGACAGCCTTCCCAGCCGCTCCAGAGATCGCCCCCTCCCCCCAATCTAGCTCCCCGCAAAAAAAAAAAAAAAAAAAAATCATTTAGAGCCATTGGTAAATTTCATGTGAGCACTTATTTTCTTCTCTCTCTCGCTTTCCTCCTCACCCCCACTCCTTGATTGCAGGTCTGTGAAGAGCAGAAGTGTGAAGAAGAGGTTTTCCCCCTAGCCATGAATTACTTGGACAGATTTTTAGCTGTGGTGCCCACCAGAAAGTGCCATCTGCAGCTGCTGGGGGCAGTTTGCATGTTCTTGGCCTCCAAGCTGAAAGAGACAATCCCCCTCACTGCAGAGAAACTTTGCATATATACGGACAATTCCATCAAACCCCAAGAGCTGCTGGTAAGCAGCCCCACTCTACCTCCAGTGTGTCCCCCTCCACCATCAGCTCTTGTGCTGACAACCTCCCCCCTCCTTCCAGAGCCCAACAAATGATACATTTCCCTGCCCATTTATAATTTTTTAAACAATATTTGAAAAGTTGAAGGTGTTAAAGATTTTCATGCACTGATAGAAAGGGATCAAAATAAGTTTCCTGTATGAAAATAGCATGATTGTTTGAGGGGGACATCTCCCCATTCATTTTGAATGTACTGTATATAATTGCCTAATATTTAATATTCTTGTCCTTTTCCTATTTATTTATTTAACACAATGGTTAGCAAATGCCCTCAGAGATAATCTGAAGGCTTTGGTTACTGTTTGTGTTTTTTAAGAGATTTATACGTAGTTAGCAGAAGATCTCTTTTTGATAGCATGCACATACATATATGTACATGTGTTTAAATGGGCAAGAAACTTTCTGAGCTGGGTTCTTTGTAAAAGGTGCTTTCTTTCTGGTGCTCTGGTGCTGCACTGCCATCCAGTGTCAGACATGCACAATTGGAAATGACCTCATTTTTGAACCATTGCCAGAATCTCTTCTGTTTGTAGTTTCTTTTCTGCTTTCAGTTTTAAAGGAGCTGTCTGCAATATGAGGGACTTTTTAAAAACCCATGTTATGTCACTTGGTTTTATTCAGGTTACGTACCAAATAAAATAAATATTTATGGAGGATTTTTATCACCCTTTGGAAAATTTGCTTTCAAACTTTTTTCACTATTAATGCAGTAAGTCTTGTTTCTAAATTTCTTTCATTTATGGTTGCATCCTGCTCCTGTTGAAGTCAATGGGAGTATTGCCATTGACTCTAGTGAGAGTAGGATGGAGTGCTTCATACTGTGAAATTAACAAATTGCCAGTACAAGTGATACATTTATAACTTAGAAAATCATGGGTGGCATTTGTGCCTTTTTTGTAAATGTAGCTCCCAGTGTTAATTCAATAAGGGTGAAATTTATCAAAATTCAGCTCTGTTAAGCGTAATTGTAAATAAGGGCCTCCTCCTCAGTGAGGAGTTCAGGATCAGATCTTAAGGTGAGAGAGCTGAAAAAAGTTACTTTTATTTAAATGATTTCTGATTAAATAATATTTGCAAAGCACTTTTAAGATATAAAGTACTGTGTAAGTGCTAAGTATTATTAGTTTATAAGAGTGCATATTTCAATCAAATAGTTCCGTTCTCACAGATCCTAATTTGTAGAATCTGGCCCTGAATTCATACAAGTACTTCTTACGTGAAACACCCATTGAAGCCAGTGGAGTTCCATCTGTGGAAAGGTTGCAAAATCAATCTAAAAGGAAGGGCCTTGCCCCCAAAATGCTGCTGTGCTTAATACACTGTTAATAGTTCCACCAGTGGTACTACCTGTGGCAATAAACACTGTGGCCTCAATTCAGGAAAGCACTTAAGCACATGCTTAACTTTTTTGATTTCAGGGGAAGTTAAAGTTAAACACATGCTTAAGTGCTTTGCTGAATAAAGATGCTTTCCTGAATTGGGGCTTGTATCTGGTAGTGTTAGAAAGATCAGTCCGTAATGAATTTAATTGTCATTTTATTAAAATATTTTATGATTTTTCTTGAGAAATTATGCAGGACTGGTTTCAAGTCACCCTTATGGAAACATTTCAGTAGAAGATTTCCAGGTTTTGAAGGGTTCTATATTATCCCAATAGCAGTTTCTATAGCTGTTATCTATTAAAGTAGGGTTCTACTCTGAAAAGTGACTGTAAAAATGCCATTGTGGGGTTCCATGTTTATTGTCTCTCACAGATGCCAGTTCAGATCTACTAAGTTCACAAGTAAAAAAGATGTTTTTTCCAATTGCCAGCCCTACAAACTCAACCTGGGCTCTGAGAGTGCTGCTGGCTTTCTGCAGGCTCATGCATCCTTGAGATTAAAGAGTCTATAAATGGAATGTAGTTAATAATTCTGATGATGCATGAAGTGGAGTGGAATCCAGCTCCCTCTCTCTGATCTGTGATGGCTCTGTAGGACTAACAGCAGTAAAATGTATGAAAAACTTATTTTAGAGACTGAAGGAAGGAAACATGGCTCTGAAGGCACCCAAAGAGCAGATCTGTTGCATGAGAAGGTGCCATTTTTATATATAACTGCTTTTTGAAGCATAACCACACTTTAAGGGCCTGAACCGTCATTCCTTGTGCACCCAAAAACTTCTTGTGACGTCTCGGGGAGTTTTGTGTGTGCAAAGAATGCAGGATTGGGTCCTATGTGGTACATTGTCAGATGTCTTACAATCTTCTTCTTGGATGTGTTATACGCGTTTCCCTTCTGCAAAACTTGCTGTGGCATATGTGAAATACAGTTTGAAGCAAAGGACATCTCTAAAACAACAATTGTAGAGAAAATGCTGTGGGGCTGACTTTCCCGGTGGAAAAAGAAAATGTATGTCTTGCTTATTTGTGTGCATAGTTATCCACTGGGCTTTAAATGGCTATAAATTAAGCACTCTAGCCATTTAAAATAAGTTACTAGGGAAGGACCACAGTGACCTTGGCAATATCTAATTGCAGGCTAAACTTTCTGGGTGGGCATTCAACACTGGCTACAAAAAAAGTAAAATCTTGGCAGGAGCTGCCAGGCCTCATTATTTTCAGTGTAGCTTGACATTTCCAGTGTTTAAAAAAAATGAAGGAAAAGCAAAGTCAACAACTTCAAAGCTTCAGAGGCGTATTGAAAAAAGGTTTAAGCAAAACCAATTTAGCAGTGATATAATTACAATCAGTAAAATGAGTAAGCTTTTTGTTCTTTTTCGTCAGGCTTGCCTATGGTTTTTCTTTTTGTTTTCTTCCTTCAGGAGTGGGAGCTGGTGGTGCTGGGAAAGTTGAAGTGGAATCTTGCAGCAGTGACGCCACATGATTTCATTGAACACATTCTAAGAAAACTGCCTCTACCTAAAGACAAGTTGCTTTTGATCCGGAAGCATGCACAAACATTTATTGCCCTTTGTGCCACAGGTAAGACAAGGTGTTTTGGGTCACTGCTTCCTGCTTTTAGTGGTCTTAGAAAGATAGATTACAGCCTATGGTGTTACAAAGGGCCCTGTCCTACATCCCTAGCTCACATGGGAAGGCCCGTTGAAGCCGATGGGACTATTCACATAAGGGCTGCAGGATCAGGCCTTGAGATCGATCATATGTTTGCTAATGCAGAATTCCTGCACCGGAGAACAGCAATAATGAGTTGAACCATTGTGCCCTGATTGTAGCCAGCTCTCACTGAAGTCAATGGAAATGTTGCCATTGACTTCAGTAGATGCTGGATCAGAACCTTTGATTTTTCTGCTTTATCTGTTCATTTTTTAATGGGTCATAAAGGTGGTTTCTGAGGACAGATATGGTACATCCAAAAATATCAGAAGCTGCGATGGAATGTTGACAGGTTCTTTATGAAGTCTCGTGTTCTCTGAATGTTTTCAGATATTATTATAGGCCCTTCATTCTTTAGTATTATAAGGAAAAAGATGAGTTGGGGAGAGCATTTTTTGTTTTAAATTGCCAAATATATATGTTACAATGACACTGCCAAGATAAAATATTATATGTAAACATATGTCTTATTTGTGATACCACTAGATTATGGAAGGAGAAGGAATGGAAACAACATCAAGTTTGCTTTGTGTCTGTGACACTTTAAAAAAAAAAACACTTTTTTTTACTTTACTCCAAAGTTAACCAAGAAACTAGGCAGTCATTTTCACTTTGTGTTTATGGACAGTCATATTTTCTGCTTCTCCTGTGTTTGGGTTTAACATTCACCATGGAAATGTTTAAATAATTAAATCTAATTTAGTCTTTACATTTATTTATTTAAATCTTCAACGTATTTTAATTTATGTAAAAATCCTTCTTTAAAAAATAAAACCTAGACATTGAGCCTTACACTACTTAACAGCATCCCTATAAAATTCTGCATCATGCTGTTGTTGATTCAGATACAGTTGCTTACAATAAGTCTAATCATTAGTCCTCTGAGGAGGAGGCAGAATTACAGTTCACTGACAATCAATCATCTTACAGGCAGAAATGTACGGTGCTGTTTGGAACAGGGACTATTTCTACTTATGAACTAGTGCAGCATGTAGCAGAGTGGAGTCTAGACTGGGGAGTTGAGGTGCTACCATAATATAAATAGTTACTATTATTTAATGGCATTTGAGAGCTGATAACTGTCTTTTGCACAGTAGGATAGTTTTCCTACTTGTACAGATTTTAATCTTTAAATACTAATTTTATGGACTATATAAATGTATATGCTTTAAATTTGATTAACTTTTTAACCATTGAGATTAACACACACACATGTCTAACACACACATGCACGCACACATGTGTCTACTCATATGTGACAGACCCATGGCTGACATTGTCAAATCTAGACTTCAACTTTCCTTATGCTGTGTTTACATTGTGGGGACTATAGCAGCCTTGCTATATAGCCGTTATGCCGGTATATCCCCGTAGTGTGGGTGCAGCCTACACTGGCAGAAGAGTTTTTCCATTGCTGTTGGAATGCCACCTCCCCAAGCGACAGTAGCTTGGTTGATGGAAGCATTCTTCCATCGATATAGGTGCATCTAAACCAGGGGTCCGGTCGGCATTTTTCACACCCCTGATCACTGTAGCTATGTCAGCTTCAGTTTTAAGTGTTCACGAGACCTAAGTCTCAACTCACAACTACCCATCCTTTTTTTTTTTTTTTAAACACCTTTCTGACCTTCTTCTACGGCCATCAGACCCTTTATTCGGGCAAGATTCCATTGAATTCAATGGGAGTATTGCTTAAGGACTGCAGGATCACTCTTGGTAATTTATCAGGCAGTTTTGGCCTAATGAACCCTTTCCTTCAGGATTTATCAGTTGTTATGTATATACTGGCTTCACCTCTTCTAGTGTAAGCATTAGGGGGTTAATCCTAACATCCCTGACTTCTTTTTTCTCCTGGAAGTTCTTGATGTTTCACAGGCTCTCCTACCCACTCATCCAGAAGTTACAACACCCTCGCTCTAGCTTTGGTCTGGCTGTCAGAGATCAATCCTTCGGCACTTCGGATTTTGTTCTTCTCAAACCAGCCTGTTCCTGCCTTTGCTTTGGTGCACTCATCCACTAAAACAGAGGTTCTCCAGCTTTTTCATTCATCAGGCCACTTTGTGACAGAGAAATGACTCACCTCCCCTTCCAAGCTTCAGTCTCCAATTCTCTGTTTCTCAAAATTATTCATACTGCAGATCTTTGGAGGGCCATGAACTGTAGTTTGTGAACCAGTGTCCCAAAGCCTGGGTACTTCTCCATTCTCTCTCAATGATTTCTCTGTCTGTTGACTCCATTTCCCCCCAAGCAACTATCAATATATATAACTCTATCCTTTACTCAGCCAATGACCAGTTTGCACCTTCCTCCATCTTGTATCTCCTCCCACACTACCTGTGCTCTTTCGTACATGGATTCTGTTCATGAATTCAGTTCCCTTGGCTTGAGCCTGAAGAGACAGCAGGTCAGAGCTCCTTGTCCATCAGAAGATATGGAAAGCCCAGTGTATTGTATATAATCTAAGAGTCCGTGGATTATCACTGTGCACACTGATGGGGCTGGCTGTGGACAATGGAATACCTTCTTTTCTTCCCATCCTGTTTGCCACAATTTGTTGTGAGGAAATGATTACATTCGCTTTTCAGGAATCAAAAAGGTGTATATAACCTCACTGCAGTTTCAAGATTGGGGGCCTCATTCCCCCTTGATTTACTAGCAATCTGGCATCGCTGTGCAAATTATTATTTGTTTTACAATAAATGCCACATTTTTGTTATATTTCCCCTTTTCCACGTCTCTCCTCGAAAGCGTTATTGTTCTTGTCTGTGAAGAAAAGTCCCTTCTTGTTGGACTTCCTTCCAACTCCAGTCGTTGTCACCTTTTCTTGCCCTTTACTTCATAGCTATCATCAACCACTCCATCGTCACTTGATTTCTTTTCCCTTTCTCACACAAAACATCTTACTCAGTTCAGGTAAAACCTACTCTTTTATATCGCCATTTGCCCTTTCTGAGCACGGTGGCCTCCTCCAAGCTATGACCATTTCTCCCAGTACAACTTCCCTAGCCACTTTTTGCTTGGCTTTTGACCTTTTCCCACTACCAAAATTGACCCTCTTTGGGTGGTTAATGACCTTGCCATTGACCGTGGACCATAGATCCCTCTCTTTTCACTTCCTGTTTGACCCCAGTGCAGTTTTCTTTACTATCAATCACTTTCTCCTCTTGAGTGTCTCATGTAAGAAACTGGTGTCTCCTGCACTTTCTTCCTATAATTTCAATCCTAGCTCTCTAACTACTCCTTTTTAATTTCTGGTGGAACCTTTATATCAGAGGTTTTCAAGTTTTCTCCACCCGTGACCACCAAACGAGCTGTGATCTCTTGTCCTGTTCACAGTCCCATAATCCTTTGTGTCAGCAAAGGGATTGGAGTCACAGCAAGAAACCATTGCTAGATTTGGATGGGAGTGCTGGGTGGACACTGGTGGAGTGTTGGATTGTGATGGGTGATTAGGGTTGCCTTCATAGGAGAATCACTTAGACATGATGGTCAGTGATGCAACCCCATGCTCAGGGTGTCCCTAAGCCTCTGACTGCCAGACGCTGGGGTTGGGCGACAGGGGATAAATCACTTGATAATTGTCCTGTTCTGTGCCTTTTCCTAAAAGCATCTGGCATTGGCCACTGTCAGAAGACAGGATACTGGGCTAGATGGACAGCTGATCTGACCCAGTATAGCAAGAGGAACTCTGCCCCCTTTGCTATCTAACTTTTCCCTCCTAGGGTTAGATAGTAATATTATAGATGATACCCATTTCTATATTTCCCCTTAACTCAGGCCTTCATTTTCTTGTCTCCCATCTATTTGTCTGTCTTGACTCTGGGGCCAGTTTCTGAAACCAGTTGCATGGACGTAAATCCAGAGTGTCTCCATGAAGTCTGTGGCGTTATTCCTGATTTACATGAGTGCAACAGACATAAGAACACATTCCTCTGTTTGCTGCTAGCTGCCCCTTAACATCCTGCTACTGAATGATTTGAAAAACCGGAGCTCATCTTGAGCATAAAAAGCTCTCTTTGTTCCTCCTCTTTGACTCAGGTCACACCCTCTGTAACCTAGCCTGAAAACTGAGGTCAGAAATCTCAGGGTCATCCTTGACCCCAAACTTTCATTTCCCTTCCAAGTCTTTCTTGTCTTTAAATCTGCCTATCACCACCTCCTGAACACAGAGTTCATCCTTACCCTGACACTCTGCCTCTGCTTAAACCCTTTTCCGTCCCTTAATCGCTTCCTGTCGTGTCTATACTTTCCTTCTTCAGTGGTCCTTTACATTTTTATAGGTGCCAGATTGCTGTGTCCAGACGCTCCCTCCAAGAGTGGGAACCAGATCTTTGCTTATCCTTTCACCTTTGCGGGCTCCCTAGTTCAGTTTGGAGTTGTTCTTTCACTTGCGTTGCCCTTCCTGCTTGGGGCTACCGCACTCCAAGCCACGGAATGACTCCTTGAGGAGTAAGTAGATGCATTAGTTTTAGAGCTGTGTGCTGGACATCCCAAACTGTGGCTGGAAAGAGGAACAGTCAGCATTTCGTTGACTTGAAATCTCCATTTGTTCTCCCCTCTTTCAGGTCTGTCAGAGTCCAGATTGCGGGCTCCCACCTTACGTTATGTTCGCCTATCAGAGGCAGGACATAACATTTACTCCAAGACCTCCAGGTAATCAGATATTTGGATGAAAGTGGAGGCAGCCAGACCAGGCTTTGGACATGCTGAGCGCTGAGTCATGAACCCCAGATCACAATGAAACAGTTGAGGCATCTGTAAAGTACAAGAAAACTGAAGTGCATATTTTAGCTACTTTTTCCTCTGTTCCATGGGAGCACACAAAAAAACAAAAACAAACAGGCTGATATATTCCAGGTACAAATTTGCATTTAGTTGGTAAGTGCAATAATCCTCTTTGCAGTTTGTATTTGAGTGTCACAGGTGGCACTGGATAAATAACACTTTGCATACGAGTAGCGCCTTTCAAACACGCATCTCTTGGCACTTTACGGTGATGGACAAGCATTCTAATCATCATTATATACATGGAGAAACTGAGGCACGTAGTCTGAATGGCCCAAGGTTACACAATGGGTCAGTGGCAGAGCAGGGAAGGAGACCCAGGCTGTCAGAGAAGAAACTGGGAGTCAAACTATTAGACAATGAAGGCAACTGATTGTGTTATCATAGGGTACTCTTTGTGCTGTCGAAATCCACATCAGATTTCAATGTTAACCTGATTGTTATAACCCATGACTCGAGGTCTTTGAAGGGATTCTTTCTGTGGATAGAAGTGTTCCAGAGCATGGCCTAGAAACTCCCTGTGGCATTTGAACAGCACTCAGTTAGTGTCAGCCTGAGAGGTGAGGCTAAAACAAGCATTAAAAGCAGGTACAAAATGCCTCTTCTTGATCAAGGCCATTTTTAAATGATGATGTATCATTGGGTAGACAGTCCCTAGGCTGTTCCAGCTGCTGAAGGGTTAACAGGGAGACTAGCTGCCTGCTCAGTTGGGGCTGATCAGTGGCCCTGTCACAGCTGGGGAGATACAAAGGCTGCAGCTCAGAGGGGAGGTCAGGTACGACTGTTGAGAGGCTGGAGAACCACGCAGGTCTGGCTGGAGATTCTTGCCCGCATGTTCGGGGTTCTGCTGATTGCCATATTTGGGGTCGGGAAGGAATTTTCCTCCAGGGTAGGTTGGCAAAGGCCCTGGAGGTTTTTCGCCTTCCTCCGCAGCATGGGGCAGGGGTCGCTGGCTGGAGGATTCTCTGCCACTTGAAGTCTTCAGATCATGATTTGGGGACTTCAACAGCTGAGTCAAGGGAGAGAATTATTCCAGGAGTGGGTGGGTCAGCTTTTGTGGCCTGCATCATGCGGGAGGTCAGACTAGATGATCATATTGGTCCCTTCTGACCTTAAAGTCTATGAGTCTATGAGTCTAAGAGAACTTGGCTTGGTTTTTCTATTGTGAGAGAGTAGTTTAAAGCTCCGAGGGCCACATCTGTGCCTCAGAACATGCCCTGGGCACCCCTGCTATGTTCAGTCTTCCCCCATCCTTCCCTCTTTCTGCCTGTTTTGAGGGCCATTGTGCTCAACTCTGTAAAGTGCTGTCCCTCCAAAAGTGAATACATGGTGCTATGCAGTAACTCTCAACAGCAGCCTGGATTTTCTAAAATCAGTGGAAAAAACAATGATACAATAAATGCTTTGCTGCAGGTATTAATCTTTTGAAAAAAGCATACAGGGTGAAGTGGTCATGGTTACATGATTATTTGTGGTATAATGGGGCCTGAAAGAGGCATAGCCATACAGTGCTGTTGGGACACAAAGAAGGGTTTTTGATAATTCAGGTGAAGGTGGCATATTGGGCAATATATCAGGCTTCACAGCAAAACAAACAAAGGCTCAGTCCTGCTGCTGTAATGTTTTGCCATTGGCTTCATTGAGGCACAGGATCAGGCTCCAAATATGGTATAAGTACATCTGAAGAATCAGATAAGAAGCAGCAGATAGAATATCACCACATATGGAATCCTTTCCCACTCCCCCCAACTCTAGCTAGCACTAACAGTGTTGCAGTTGATTAAGAGTATACAATAATGCTTTCATATCTTGGCCAATACAATTAATACAGAGGCATAGTGTGGCTTTAGGGGCAAACCCACTCCCTGCAGCTCCGAACCTGAGTTGCTGGACTTGTTATTGGGAAGATGCCTGGGGGGAAGTGGAGGACTGGATCCTTCTGCTGCAAACCCTTTGTACCAGACCCTCCACTGGTGTAAACTGGCATAATTCTCTTGACTTCAGTGAGTCTGCGCTGGCTTTCACCAATTATAAATCTGACTGTTAGATTTTTCATTTGTACGGGGTCTAACAGAAGGTGGGTCTCGATCCTTGATTGGGGTTCCTTACTGCTACCATAACACAATAAATAATATTAATCACCTGGATCGATCGGTCTTCAGCTGTCGTTAAGACTGCGCCGATCACAACACATCCGCCATTCTTCTCGCATTAATAAGGAGAATAACCATATACAAAACAGAGCTCATGGTCAGCTAAGCAGCATGTTCTATTAAGCTGCCATATAATACATTGTTACTTGGATCGTGTTAAACATACTTTTCCCCATTTATCTTCTATGAAAGGCGGTGCTACTAACTCCAAACATTAGTATTCAGGGCGCTTGAAAATTCTGTCAGACTTTCCTTGGGGAGCGCTGATCAAAGCCAATATAGGGTCATATCTAATTTGTCTTATTCATGTGATCAGTGACTGAAGTCACTGGGACTCTTCAAGGCAAATAGAATGTGGTCTCTGTCCATCCTATTTACACATAGTATTGAAGCACTTAAATTGGTGTCATGTTTGCTTAATAGCCTTTTGTTTGGCTGTACCTGGTTCTAGTATGTTATTTCTAAAAAATGCTAAAAAATGGGCTGGTTTTGCTGTTTAAAACAAAGCAGTTAAGATGGAAAAAATAATTGCTATGTCTAGTAGAAATATGAAAGCAAGAAACATACTGACGAACACAGTAGAGTTCACAACATGTATGCATAATAAAGAAAGAAATACACATACTGTTCAACTGAAGTTGGATCAGAACCTGAAACAATTAAACATACTGTTTAGACTCCTCCTCTCGTTTCCTCCAAACTTATTTTTTAAAATATTGGGCCAGGTATGTCTCGGGGTTTACAGTATTGGCTGGGTGGAGTTTTTCATGATGGATTCATTTAGCCCATTTATGTTTTGGGGAGTAAATATAATTTTCAAATTGTATAGATTACTGACCTGATTCTGTAGTCCTGTTGTAGGTAAAACTTCCAGTGACTTCAGTGGGAATTCTACCTACATCAAGACAGGAACTGCAGACTCTTCATTTGTAACACTGAGAAAAAGTCTTTACTATATCCTAGAAATGAAATCTACCTTATTAAAAAGCTGAAACCAGGACACTCACAAAAGGTAATTGTAAGTAGGTAGGGTTCCCACGTTGCTCCTGACACAATGTGCACGTATATACTGGATATTGTTCAGACTTGCAGGATCTCTCTATTCCAGCCCCTAGTTCCCTGTTGCTTCAGAGAGACTTTCAACCTTTCATTTTTCTAGGTTGGTAATGAGGTCCAGGGGGCCTGGATGCCAGTTGAGTCAGCAGAATAGCTCTGCATCCCTGATTCTGCAAGGTGCTGTGCTCTGATAGTTCCCACAAAAGTCAAT
>NW_020664463.1:20805413-20818920 GCF_002925995.2 Terrapene triunguis
TAGCTTCCATGAGAGCCACACCTACAGCTGACAGAAGAATTTGGCTCATAGCATTGACGTGGGCATCACACAGGGAGTGCTTTCACAGGATTCCCACTATATGGCTATCGTCATCATCTCCACCAAGCAATTAAAACATTCCTGTATATTCTTCAGGCCAAATGTTGAAGTCCTTACTCCTTTTATTTTACTGTTTTTTCCCCAAGGAAGTACTATTGACTTGACCCCAATGGGCATTTTGCCTGGGTAAAAACTGAGTAAAGGATGTCAGGATTTGGCTCAGTGTCATTTGTAGGGGGAGGAGGGAGGGGTGTAGTTAAAAATAACATTGTACAAAAAGCTTGTTTTATATCTCTTGCCGGAATGTGAGGGGCTTGGAGGGGGTCCTGCGTCCCTGCAGATATGGTGCTTAATATTTATGTTTTGGTTGCACCTTGACAAACATTTCACGTAGTTATGGCTTTGCTTGAATATGGAAATATGTTAATTACAGCCTTTATTCTGCTGTCTGCTCCTTTCCTCAGCCTTTTCTATTCAACCCTCTAGGTGGCCCAGCACAATGTGGCTTCTTTTCTTTGAATGAGCTCTTTCCACACTAATAGGGTCCCGGGTGATGTGGAGAACCATGTGCACAAAATTGGTGCACCGCCCCCCATTCCTTTGTGGGCATGTCAGGTTAAATTCATATCAGCAGGAAGGTCACTGCCATGATTTTCAATAGCGCGAGATGAGGTGATGACTTCAGACAATGGCGCCACACTCTCCAGTTGGAGACACTTGCCTTACCAGTTGCAGTAGTTAATTAATATGCTAAAAATAGAAGCCAGTGATACAAATCGCTGCCTGTTGTACAACAAAGACTGGGCATGTGTAGCTTTGATAGCCAAGTTTATGGTGCTTGTTATGGAGGGAAGTTAGCGTAGAGCTAGAAGCAATGTAAGACTTTCTGGATGCTGAGCTTTAGTCGCTCTGGGCCTCTGGCCATTTGCGAGCTGTCTCATTTGCATTATGAATGACATTAAGGGAACTAACAAGGTTATTGGGCATAGAAATGTTCTCATGTGACCACACGTGGAAGCAGACCTACAGCAGTGCTAGTTGGCAGGGGCACTGTGGCTCTTTATTCAGCTTCCTAGGAGGAGAGTTTCTGGGAGTACATAACTCATAGATATAAAATAAACCATGAGAAAAATTACATTCAAATAACGTGACGGGCCTTATGTAAACCCCTAGGAAGCAAGGAAATTCAGAGTGAAGACTGGGATTCCACCCTTCACTTAGCCCATTATGCCTAAACATAGGGCACAGTATGTGTGATATCCCATGGCTGTAGGGCTCCTGCAATACCTACTATTGGCACTGCAGGGAGGGTAAGCGAAGGACAGAGTTTCATTCTTAATTCTGAATCTCTGCTTCTCTGTGTACAAGTCAGCTGTCTAATGGTATTTGACTTGATTTTCAGGGAGAGGATTTAATTTCTTTGTTTATAGCACTATGACTTCCTCAAAAAGGAGGAAGGGAGGGATACACTACATTATAGACATCAACCGCCTGCTATTTGTATAGGTAGTAATGACATAATTTGGTAATTAAAAACTTAGAGCTAGATTCTTATCCCAAGTTACACGAATGTAAATCTAGGCTAACTCCACTGACTTCAATGGAGTTACGCTGGATTTGCACTGATCTGCTTAATATCAGAATTTGTCCCGTGTTCTTTATCGTATATTAATATCCTCTTTAAGAGCCTGATTGGGCCTGATTCTTCTCTCATTTACACTGGGATAAATCAGGAGCATCTCCAGTGTACTCAATGGACTAGATCCTCAGCTGCTGTAAATCAGATCCATTGACTTCTGTGTTACACCACTGTAAATCCAGATTAAACCCACTGAAGTCAGTGGGCGTACATCAGCTGGCCCCATGGAGCTAGATCAGTGTAAAACCAGTACATATGAAAGGAGAATCAGGCCCGTTGAGCTAAAGTCTGCCTTCACCTTTGTAAATCCATTGAAGTCAACAGATTGACTGTAGATTTACACCTGTGTAAATGAGAGCAGACGTTGGGCACTAATTCTATCATGTAAATATGGTTTTGCACACTTTTTTTATTTTCTAAACATTTGTTATGTGCTCCCTGGACTGGGAGTGGGGCCTGGACAATCACTCATGCACATAAATATTTACAGTTTTTTTAAAACACCTATTTACCTGATTTTTGGAGCCATTTCTGTTTTTAAATTGTGTGTTGGGGCCCTGCAGCCCTTCTTTCACACACTTCTTCTTAGAAGATACCATATCTACCCATAGTACAGCACTGTTATAGCATCAGTGAGCAAGTCCTGTGTTCCTTCAGTTGTGCCATCCATTTTTAAGCAGAACTCCCTGTTGAAGGCAATAGGGAGTTCTGCTTGAAATTCAGTTGTATGTTACGGCCCTGAGGAAGGAGCTCAGGGTTTGATCCATTATGAATACATGCATTTACAGTCCTTATAAGGAAGTAGCGTGCTAGACTCTGATCTCAGTTTCATTCATATCATTCCATTTGCTTCAGTGGAGTCATTTCAGATATATGCTGGTACCCCTAAGATCACTGTGTCTAGCTCTGAAGACTTGGAGTCAGGAATCTTGGTGCTATTCCTGATCTCCAGTTGACTTACTGCATAACTGTGGGTGAATAATTTTATTTCTCAGTGCCTCCGCTTTGCCATCTGTAAAATGGGATAAAACAATAGTTACTTGCCACATAGGAGTTTTGTGAGACATAAAAAGAACAGGAGTACTTGTGGCACCTTAGAGACTAACAAATTTGTTAGTCTCTAAGGTGCCACAAGTACTCCTGTTCTTTTTGCGGATACAGACTAACACGGCTGCTACTCTGAAACTTGTGAGACATAGTTCTCTAATGTTTGTAAAGTGTAAAGTACACTGACCTCCTAGAGGGAAAGTGCGGTGAGCTTGATAGAACATACTTTGTGTGAAGTGGCTGGCCTTCAGATGACAACTTCCCCTGCTCCAATGATTCTCTGTATTCCAGATAGAGCCCTATGAGGAATCCATGTCATACCACCTCTCTTCCTCCTTCCTGAGGCCCCCCTGTGTCACAGCCACCATCTTTCTGGCTGAGTATTCCAACCAGATTACCAGTCCCTTCTGACCCAAGGGATTGCTGGTGAGCAAATGATGCATTCCTCTCTGAGAAGAGCATGGTGTCACCACAGCTACTCCAGTCACAGCCAACTCAGTGTGTGAGGGACTGAGATAGGGAATCAAACCCAGAGGGCCGAATCCTTAGCTGGTGTAAATGAGCATAGCTTCACTGAAGTCAATGGGGCCACACCCATTTACACAAGCTAAAGGTTTGGCCCGGATCTCCACCATGGTATTTGCAGGGCCAGTCTCTATTTTTGTAAATAGACTGAATATATTGACAAGGATCTGTTTCATACTATGTACTAATTGGGTTTTGAGAGTACTCATACTAAATAATAAAATAAAAGCTGATTGTAAACATGCAATACATTTTCTCCTCCCACCCACTTGAAAAACTCTCCTCCAATCTCTATGAATAAAAACCAGCAAAAAGAAGATTTTCGTTAAGTTACTGTTGAACTAAAGTCTTGCAAACCAAGTTTCAGTTTGAGCGGCGGTTTGCAATCAAGATAAACTGGAAACAGGATTTTGTAAAGGCAATTTGGATATACCATTCACTATATCAGTACTGAAAAAGCCTTAGAAAGGTAACTTATAAAGGACAAAACAAATTGGGATTGTGTTCTTTTGTTTCTTTCTGATGTATAAAGAATTCTAGAAAGGGTTAAAAAAAATTGTTTCTGCTTGTTTATTAAAAGTATCAGGAATGTCTATCTGGTCTTCCCTGATTTTGCTAGATGGCTCATTGGAGGTCTCAAATTTGCATTATGGGCTTTCTCACTCCTTAATTGTAAAGGTGTGGCAGACTGGAAGGCAGGGGGGAAAGAGATATGATGAATTTTAACAAAGACTTCTTTTCTCCACGTTTGAGTTAAATATGTGTTAGTAGGGCTGTCGATTAATCGCAGTTAACTCACGCAATTAACTCAAAAAATTAATCATGATTAAAAAAATTAATTGCAATTACTCACACTGTGAAACAATAGAATACCAATTGAAATGTATTAAATATTTTGGATGTTTTTCTACATTTTCAATTATATCAATTTCAATTACAACACAGACTACAAAGTGATCAGTGCTCACTTTATATTATTTTTTATTACAAATATTTGCACCGTGAAAATTATAAACAAAAGAAATAGTATTTTTCAATTCACCTCATACAAGTACTGTAGTGCAATCTCTTTATCATGAAAGTGCAACTTACAAATGTAGTTTTTTTGTTACATAACTGCACTCAAAAACAAAACAATGTAAAACTTTAGAGCCTACAAGTCCAATCAGTCCTACTTCTTCTTCAGCCAACCGCTAAGAGAAACAAGTTTGTTTACATTTACAGGAGATAATGCTGCCCACTTCTTAATTACAATGTCACCTGAAAGTGAGAACAGGCGTTCTCATGGCACTGTTGCAGTTGGTGTTGCAAGATATTTACGTGCCAGATGCACTAAAGATTCATATGCCTCTTCATGCTTTAGTCATCATTCCAGAGGACATGCTTCCATGCTGGTGATGCTTGTTAAAAAAATACTGCGTTAATTAAATTTGTGGCTGTACTCCTTGGGGGAGAATTGTATGTCTCCTGCTGTTTTACCCGCAATCTGCCATATATTTCATGTTATAGCAGTCTCGGATGATGACCCAGCACATGTTGTTAATTTGAAGAACACTTTCACTGCAGATTTCACAAAACACAAAGAAGGTATCAATGTGAGATTTCTAAATATAGCTATAGCACTCAACCCAAGGTTTAAGAATCTGAAGTGCCTTCCAAAATCTGAGAGGGATCAAGTGTGGAACATGCTTTCAGATATCTTAAAAAAACAACACTCTGATGCGGAAACTACAGAACCCAAACCACCAAAAAAGAAAATCAACCTTTTGCTGGTGGCATCTGACTCAGATGATGAAAATGAACATGCATCGGTCCACACTGCTTTGGCTCGTTATTGAGCAGAACCCGTCATCAACATGGATGCATGTCCTGTGGAATGGTGGTTGAAGCATGAAGGGACATATGAATCTTTAGCGCATCTGGCATGTAAATATCTTGCGACGCCGGCTACAACAGCGCCATGCAAATGCCTGTTCTCACTTTCGGTTGACATTGTAAACTAGAAGCAGGCAGCATTATCTTTCGCAAATGTAAACAAACTTGTTTATCTGAGCGATTGGCTGAACAAGAAGTAGGACTGATTGGACTTGAAGACGCTAAAGTTTTACATTGTTTTATTTTTGAATGCAGTTGTTTTTTGTACATAATTCTACAAAATTAAGTTCAACTTTCACGATAAAGAGATTGCACTACAGTACTTGTGTTAGGTGAATTGAAAAATACTATTTCTTTTGTTTTTTACAGTGCAAATATTTGTAATAAAAATAAATATAAAGTGAGCACTGTACACTTCGTATTCTGGGTTGTAATTGAAATCAGTATGTTTGAAAATGTAGAAAACATCCAAAAATATTTAAATAAATGGTATTTTATTATTGTTTAGCAGCACGATTAATCACAATTAATCGCAATTAATATTTTTGACAGCCCTATGTGTTAAATAAAACAAGCACAAATAGTCTTCACTAAAAACCTCTTCTCTCTCAACTGCTTAGGTTTCAGTTCCTTTTGATTTCATATTCCAACTAGTTATCCAGTTATACATAGAATTCCAGGGTAGACGAGACCTGAATTGTTAATGTAAAAAAACAAGCAGAAATTTCCCATTCCCTCTTTTTTTAAAAAGGAGGGAAGGAAGAACCATCTAGGCCTTCTTTTTCCATCATAAGTGGGTTTGGAAGATAGATTTTTATTGGTAAATGTTGGCAAATGTCGATTTCACCCCCCGAAAAATATTTCCATTGCTAATAATCAAAATTTACAAATATGTATAGTAAGAAAAATGCTGCTTGCGAACTTTGATTTAAGGATATTTATTTTGTATATTTTACCTGTGATGTTGATAATTTGTGTTTTAATGGTTATGAAGCTTGAACTTTGAATGTCTGTTGTCATTAAATAATTGTGTAAATTCCTCTCCCAAATAATTTCCTGCAACTGAAAATTTAAATAAATAGAAATTGGAAAAAAATGAATAAAACCCATAACTATGCACAATTGAAAATTTAACTGGATAAAAATAGAAGTGTTTAAAATACTGTTGAAATTATAAAAAAATAAAAATTGAATTCTGCCAAGCCTAATCACAAGGAAGGAAAAAAGGGCACAAATACAATTTCTTTTTCTTTTGCAGGTCACCTTTAAGCCTCATCTATCTGCATCTAGCTTCTCTGGCTCAGTCAGAGCAGAAAGGACTTCAGTATTTCTGGCTGGTAGTCTCTGTGTCTTACAGCTTTGCTGGTCTGTGCTTGGAATAATTCTTGGGTCCGTTTCTGCAGATTTTAACTTCGCCATGTATCCACCATCAATGATAGCAACTGGAAGCGTGGGAGCAGCCATCTGTGGCCTTCAGCTTGATGATGGAGAAAGTTCACTCTCCGGTGACAGCCTAACAGAACTCCTGGCCAAGATCACAAACACAGATGTGGTAAGTGACCTGAAAACATTGTTGTTTCTTTGCTGAGAAAGCTGTGGAAAATATGATCAACATAATTTGCTTGATCCTGCTAGTCCATGGGAGTTCATGGGCAGAGGGCTTGCAGGCCTGAGCTCATAGACACCGTTACAAAGCTTTGGAATCGGCCCAGAACTCTCAGGGTCTGTGTACACTGCAGTTAAAAACCCTCAGCTGGCCCATGCCAGCTTACTCGGGCTAAGGGGCTGTTTAATTGTGGTGTTAGGGGTTAGGGTCCCAGAGCTTAGGCTGCAGACCAAGCCCGAACATCTACATCGCAATTAAATGGCTCCTTAGCCCGATCCTGAGTCATTTGGCATGGGCCAGACGGAAGTGTCTAACTGCAGTGTACACATACCCTAAGTCACACTCTACCTGGCTTTTCTGTGAATGCACAAGGGGTGTGTTTGTTGGAGAGAGGAAGTGGGTGCAACAAGCGGGCATCTGGCAGTCCCTGCTAGTGTCTTTTGGAATGCATTACCCCAAAGAGAGTAGGGAGAAGGCCTTGGACACGCCCCCCATCAACAGTGGCCAGCAGAGGAGGCCTGTCACAGGGGGGAGTACACCCTACATCCTTATGAGGGGTGATGAAGTGAGCAGACAGAAGGCATTGGGTTTCCCTGAGATCCCCCTGGGAATGAAGTTTTCCATCTTCAGCACCAGGGACCAATGCAAGACTGGTCAAATCTGGGCCTGTATTTGCAGTCCTTGGATGGTGCATCTGTTATTTTGACCCTTCATTGATGCACCTTTTTTAAAGGTCCTTGATTTAAAGTCTTCATGCACTGTGTACAGTATATCCAGATAAAGAAATCAATTCTCTTTTTATTCCATTTACTATACATTCATTGAGGACACTTCTTAGGTTATGAGAAAGTCTTCTCAGAAATAACAGATTGGAATCTGGCAGTTTTTTGATGGTCTATGTGAAATGAATTTGGTGGTATCAGGTCAGTTTCCAAAACCCGACACTCTTGTTGGGAGTCTCAGCAGAGAGTTCAAACACTGTGAAAGGATCACTGAGAATGACCTACCCTGTTGCCCCTAGAGGTGGGTCTCACAAGTTCTTGGTTGAGCTATGCTGGGGGGAGCTTCATTGCTGCTGTCCAAGGTGCACCCAGTCTGTGGATAAACGTGGGACTTTCACCTCTAGGATTGTTAATCGAGCGTATTTCACCAGCACTCAAATGACAAGCAAATGGGTGCTGGCTTCTGACAAGATGATGCTCTTCTACCATAAGCCCATCTGTTTACTGCATGCCATCCTAACGTATTAACTATAAATTGTTGTATTTCTTTTATCTTGCAAAAATAATATTCTGTGCATTTATATTTTTGGATGCATTATTGTCTAAGCCCTGCTATTTTTTCACCAGCAAATCGAAGTCTTTGCATTTCATTTCTGATTTCCAAGAATGATCCAGTTTTGCAAAAAAAAACCTGGCAGAACTTTTTTACATTTCCCCCCGCGTCTCATTGTTTTTAATGTGACATTTTGAATTTCTTTTAGTTGGAAACCACTTTGCACAGAAAAGAGGCAACATTTTGAATGTCACATGCTTTTAATGTGAAAGTGAACATGGTTGTGGAAATTCACACACAATTACTGGGTCTAGTAATGGAATGAAATGAAATTTTTTACACAAAGTATTTGTTGCTTTTTGTACATCTCTACTATAGACACGTGTAGGGCAAGAGACTGTGTGAGTGCTAGATAGCAGTATGCAGCAGGATAATGCAGTAAGAGAAATCACATATGTTATTTAGGCTGCATGGCCTGGTAAAAGTGGAAATTAATTATCATATAGTGCTCCTTTAGCAATGGGGGACACACATAACCCTTATCATTTGGTGGAGGGGCAATGCGGGGCACACAGCGCTCTTGGCATGGGGGGGTGATGAAGGGGCACACAGAGCCCTTGGCATGAGGGATGGGGTGCGCGAGTTGCAGGTGGGTGGTCCCTGAGATAGAGGTGGATGGGATGGTAGCACACAGGGAGCTTGTGGGGGCGATGGAGGAACACAAGGAACCCCTGGTATGTGCAGTGAGCTCGGCTTACACAAGCTGCAACATGTGTACTCCTCTGGTAATAGTGCTGAAAAAAATAGTATTAGAAGGGAAATAAAACATCACGTTACCACAAACTGTAACTAATTGGGATTAGGATGAGGCCTTCATGGGGGATACATTATCCCATATCTACCTACTGTGGGGCTTTTTGTGGCTTCCCTCGAAGCATCTGGTAATGTTAGAGACAGGATATTGGACCATGGATCTGATCCACTGTTGCAATTCCTATGCTCTTTAAAAGGATTACAGTAATACTTTTCTACTTCTCCCAACTTTATTTGTAGTTGTATGCAGTGAGCATTTTTTAGGATTGGGGTTAGGTCCTGTCTGTTTACATTTCCTGTCATGTCTTTGCTTATCCTTTGCCATGGAGAAAGAAACATTTAAAAAGTTTAGGGGGAACTTTTCTAAGGAAGGCACCGGCTCCCATTGACATTCAGTGGAAGTTTGAGCACTTCACTGCTCTTTGTGTCTTTAAAAATTCCCCCATTGTATTTTTGAAGTATTTTCTCTGGGAATAGAAACAAGTGCAGCTTAATAGCCACCAAGCCCTATATCTTAGAACTGGAGTCTTCATCAGAGTTCAGAGCTTTTTCCCTGGTGACACTCAGTGGAAGAGAGGCGGCAGGCTGCTGCCTAGGCTGTCACAGGACTACATTTTCAGTATCACTGAACTCCATCTAGGCTCTGGATATTGTTTCCATAGTAATGAGTGTTCGTCAGAGAGGGGAAAGAGTCCCGGATATACTGCTGGTGTGTCTGCAGGCCCTGGTAACGTTAGATGGGTTTGTTTTTGAGCGGCTGTGTTCTTTCTTCTCAATGAGTCCTGTGTTGGGCAGTTGCTCATCTGCTGTAAGGTTTCTCTAGCGCAGGATGCCATGGAAATCTTTTCCATCGTTCCTCTTGTTTAGCATGGATGGGAGGTTTGGGTTGCAGTGGAATCAGTATGCTGACAATATTCAGCTATGTGTCTCCTTTTCATCTGTCCCAGACATTGCAGACCTAGCGTCTAGCCAAGATTGTGGCTTGGAGGATTGCTAGTTGGCTAAAACTCATTCTGGATAGGACAGTAATGACACTAGTGGAATGGGAGAAATGTTGGTAGGAGAGTATAGAGGGAATATCTATTCCCTAGATGGAGGAGCAATACTCACCATACAGGAGTTAGCAAGGTTTGCAGTTGTAGGGGTGCTGCAGAACCTTTAGCTGCTCCTGGATTCCTAGATATTAGGAAAGAGCATGTTTTTCATTGTTGCAAGCAAAGAGATAGTGACCATTCCTCTCTGATGTAGCCCTTGCTACAGTAATCTATCCCTAGTCACCTCCAGATTGGTTATTGCAGTTCACTCTACCCTTGAAAAACAATCAGAAACCCCAACTAGTGCACGCTACACTGTTGTATTATTTTTATTTATTTCCAGATGCAATTCAAAGTATTGACATTTCACCTAGAAAGCCCTGCTTGACTTGGGATCCTGGCTGTCTTAGAGAATGAATCTCCCCATGTGCAGTTTTGCTGGATGGAGAAAGGGCACAGTGAAGTGTCTTCTTCTGTGGAGTTTCCTTTCCCGTTGTTCGCACAGAGCCCAAATTAATTGATTTTCAGGGCATGTTGCAGGTACCCAAGACCAAGCCTGAGAGGGAGAGGAAGGCTTGGCTTTCTCTGGTGGCTTAGGGAGGTTCTATGCATATTTTTCAGTTGACATTGTCAATGTATGTTTTAATGCATGTGGTTCCTACTGTAGGTGGGGCTGGTAGGGCCCCCTATTATTAAAGTTGCCTGACATTTCCTGTTATAGGACCCTATTTTTAGTTGCTTGTAAAATTGCCAAACTTCAACTATTTGGGCTGAAATTTTCCATGCTCTGGACTGCTGCAGGCCAGGCCGGGTCCAAGTCCTGGCACCTGAACTGACAGCAGGGAGTTGTCTCTCCTGTGTGCTCAATGACCACCCCCACCCCCCATTCTGAGCCCAGGCAGCGTTGTTGAAGAAGCTGCCTGATTCAAATGCAGAGGGGACAATAACCAGATTTGCAGAGGGTAGAGGAGTTTATTGGGACAAGGAGCCTGGCGGGGAGATTGGGACTGAACGCTAGCAGTGGAGGTGAGAGAAACTGGGACTGGGAGTTGGGGTAGGAGAAGACTGAAAATGGCTGGGCAGGGAGACTAGGACTAGGAGCCAGGTGGGAAATTGGGACTGGGAACAGGGGGAGACTGGGACAAGGAGCTGGGGGTGGACACCAAGATTGGATGGGGGGAGGGGGGGCAGGGGACTGGAAGTCAGGGTGAGGGAGAGAGGATGAGGAGCCAGCAAGGAGGGAGCAGGGACTAATTGGGCAAGGAGACTGGGAACAAGGGGCTGGGATATTGGTGGGTGGAACTGGAATGGTTGTGATGGGAGACTAGGGGTGGGGAACAGAGTGGGACTGAGAATCTGGAGGAGTGAGACTGGGACTTGGACGAGAAGCTCGAAGAGCGGAGACTGGGACTGGCGAGCTGAGGTGAGGAGAATGGGACTGGGATGAGAATCCATGGGTGAGGAAGAGATAGAATTGGGACATGTTGGAGGGGATGGGGCAGAAGGAATCACAATTGGGAGAAGTTGGCAAAAAAGTCTGTGCCTGCTAGGGAACACTCCTATCTAGAGCTTGGAATGGATCCCAAGATTTCTGAGTTTCACAACTCCTCAGAAAATATTCATGAAATCTGCTGGTAAAGTGTCTCACCCCCTTCCTTATAAACAATGACAACCTACTATAGTATCAGTTACTCTGTTAGCTCAAGTGGCAGGGGCCTGTGTGGTAGATCTAAAGGTTCCAAATCTGCTGATGAATCATGGATATGTAGGGCTGGAAGAGACCTCGAGAGGTCATCAAGTCCAGCCCCTTTTGTTGAAGCAGGACCATGTAAACCTAGACCAACCCTGACAGGTGTTTGTCCAACCGTTTCTTAAAAACCTCCAAAGATGGGGATTTCACAACCCCTTTTGGACGCTTATTCCAGACATTAACTATATTTCCCATAGCTCATTACTTCTTGTTCTACCTTCAGTGGACATGGAGAACAGCTGATCACAGTCTTCTTTATAACAGCCCTTAACATATTTGAAAACTGTTATTAGGTCCTCCCTCAGTCTTCTTTTCTCAAGACTAAACATATCTAGTTTTTTTTAACCTTTCCTCATAGGTCAGGTTTTCTAAGCCCTGTGTCATTTTTGTTGCTCATCTTTTGGACTCTCTCCAAGTTGTCCACATCTTTCCTATAGTGTGGCACCCTGAACTGGACATACATGAGTACTCACAAGTGCCAAATAGAGCGGAACAATTACCCCGTTTTACATAGACTCATAGACTTTAAGGTCAGAAGGGACCATTATGGTCATCTAGTCTGACCTCCCGCATGATGTAGGCCACAAAAGCTGACCCACCCAATTTCCCTTATCTCAGCTGTTGAAGTCTCCAGATCGTGATTTAAAGACTTCAAGTCGCAGAGAATCCTCCAGCTTGCGACCCCTGCCCTATGCTGTGGAGGAAGGCAAAAAACCTCCAGGGCCTCTGCCAATCTACCCTGGAGGAAAATTCCTTCCCGACCCCAAATATGGCGATCAGTAGAACCCCGAGCATACAGGCAAGATTCTCCAGCCGGACCCACATTTTACCAGCGATGGCACGTTATTGCCTAATTGACTAAAATCACATTATCCCATCAAACCATTCCCTCCATAAACTTATCTAGCCTAATCTTGAAGCCAGAGAGGTCTTTCGCCCCCACCGTTTCCTCGGAAGGCTGTTCCAGAATTTCACCCCTCTGACGGTTAGAAACCTTCGTCTAATTTCAAGCCTAAACTTCCCCACGGCCAGTTTATATCCATTCGTTCTCGTGTCCACATTAGTACTGAGCTGAAATAATTCCTCTCCCTCCCTGGTACATACGACACTCCTGTTAATACACAACAAAAAGATACCAGCGTTTTTCCCAGCTGCGTCACATTGTTGACTTAAATTCAATTTGTGACCCACTATAACCCCCAGATTCTTTTCAGCAGTACTAACACCTAGCCAGTTATTCCCCATTTTGTATTTGTGCATTTGATTTTTCCTTCCTAAGTGAGGTATTTTGCACTTGTCTTTATTGAATTTCATTTAGTTGATTTCAGACCAATTCTCCCTATTTGCCAACGTTGTTTTGAATTCTAATCCTGTCCTCCAAAGCGCTTGCAACCCCTCCCAAGTTGGGGTCATCCAGAGATTTTATAAGTATACTCTCCATTCAGTTATCCAAGTCATTAATGGAAAATTTTGAATAGTACCAGACCCAGGATGATCCCTGTGGGATCCCACTAGATATGCTCTCACAGTTTACAACAAACCACTGATAACTACTCTTTGAGTATTATCTTCCAACTAGTTGTGCACCCACCTTATAGTAATTTCATCTAGACCACATTTCCCTAGTTTCTTTATGAAAATGCCGTGTGGGGCTGTGTCAAAAGCCTTACTAACATCAAAATGTATCACATCTGCTGCCTCTCCCCAGTCCACGAGGACACTGACCCTGTCAAAGAAGGAAATTAGGTTGGTTTGGCATGATTTGTTCTTGACAAATCCATGATGACTATTCCTTATATAACCCTGTTATCCCCTAGGTGTGTACAGATTGATTGATTGTTTAATAACACTGGTCTACAATTTTTGAGAAGTCGTCTGCTTCA
>NW_020664463.1:20819320-20833704 GCF_002925995.2 Terrapene triunguis
TGACTACATTTATTTCAGAAGCATTTTGGCTGTAGAGCAGTGTAATCTCTTCCAATATCTTTTCAGGTATTAAACTTAGGCTGACTGGTCTATAGTTTCCTGGGTCCTCTTTATTTGCTTTTTAAGATAGGTACTATGTTTGCCCTTACCCAGTCCTCTGGACTTCACCCATCCTCCATGTGTTCTCAAAGATAATTGCTAATGGTTCAGAGATTGCTTCAGCTAGTTCCTTAAGGACTCTAGAATGAATTTCATCAGGCTCTGACAATTTTAGTATATTTAACTTATCTATTCCTCTTAACCCCTTCTTTCCTTATTCAGGCTTGCTTTCCTTCCCCTTGATGTTAATATTTATTGTGTTAAATAACTGGTCACCATTAACCTTTTTAGTGAAGACTGAAGCAAAATAGGTATTAAACACTTCAGCCTTCCTGATGTCATCAGTCACTAGCTTTCCTTCCTCACTAAGTAGAGGACCTACAATTTCCTTTATCTTTCTCTTGCTCCTAATGTATTTAAAGAACCTCTTAGGGCTGGTCCACACTTACCCCCCAAATCGAAGTAAGGTACGCAAATTCAGCTACGTGAATAACGTAGCTGAATTCGACATACCTTACTTCGACCTTACCGCGGTTCAGACGCGGTCCACACGCGGCAGGCAGGCTCCCCGTCGACTTCGCGGTACTCCTCTCGCTGAGCTGGAGTACCGCAGTCGACGGGGATCACTTCCTGGTTCGATTTATCGCGTCCAGACCAGACGCGATAAATCGAACTCGGAACTTCGATCCGCAGCCGTCGAACTACCGGGTAAGTGTAGACTAGCCCTTATTATTGCCTTCTATATCCCTTGCTAGGAGTAACTCATTTTGTGCCTTAGCCTTTCTGATTTTGCCCCTATATGCTTGTTGCTATTCTTTTGTACTCCTCCTTAGCAATTTATCCATGTTTCCATTTTTTGTTGGATGCCTTTTTGATTTTCAGGTAAGTAAAGAGCTTCTAATGACGCCATATTGGCTTCTTACTATTCCTATTTTTCCATTGCATTGGAATAATTGACGGTTGTGTCTTTAATAGTCTCTTTGAGAAACTTCTAACTTTTCTGAACTCCTTTATCCTTTAGATTTACTTCACATGGATCTTACCTACCAGTTCTCTGAGTCTGTCTGCTTTTTTGAAGTCCATTGTTCTTATTCTGCTTCTCCCACTCCTTCTTTTCCTTATAATCATGAAACCTATCATTTCATGATCACTTTCATCCAAATTTCTTTCCACCTTCAGAATTGCAACTAATTCCTCCCATGTTGTCAGAATCAAGTCCAAAATGGCTGTCTCCTTGGTTACTTTCTCCACTTTCTGAAACAAAAAGTTGTCCCCATACATTTCAATAACTTGCTGGAAATTTTGTGTTTTGCTGTGTTACTTTTCCAGCAGATGTCTGGTTGTTAAAGTCCCCCATTACTACCAGGTCTTGTGTTTTGGCTATTTCTGTTATTTGTTCTAGAAATGCCTCATCCATCTCTTCCTCTTTTGGTGGTCTGTAGTAGACCCCTAGAAGGACATCATGCCTGTTTTTTCCCTTTTATCTTTACTAAGAGACTTTCAACTGGTCTGTCTCTCACCTCCTTCTGGACCTCAGAACAAGTGTATATACTCTTGATGTATAATGCAATACTTTCTCTCTTTTTCCCAAGTGGGTATATTATGCTATATGATGAAATTTCTGGCGGTTTTTTTTTTTTCCAATTTGCTTTTTTAAAAACCTAGCAACCTTAATTTGCATCCTTTATGCATATGCATTATAATATAGACTTTAGTTACCAGTCCCAGCCTCTCCACCTTCCCTGGCTCCTTTTCCCACTCTGCCCTTTCTCCCACCCACACTGCATTTGAATGTCAACTTCCTCCTGTGCACTGCCTGGACCCAGAAGGGGGCTCAGTAAGTGCATAGGACAGACAGGCTCACTGCTTTCACTTTAGATGAGGGGACCTGGACCCGGCACAGTTGCAGCAGCCCAGAGCTGCAGCTGCAGGGAAGGTCCTGTTCAGCCCCTGGCTGGAGCATGCTCAGTGTGAATGGACTCTTTGGGGAATTTAGCTGCTAAAAATCTAAGAAGTCTCTATTGAGCATGTGCAAATGGTAATTTTTTTTTACAAAGGGTTATAAATTGGCCTAATTTGGGTGGGCACACTCCTGACACAGAAGTCATCCTCTTACCAAATTGCCAGTCACTATTCCAAAGCATCTGGTTGCTAAAGCTCTTCAAAGTAAACGTCCCTAGAGTTTTTGAACATTGGCAAAACAATGTATTTTTCCCTACCCTTATTCTCAGAAGTGCCTGAAATGTTTTGGCTGAAATTTTCCATACACCCAGTATGTCAATTTCAGACCAAACGATTAATGTCTGGCAAAGTTATAAGCAACTGAAAACAGAGTTTTATAATGGGAAGTGTCAGGCAACCTTAATAGGTGATTCTACCAGCTCTGCCTATAATGCGTATCTGTTATTGTAGAATAAATATACTATCTTTGCATTGTTTAAGGGTTAGTATCAGGCTGCATTAGTAAAGGGTAAAGACTACTGTAATGTCCTGCAATGGGGCAGAGTTAAAGTTGTACATACAACCATAGTTTGCTCTGAGTTCCAGATTTGTGATCACTTAAACCTGTAACTGTAATGTTACAATAACTTCAGCTTTTCTATGTGAACTGGCTTGTTTTTCAAATCGGGGAGGGGTTGGGAGGGGAGGGAAGAATCGAGGACTTTTAGGTTCCAGGAGCATCATAATATGGTAAAAGATCCTTCTTATATTGCAAGTTCTTTGGGACAGAGGCGGTCTTTCTGTTCTATGTTTGTACAGCAACTAGCACAATGGGGTCCCGGTCCATGACTATGGCTCCTAGGCACTACGATAATTTAAATAGCTAATAATAATAATTAATATCCTGCAGAGGTTACAGGCTCTGCAGATGAAAAGCTTCTCCCTCTGCCAACCCAAGCGACAACCTTCAGAACCCTGCAGAGTATCTGAGGGGAGGGGAAGGAGGGAGCAGGCAGCAGAATTAGCACTAATCCCATTCATGTCCCCTGGGCAGCAGCTGCTGGGTTATGTTACCCTCTGAAAAGGTTAGCATGTGTCTCTTCCTGCTGCAGTTAGCATCATAGCTGTGATGGTTAGTAAAATTGACTGTCTAATCCGCACTGAGGACTAGCAACCCTGAACATTTCAGACTTTAAAGTGCAGCCATTTCTGAGTTATGCATGAGCAGAGAAGCATCTTACAACTTTCTTAACAGGAAAAAAAGCATATTTTTTAAACCCTTGCCTAACTCAGAAATTGCCGAAGGGATTTTGCTTTAGCTTTAAAAAAAAATGCACCATCTGAGATAAAGCATGAAAAATTTCAGCTCCAGAGTTAGGAGTATGTGAAAATAGAAGATTATAATGAAAGGCTGATGTAGCCTTAACTATAATGAACTCTCCTAGGCTTCTGCTGAAGTATATGAGGATGCTTCCTGTTTACAAGGAAATAACTGTACCAGAGCTGCATAAACTCAAATGCCAAAATCAGTGGTCTTTACAATAACAGAACTAAGAGCAGAATTTGGCATGTAGTGCTCTAATATTTTTTAATAGATGTTTCATTATGAATTAGGCCAAAATATGTTATTAATAAAGATAATTTAGTTTAGACTCCTTCCATTTAAATAAATAAACTCTTACTATGTGAGTGTTTCTTTCTAAAACAGAGAGCCAGGTACTGGTGTACTGGTCTGCTGTAAATCTGGAGTAACTCCATCGATTTAATGAGAGTTACTCTGGATTTTCATTGGCATAAGTGAGATCAGAACCTTGCCCAATAGCTGTTACATTACATAGTGGTATACTATGCCAATATCATTTGATAAAGATTATTTGCTAAATAGTGGCTATACAACATTTGGCAAAAAATAAAATGCAGTGTGAAGGAACTGTGACCTTCACACTCTATGAGGGAATAATTGAGCTATGTGAGAGCTGGGCTTTATTGCTCCTTCTGGCTACCAAAATAAATATCAGGACCTTATACTAATGAGAAGCTGAAAAGCCTGACAGTTTTATGGGTAGTGAAATTACCTTTGTGTGGTACATTTTAAGTGCTTTTTCCAAACAGAAGATAGTAGCTAGTACAGAGTGGTTTCACACAGCTGTATGTGATATTATAAGATTGTGGGCCTCTACTGTGATCACATTTTCTTCAACAGAGTAGGAATGTTTCTTTTGTTATTTGCTAAAGAGGTAACTGGTTGGGGAAAAGTTTAACCCCCCCCCACCTCTATCCACATGAAGTTCACTGAGTGCTCTCTCCATCTCTCAATTGATCACTGCAGTGGAAGAATAAACAACTTGAAAAGATAGCATTGCCAACTTTCCAATTTCTCAAAGCCAGACACTACAGCAGGAGTGCAGGAACTTCTCCTCATCCTCTGTTCCTCCTCTTCCCCTGAGGCTCCACCCCTTGCTCCACCTCATTCCCCAAGGCTTTGCCCCCACTCACTCCTCTCTCCCTTCTCCCCCATTGCTTGCTGCTCTCCCCTCTCCCCCGTCACTCGATCCTCTTCCCCACCCTCTCCATCCCTGAGCTGGGCTCCCTCTGCCCGTAAGGGGACTATTCACCTGCTGCCTGTGGAGCCAGGGCTGGGAGCTGCAAGCCTGATGTGGAGCCTGCCTGACTGCCCACGAGATGCAGGTAGAAGGTGGCCCCAGCTGAGCAGGGGCTCGCGCGGGTCAATGACCTGGTGCTTTCTCCCTCCCCCCGGCCGCTCACCAGTAAGGCAGGTAATAAGTGGGAGGGCCATGGCCCTCTGGTCCCCCATGTCCGGTGAACCCTGCATTACAATTATGGTCAGAATTGCCTGGACCACTCAGCTCCCCTCAGGGATCCTTCTCCTGCCCAGCGGTCGGCAAGGGGCCAGGCCCCGCTCTCTTACCCTGGCAGTAGTTCCTCCAGGCCGACGGCAGCTGCCGAGCCAGCCCCACTCAGAGGCCAGGGCAAAGCGGAACCAAATGCGCTTCCAGCCAAGGAGTTCCCTCCCCGCGTTCCCTGCTCCTGCCTGGCAGGTATTGCTCTGCCCTGGGCTCTGGCTCATCCCACCGGGCCTGATCCTACTGGGGGTGGGGGAGTTGACACTGCTAGGCCCGATCCTGTGGCACCTATATTTGCACCCCTCCATCCCACTAGCTCTGTGTTGCCTCTCTCTCCCTGCCTTAGTTATGGCCTTGGAAAATTGCGGTAACAGGACTTTGGGTGTCTGGTGAATACTTCTGATCAGAGACTGTACAGGTCCCCTTAAAACCAGACTTCCTAGCCGAAAACCAGACACCTGGCAACCCTATGAAAAGATAGGAATTTTCATACTGGACCAGACCAACATTCCACCTACTGCAGCTTCCTGTCTCCAGCAGTACCAGATGCATCAGAGGGAGGGGCAAGAAACCCTATTGTGAACAGTTATGAACTTTGAGAAAGGATGGCCCAGTGGTTAGGGTGCTATACTTGGGATTCCTGAGTTCATTTCTTTGTTCTTTGTTTCTATGTGACGTTGGGCAAATCACTTAGGGTGGGATCTATGAAGGGACTTAGGTGTTGCAATGCTGAACATCACAGAGTCTAGAAAATCACAGGAACAACGCTGCGATCCCCAAAGCTGAGTTAAGCACCTCAGCTTCCAGTACAATGAATGGGGAGAGATCTACAAAAGCCAGTATGCTACGTGGGGAGTCACCTAAACTAGTCAATGGGAGATGCCAACCAGAAGGGGGGGTGTCAAGCCCCACCCCCTTGGATATAGGGCCTACGTCTGGGCTGCACAGCGGTGCCTAGCTCTGCTTAGCAATACTTGAATGGCAACCCCTGTCCTGGAGTCAGGTGGCTTAAGCACCTAAACTGTGTTTCTTGTTGGAATGAGTTAGGTGCCTGCCTTGCTCCACACAAAATGGCTGCCAGAGGAAGTAGTACACAACTTTTAGCCCAATGGTTAGAGCACTCCACTGGGATGTGGGAGACCCAGGTTCAATTCTCCTCTCTCTGCTAGAGCAGGAGAAAGTATTTGAATAGAGGTCTGCCATTTCTCAGGCAAGTGCTCTGACCACTGACCTATGGGATACTCTGGTATGGGGGTTTCTTCTGTCTCTCCTGTTGAAGCTGTTCCATTGTGGCTAATTAACAAAAGAGTGATGGGAGGAGCGGGACTGGACCCAGGGTCTCTCACCTCCCAGTTGGGTGCTCTAACCACTAGATTTCAGAATCATTCTCCCTTTCTGGCCCAATGACTTTTCCACAGTGGATAAATATTAAATAGCCATTAGGTGAGAGAACTCGCATGAGAGAATGACTCTGTGGTCCAGTGGTTAGGGCACCCTCATGAGAGACCATGGGTCCAGTCCCCCTGATCTAATCACTTTTTCATTATTTATGCCCAGTTGAAAAGCTTCAACAGGAGAGATTGAGGGAGCCTCATATCAGAATATCCCATAGCTCAGTAGTTGGAGCACTTTCCTGAGAGATGGGACACCCCGGTACAAATCCTTTTTTCTCCCCCTCTGGTACTGAGGGGGGAATGGAATGTGAGCTAAACATTATAAGGTGAGCATCTCCTCTTCTGGCCAGATTTTTGAATGGGACCTGATCTGGTATGCAGCCTCTGAGCATGCCTACAGGATCAGGCTCCACATATGATGTAGGCAGACAAACACCTATCTTCCCCTAGTTTGTGAAGCAGTCTGGGGCTTAGGTGGGGAGATGGGAATCTGGACTCCCAGAAGGCATCAGCAGTGTACATGCCCAGAAGCTGAAACACAAGTGCTGAGGGAGCTTTACCCTGAAACGTAGTCACCAAGTGAGTTTAGGTGACTACAGGGTTTGGTGGGAGTTTCGTGGTTAGCAGTGTAGCCAAAACTGGGACTTGGACACCTAAACCTGAGATTTAGGTGCCTAGGTACCTTTGTGGATCCCACCCTTACTTGCTCTGTGCCTCAGTACCACCTATGGGGCAACCAGATTGTGGCCCCATTGTGGTTGGCTCTGTACAAATATATAGGGCCAAATTTTCCATAGAGCTTAGCACTCAAAATTGGGGAGGTTAGGCACTAGAATAAGTGGACAGATTTTTAGGCGCTATCAGCCTGTTGGGTGTAGGGCGGGTGCTGAGGACTTTTGAAAATCTGTCTATGAAGTGTCACCATGGTAGTTGCTGGAAGCTGAGCACTTCTGAAACTCTGGCCTGATTGGTGGGTTCTGAGCCCTTCAAAATGTGGCTTTGATCCGTTTTGAAAATCTGGCCCGTAGTAAATGACAACCTCTGCCACAAATATCATAAATACTCTCTTCTTGCCCTTCCTAAAACATCCTACATTAAATCTGCTGTGTATATTACTTTTCAGCCAAAGAAATAATTCTGATATTATCTTCACACAGATCCTTCCAAATCTCTAGATTTAACTGAAGTTCAGAGTTGCCACATTCTAGAATTAAGTTTTTGTTGAACCACATTAAAAAATCATGGAATATCCATTGGCAGTCTGTCTAGAATGGATAGCATTTGAGCACTGTTCCTAAGGCACATACGTCATTTATTCCCTCTTTTGTAGGGTTTAGGGCCTGTGGTTTTGGAACCATGTAACAGGGCTTGCTGTGTCCTATCCTGCCTTATTTGTTGCAGGCTGCATTTTGTATGCAAGGAAACAACAGACAAAATAGCCTCAAAAGAAAGGAAGAATGAGATAGTTTCCTAAGTTGTCTTTGCCTGAGTTGGCAGCTGCTCTAGCTCATTCAGCTTTTTGTTCTCCAGTGAGTGCTGTGCGTGTGTAGTAACAATGGGGTGATGCAGTTACACTGTAGGCTAATAGTGGAGTTCCGTCAAGTCCATTCATAAATACAGAGAAGGGTGCAGTGCTGTGAAAGCGAGCCAGCTTGCAGAGGAAGTAAGGCCTCCAAGTAATGAGCTCTCCATCACAAACATAGCTGTCAGATCTCATGGACTGGTGATAGACTGTGATCATCTGGTTGGAGGCTTGCCCCGACCTGCACCACTGCAGATGTGTGACCTGTTCAAGCTGACAGAAGACACTGATAATGAGTAGCAAAGATTCCTCCTCATATACACACATAGCACTAGTTTAGCTTTGTCTAATGCAACACAAATATTATAGGTTTTCTAGGAATCCCAATTTTTATAAACTCTGACATTATTATTGATATTGTTCTTGTTATTTAGTATGCATTTCTGTCATCTGAAGATCTCAAAGTATTTTACTACCATTAAAGGACCACTGTCAACTTGAAATCTCAATTCAGCTTTAAAAATTAGTTAATTTGAGGTGTGATATATGCCCCTGAATTCCTCCTGCCAATTTTTTTGACTTTACATTTATGTTTTCCTAAAAAAATGTTTTCCCCTTGGTTGTGAAAGACCGCCCAAACAACAGGAGAAACTGCCTATCCTGGTATCAAGGGTTAGCCGTGTTAGTCTGTATCCACAAAAACAGCAAGGAGTCCGGTAGCACCTTAAAGACTAACAGATTAGATTTAAGGATTAACAATACCTATCCTGGGGAAACAGTGGAACTAAATGTAAACAAAGTGTTGTCAAATGAACTAAGAAAACTGAAAAATTAGAGGGGGAAAAAACTTGCTTTCCCTGATCCCTTTCAGTTATAGTCATCTTAGGCAGTCCTGGTAACACAGTAAGTAAACAAATTCTGGCAGAAATATGATTTTATTGACCGTATTTAAGTATGATGATGTCCCTTAAATTAATTTACCTACACAACACCCCTGTGGGAGAGCAAAATATTATTTTCCCTGTTTAGAGATGGGTAAACTGGGCTATACAAGCAAACTTTGTAGCCATAATTCATCACCAGTGAGAACAACAAAAGAAGCATTTTTCTATTTGTAAACTGAATCAATTTGATCTGGAATCAATAAGACACCAACAACATGAAACACAGGATGGCATTTTCACATTGTCACTTTTCAGCCCTTGGTTCGTATAGACAGTAGTGTTGCAGAGTTAGGGGCCAGTGTACTGCAAATCAAGTCCCCAATTCAGGAAAGCATCCTTATGCTGGTAGCACATGCACAAGTTCCATACAGTTAATCATGTGCTTAAGTGCTTTCAGGAATTGGGGCCCAAATGTGGACCAAGTGGGAATCCAGTCGTCTTTTGTCCTTAGCAGTGTGGATCACACGTTCTATGCTGGAATTTATGCAAATCTTTATTCCTAAATGCATGAGTAGTTGCATTCCTGTGCTCTCAAAGCAAAGTGTAAATAACAGGAGACCAGCACTGTTACAGTAATCACCCACTGCACCCCCTTACATTTGTTACATATCTCCACTTTCTTGAAAGAAATATTTCTCCTCTTTTTCCTGCTCTGGTTTTTCTTTCTTTAATTTTTTAAAAGAGGTCCTTTTCAGGAATGTTGCTTAAGCGAACCAGAGATATTTGAATAGTCATCAGGTAGACTAACAGTTCTCTTCTTCAAGTACCAGTAAACACTTAGGAAAAACCCACCTTTTTTTTGCACAGAGATGTCCTGTGAATTTTTCAGTGCTTTCAGACTGCTGAATTTTATCAGTCAGCAAAGCATCCAGACTTTGGACTTAAGCTTTTGAGCTTTGGCAGCAACTGTGAAGTAATGGTGTAAACCAGGGGTCAGCAACGTTTGGCACGTGGCTCGCCAGGGTAAGCACCCTGGCAGGCCGGGCCAGTTTATTTACCTGCTGACGCGGCAGGTTCGGCCGATTGTGGCCCCCACTCACCGCGGTTCACCGTCCCGGGCCAATGGGGGCGGCAAGAAGCAGCGCGGGCGAGGGATGTGCTGGCCGCGGCTTCCCGCCGCTCCCATTGGCCCGGGACGGCGAACCGCGGCCAGTGGGGCCCGCGATCGGCCGAACCTGCTGCGTCAGCAGGTAAATAAACTGGCCCGGCCCGCCAGGGTGCTTACCCTGGCGAGCTGCGTGCCAAACATTGCCGACCCCTGGTGTAAACAAAAGTGTGTGTAATTATAGCTCAGTGGTGTCTTTTAGATCATTTAATTAAAAAAACCAAACAAATAAAAAAACCCCACTCTAACATGTTGTTCTTCAGCTAGTTATCGTACAGGGCAAAAATTGTGGTTTGCTTGCAGATGTTTGATTTGCAAGCAGTTCAAAAATAACATGGTTCATTCAATGCTAATGTAGATTGGCTGCAAGCATCTTTGTCACCAGATTGTCTAAACCGGCTCTAAGCACTAGATAAATTGTTTTATATTAGATTTCCAAAATACAGTGACACCTCTCTTAAGTGATCTCTCATAGTCAGACCAAAATTATTTGCTTAGAAGAGGTTAAGTGGAGCAGAATTGTGTTCAAAGCATGTGCGGATATTTTGTGATGGTTTCTTGATGAAGAATGTTGCCTGGTGACGATGGTGTTTAATAGGCTTTCAGTGTACCCAGATGAGAGTAAATAAAATGAGACTTTGTTACATCAATAGACCTACAGTTTCTGGATTGTTTTTTAGACAGTGTTCCATAGCATGTCATCTACTTCCATTGTGCCTCTTTCATATTCCCAGATGTATTTATTCTCTGATGGGCAAACCTATTATTCTATTTATTCTATTCGATGGGCAAACCTAAAAGGTTCTGAGGTTCAGATCAGTTTCCGTAAGTTCAGATTTTTTTTCTAAACCTCATCTTTGGTTAAAAAAAAAAACAGGCTAGAAATCTTGCTGGACAAATGGCACAGAGGGGTTGGAAACAAACTGTAGATACTTTCATCAAGAGCTCAGTCCTGCAAAGTACTGAGACCCCTCAATTTGAAGTCAGTGGGCCCTAACGGCAGTAGACATCTCCCAGAAGGTGCTCAGGACCTGGCAGAATTGGGTCCTAAGCTGCCAATAGAGATCCACGCTGGTTCAGCAGTGACTGAAAGTTCTTCTTCTAGTGCTTGCTTATGTCCATTCCATTGTAGGTGTGTGTGCTCGCCACATGCACTGGTGCCGGAAGTTTTTCCTTCAGTGGTATCCGTAGGGGACTGGCTCAGGTACCCTCTGGAGTGGGGCGCATAGGTGCCGGTATAAGGGGCACTGCCATCTCCCCTTCCCTCAGTTCCTTCTTACAGCCAGTGACAGTGCTGGAACATCTCCTTGCTTCGGCAAGCTTTTCTATCTCTACTGTGTCTAATAGTGAACTTGTTGTATATAGTTGTTTAAAGTTGTATAGTTAATAGTTCCCTTAGTGTTAAGTTAGAAATAATTAGTTAGTCTTGTATGGGACTTGGGGCATGCCCTGGTCCCCGGGCTTCAAACCTTGTGACTGTTGCAAAAAACCTATGCCAGTCAGTGATCCCCATAGAAGATGCCTGAAGTGTTTAGGAGAAACCCACTTGAACGACAAGTGTCACATTTGCATGAGCTTCAGGCCTCAGACCAAGAAGGAGCGGGACATTTGTCTCTGAGAGCTCCTTGTGGAGTCAGCCCTCGCTCCGGCCTCGGATCTGATGAGATTGGACTCTGCTCCAATGCACCATGGCCTTTGACAGGCGCCGATCCCCATCCGCGACACCGGCTAAAAAGCAAAGAAAGGCCGGGAAGGGGCATTATCCTACATCCCATAAAGGGAAGGAGAGAGACGGAAGAGAGCTAAGACCCACGTGGGGCAGGTCTTCCCCGCTGGACGGTGGCCAGGACCTGACTCCCATTGAGCCGTCAAGCCCACTTCAAGACCTGCCTGCCACGTGGGTAACAGCAGAGGCACTCAGCACCTGGCATTTCTGTCCACACCGGAGGTCTTTCAGGCCGTTTAGGACATACTGTCCCTCCTGGTGCTGCCCATCCTGGCCACTGAGGTGCCCTGTTCGAGGGGTAAACCTGCCTTGGGACCCTTTCAGTGGTCTCCCATCAGTGCAGCACCGCTCTCCACCGCAGAGGGTGTCCCACCAGCGCTCATCTGAACAGCACCACCAGCCCCTGGACACAGGTCGGCTGGCTTGCTGGAGTTCCTGGCATTGGTCCCAGGACTCTAGGCAGCGTACCTCGGGCTATAGACGTCAATCGTCAGCTATCTGGCAGACCTGCAGAGGCACATCACCAGTCCCCAGAGCCCTGCTGCCGAGAGCGTCCGAGACGCTCTCCTAGCCCACGGCACTGTTCTGGAGGGTCAAGACACCGGTCCCTGGAGTCCCGGAGCCGGATCACCGGTACGGATCACCGTAGGCACATGGACGGTCTCCGAGACGTCAGTCTTCTCGCTCCCGTTCCTGCTCCCAGTCTACGGAGTGGCACCGCTCTCTAAGCGTGAGGCGTCGGTCACTGGGGTCGCGGCACCGAGAGCCATCACCCCTGTACCGGTCCTCAGTGGAGGTCTGTGACCAGAGCCGAAGGGATCAGGGTAGACAGGTGGCCTCAATACCATCCTCGTCTCCCAGACAAGTCTCTCCCTCCTCGGGCTCCGACAGTGAGGAAGAGAACCTGCACGCAGGCCAGGGCCACCCATTGGGGGCATTGGCATTCCCCTTTGGGCCACCAGTGGCAGCATGGCCCCAGGGCCAGTGGCCGACCCCCTGGCAACTATGGAACCCCTGGAGGTTTCCCCACCCGTCACAGGGACATAGGTCAGTCTTGAAAGCATCTGAAAGACGGTCAGCGACAGTCTCCCGCCCGACCCCTAACTCAGATGAGGAGTCAGAGCAGGCTCCCAGGATCAGCTAGCTTCATCCGAGGCTTCCCTATCAGAAGCGATGGAGTTGGCAGACCCACCTGTACCTGCCTCCTCCTCATCTTTGCTCAATGAGGCGATAGCAGGGCCCTCTCACTCAGTTCCCCAGGATGATGCAAGGGCCCACCAGGAGCTTTTGAAGAGGGTTGCATCAAACCTGGGACTGGAAGCCGAGGAATTAGTGGAGCCTGCAGACTCCCTGTTCGATGTGCTAAGTGCAGCAGCCCCCTCCAAGGTGGCATTGCCGGTGCACAAGGAAGTGGTGAAAATTACTATGGCCCTGTGGCAGACAGCCTCCTCCCTGCCCCGATTTCCAAGCAGGCGGAAAGAAAATACTACATCCCCGCTAAGGGGTATGAGTATCTTTATACCCACCCTGCCCCAAGCTACCTGGTTGTGTCAGCAGCCAATGAGCACGATAGACAGGGCCAACCGGGATCAATGCCTAAGAACAAGGAGACAAAGAGGCTCTATCTCTTTGGTAGAAAGATTTATTCTACGTCCAGCCTCCAGCTGAGAGTGACCAACCATCAGGCCTTACTCGGCAGTTATGATTTTAATATTTGGTAGTCCATGCCCAAGTTTGCAGATTCGCTGCCAGAGGAGCCCAGGAAGGAATTCTTGGCTATCCTCGATGAGGGCAGCTCTGTAGCCAAGGCGCCCTCAAGCGGCCTCAGATGCGGCAGATTCTGCGGCACAGATCATGGCTTCGACCATTTCCATGAGGCGCGCATCCTGGTTGCAGTCATCAGGCCTATCGATGGAGGTTCAACAATCCATCCAGGAACTCTCATTCGATGGCCTGGCACTGTTTTCGGAACAGACATGCAGTAAATTACATGGCCTGAAAGACTCTAGGGCTACCTTGCGCTCCTGGGGCCTTTACACGCCGGGGCCGGCAAGTAAGTGGTTTAAGCTGCAACAGTTCAACAGGTTCAGGAGCCAACCTTGATCAGAGCCCTTCTGCAAGAAGGGCAAGGGCTATAAGCGCCGGCACGGCCACCGACCAGCACCCTCAGCTCACTCAAGCTCCACCCATAACCAACCAGGTAACAATCAGGTATTTTGAGGGTGCGCTTGAGGGCGACCTTCCAGCCTGTGTCCTGGATCCAGCACCCCTGTTACCCAACCGTTTGTCCCCTTCTTCCCTGCCTGGGCCTCTATAACATCAGACCAGTGGGTCCTCAGCACAGTAGCAGGGGGATATATCCTACAGTTTATTTCTGTCCCTCCTTTCCATTCTCCCTCCCCGTCCCTCTTTAGGGACCCTTCTCACAAGCATCTGCTCACTCAGGAGGTGCAGGGCCTTCTGCAGATGGGAGCTGTGGCAGAAGTCTCTCTGCATTTGAGGGGGAAAGGGTTTTACTCCTGCTATTTTTTTATCCCAAAAGCCAGAGGGGGGTCTATGCCCCATCCTCGATATGCGGCGTCTCAACAAGTACACCTCTATCCCGCTATAACGCAACCCGATATAACACGGGTTCGCATATAGCGTGGTAGCAGCGGGGCTCCAGCAGCGCTTTAAAGGGTCCAGGGCTCCAGCTGCTGCGGGGAGCCCCAGGCCCTTTAAATCACTGCGGGAGCCCTGCCGCCGCTACCCCGATATAACGGCGTTTCACCTATAACGCGGTAGGGATT
>NW_020664463.1:20833804-20840922 GCF_002925995.2 Terrapene triunguis
CCGGCTGCTGCGGGGAGCCCGAGGCCCTTTAAATCACCGCCGGAGCCCTGCCGCTGCTACCCCAGGGCTGCGGCAGCGGGGCTCGGCCGGTGATTTAAAGGGCCCGGGCTCCCCGCAGTGGCCGGAGCCCGGAGCTCTTTATATCACCGCCGGAGCCCTGCTGCTGCTACCCTGGGACTGCGGCAGCGGGGCTCGCCGGCGATTTAAAGGGCCTGGGGCTGCGGCTGCTGCGGGGAGCCCCGGGCCCTTTAAATCACCGCTGGAGCCCTGCCGCCGAGATAACGGCGTGTCACCTATAACGCGGTAGGGATTTTTGGCTCCCCACAACCGCGTTATATCGGGGTAGAGGTGTATCTCAAGAAGTTGAAGTTCTGCATGGTCTCCTTGGCTTCGATCATTCCTTCCCTGGATCCAGGAGACTGGTACGCTGCCCTCGAGCTGAAAGACGCTTATTTTCACATACCGATATTTCACAGCCACAGACGGTTCCTATGTTTCGTAGTTGGGACCGCCCACTACCAATTTCCAGTGCTCCCTTTTGGCCTAGCAACGGTGCCAAGGGTGTTTACAGAATGCATGTTGATGTTAGCGGCCTACCTCAGACGTTAGAGTATCCAGATTTACCCGTACCTCGAAGACTGGCTCTTCAAGGGCCGCTCCAAGGTCCAGGTTCAGCGCAGCGCTGAGATGTTGCAAGCCACTTGTCAAGCTCTGGGCCTGTTGATAAACGAACAAAAATCATCGTTGATCCCGGTCCAACGGATAGAGTTTATCAGAGCGGTACTCGACTCTACCTGAGCCAGAGCATTCCTGTCAGAGGCCAGGTTCAGGGCAATGTCAGATCTGATTGCCAGCATCACTGCCCATCTGCTCACCACGGCCTGGGTCTGTCTTAAGCTATTGGGGCACATGGCAGCATGCACATATGTTGTCCGACATGCAAGACTCAGGCTGCATCCCCTCCAGATGTGGCTGGCGTAGGTCTACTCCCTGGCCAGACATCACCTAGACAAGGTCATCATGATCCCGCCGTGGGTACTTACCTCTCTGCAGTGGTGGTCCGACCCGATTCGGTGTTGCAAGGTATGCCATTTGCGAGCTCGCGACCCATGGTCTCCCTGATTTTGGATGCATCCAACCTCAGAACCTCGGTTGGGGAACATATCTCAATATACTGCAGTCTCAGGGGTTATGGTCTCGAAAGGAGCTTGTGTTACAGATAAACATCAGGGAGCTCAGAGCCATCCGTCTGTCTTGCATGTCTTCCTTCCCCAATTGTCTTGTCGGGTGGTGCAGGTATTGACGTACAACACGGCCTCCATGTTCTGTGTCAACAGGCAGGGGGAGCTCGATCGTCGGCTCTGTGCCAGGAGGCCCTCCATCTGTGGGACTTCTGCATTCAGCATGCAGTCCACCTGGAAGCCTCGCACCTCCCCGGCATCCGGAACACATTGGCGGATTGCCTCAGCAGGTCCTTCTTCTCTCACCACGAGTGGTCCCTTCACTCTGAAGTTGTCAGAATGCTCTTCCAGAAGTGGGGAGCTCCTCAAGTGAACCTGTTTGCCACCAGAAAGAACAGGAAGTGCCATCAGTTCTGCTCTCTCCAAGGCCTTGGCAGGGGCTCACTATTCGATGCCTTTCTCCTGTCTTGGTCGGGGGACCTGATGTATGCCTTCCCACCAGTTCCGCTCATCAGCAAAGTCCTCTCAAAAATCAAGAGGGACAAGGCACGGGTCATTATGATCACCCCAGCATGGCCTCACCAGTATTGGTTTGGCATGGTCATGGACCTGGATATGGCAGCCCCGTGGCCACTTGCCAGCCACCCAGTCCTACTCTCGCAGGATCATGTCGGCTCCTGCACCCGAACCTTACCTCTCTCCACCTCAGCTTGGATGCTGCGTGACTGAATCCAGAGGAACAAACCTGCTCTAGTCAGATACAGCAGGTTCTCTTGGGGAGCAGAAAGCCCTTCCCCAGAGCAACTTACGTGGCAAAGTGGAAGCATTTCTCTTGCTGGGCGTCGAAGCTGGATATCTCCCCGACCCAGTCGTCTCTGCAGTCCATCCTGGATTACCTGCTTCACTTAAAGCACCAGGGCCTCGCCTTCTCTTCAGTCAAGGTGCACCTGGCAGCCATATCGACCTTCCATCCTCGTATCCAGGATAGATCGGTGTTCTCGCATGAGATGTCGATCAGGTTCCTGAAAGGCCTTGAAAGACTCTTTCCACCGGTCTGGGACCTGGTTCCCCAATGGGACCTCAACCTGGTCCTCTCCAGGCTCACGGGTCCACCCTTTGAGACAATGGCTTCTGGTTCCCTTTCCCACTTGTTGTGGAAGGTTGCATTCCTTGTAGCTATTACCTCAGTGAGACGTGTCTCTGAGATTAAAGCCCTCACTTTGGAGCCCCCGTACATGGTATTCTACAAGGACAAGGTCCAGCTGAGGTCCCATCTGGTCTTCCTGCCAAAGGTGGTGTTGCACTTCCATGTCAACCAGGATATCTTCCTCCCGGTGTTCTGTCCAAAGCCTCACATGACCAATGAGGAGAGGCGGCTGCACACTCTAGATATCAGGCGCGCCCTCGCTTTCTACCTGGAGAGCACAAAGCCCTTCCGCAGATCGACCCAGTTCTTTATCGCGACAGCTGACAGGCTGAAGGGACTTCCGGTGTCCTCTCAGAGGATTTCAAATTGGATCACCCCCTGCATCTGTACTTGTTACGAGTTGGTGCAGGCTGTGCCTCCACTGATAGTGAAGGCTCACTCGATTAGGGCTCAGGCATCTTTCGCTGCCTTCCTGGCACATGTCCCTATCCAGGACATGTGCAGGGTCGCAACATGGTCTTCGGTACACATGTTTACGATGCATTACACTATTACCCAGCAAGCTAGAGATGACGCTGGATTTGGAAGAGCTGTGTTGCAATCGACATGTCCATGAACTTCTACCCGCCTCTGGTGGTGCTGCTTGGGAGTCACCTACAATGGAATGGACATGAGCAAGCACTCGAAGAAGAAAAGACGGTTGTGATGGGTTGGATCAGAGAAACACCCTTGGGGCTGCCAACTGATGTGCCAAGACTACTTATGCCCCTGCTTTCCCTGCCAGCCTGGGACTCCAGCAGCCTATCTTGTTGAGCCAGACACACCAGTCTGCTCCAACACAGACCCAGGGTCTGAACCACGTGCCCCAAAGCTGCAGACTTAACTGAAAGCAGCTTACAGAGGCGTTCCTGTCTTTAACACTCAGATACCCACCTCCCAATGGGGTCCAAACCCCAAATAAATCCGTTTTACCCTTTATAAAGCTTATACAGGGTAAACTCATAAATTGTTCGCCCTCTATAACACTGATAGAGAGATATGCACAGCTGTTTGCCCCCTTCAGGTATTAATACATACTCTGGGTTAATTAATAAGTAAAAAGTGATTTTATTAAATACAGAAAGTAGGATTTCAGTGGTTCCAAGTGGTAACAGACAGAACAAAGTGGATTACCAAGTAAAATAAAATAAAACACGCAAAACTAAGTCTAATACAGTAATAAAATTGAATACAGATAAAATCTCACCCTCAGAGATGTTTCAATACGTTTCTTTCACAGACTGGACCCTTCCTAGTCTGGGCACAATCCTTTCCCCTGGTACAGCCCTTGTTCCAGCTCAGGTGGTAGCAAGGGGATTTCTCATGATGGCTCCTCCCTTTTCTCTGTTCCACCCACTTATATATCTTTTGCATAAGGCAGGAATCCTTTGTCCCTCTGGGTTCCCCCCCCCCCTTCTCAATGGAAAAGCGCCAGGTTAAAGGTGGATTCCAGTTCAGGTGACATAATCACATGTCACTGTAAGACTTCATTACCCACTTGCCAGCACACACGTATATAGGAAGACTCACAAGTAAAATAGAGCCATCTATAGACAATTGTCCTGGTTAATGGGAGCCATCAAGAATCCAAACTACCATTAATGGCCCACACTTTGCATAATTACAGTAGGCCCTCAGAGTTATATTTTATATTTCTAGTTTCAGATACAAGAATGATACATTTATACAACTAGGATGACCACACTCAGTAGATTATAAGTTTTGGAATGATACCTTACAAGAGACCTTTTGCATGAAGCATATTCCAGTTACATTATATTCATACTCATCAGCAGACTTTCATAAAATCATATAGAGTGTAATGTCACAACGGTTACCTTTTGTAACTGTTGTTCTTCGAGATGTGTTGCTCATGTCCATTCCACGACTCACTCTCCTTCCCCTCTGTTGGCATTCCGGCAAGAAGGCGCTGAGGGAGGTGGGAGCCGATGGCACCCCTTATACTGGCACATATGCGCGCCACTCCAGAAGGCGCCAGAGCTGGTCCTCTATGGTTACCACTGAGGGAAAAACTTCCAGCACCGGCGGATGTGGCAAGCACACACACCTACAATGGAATGGACAGGAGCAACACCTCTCGAAGAACACCAGTTACCAAAAGTACGCATCTTTTCTTGCCACTGGCTGTTTGATGGCCTATGTAAAATGAATCTGGTGATCCCAGTCTAGTTCTTACTGAAGAACCCTGTCCCCAGAGGCAGTGGGTGCAGTATGTAAACATACTCACAGTAAGTGAGGCAGGAGGTGAGCGAGAAGATTTAAGGATAAAACTGTTTTCCTTATTCTGATAACGTTCCTTGTTCAGCATTAGACGAAAGTGTCTCTTGTGATTCTTTAGGGGCTAAGATGGCATTGATGCTTCCCATTCTGTCCTGTAGATAGAAGGCTGCAGCAAAAGGCCAGTGAAGTCAGTTGAAAGACTCTATCCGTTGACTTCAATGGGCTTAGGATGAGGCCCAAAGAGAATCCCTGGGTGTGTGGCTTGAGAGAGGACTTCAAGATCAGCCCTATACAAACTTTATAAAACAATAAAAAATTATTTGTGTTTTTCCTTTTTCAGCTTTTATTTTTCACTTTGGGCCTGACCTTGCGAGGTGCTGAGTACTTCCTGCACCTCCTTACCTCAGTGAAATCAATGACAGTTGAGGGCACTCAATATCATGCAAGTTCAGGTCTGTACCAGCCTGTTCTAAAGCCCATTGAAATCAATCGCAAAATTCTATTGACTTCAGTGGTGCAAAGTTGGACCCTATTTCCAGAGATGGATGGGAGGCTCACATACCAGATTGCCAGATGCAAACATCTTCATAAGAGCCGTAGAAATGTATTTAAGTTTAAAAAAGGAGAATATGGAAAAATCAGTGAGAACATGCATTAACTTGGTGCTAAAAAGTTAAAGAAATGAATCGCATATAGTACCAGGCCTTTCCAAATACTATAGGCCTTGTCTTACGGATTTCATTGATGAATTATTGTGTTAAAACCAATCTTCAATCTGAACACCATATCCAGAAACACAAACATCTTATTGTGGGCCCCAGTATAATATAAAAAGCCATGCACACACATAGTAGTCCAGATTCTGACCGGAAATACCTTGTAGGCTTCAGCTATAAAATGAGGACCAAGGTACTGACCCACTTTTGTATTCAGTGCTTTGAGATTCTCAGGCCATGCCTATGCTATACAATTAAGTTGACATACAGCCGCCACAGTAGTTATGTTGATTTTGCATGTTAACACTATGCTCCCGGTGTCGGTGGTATACATCCTCACTAACAGCACTTGCATCGATGCAGAGAGCAGTGCACCAGGGGTAGCTATCCCATTGTGCAACTCGCCACCATGTAGCACAGGGTGTTTTAGTGCATCATGGGAGCAAATGAGTGGTGCGGGGGTGACTGGGAACATGGGTTCAACGTCCCATGATGCAGTTTTCTCCATCCCATTATTCCATGGGCATCTCTTTTAAAAAGCCCTGCAAACCTGCACGTTTGCCATCTCTGCGAGAAGCATGGAGCCTGCACTGCTCTGCTCTTCAGTATTGTGATGAGCGTTACGACCACAACATGCCTGATCCTGAAGTGTTTCCAGAGCCATGAGGTGGAATATGATGATTCCTTGCAGGCTGCCTTGCTGTGCTCCATGGAAAGAAACAATTCAAGGCTGTTATTGGCAGTTACGGAGAAACTTCACACAGTGGACCGCCTGTTCCGGGCCCAAGAATCAAGCACTGACTGGTGGGATTGCATCATTATGCAGTGGCTGCAGAACTTTTGGATGCCTAAGGCCATATTCCTGGAACTGAGTGTGGAGCTTGCCCCAACCCTCCAGTGCTGTGACACCAAATTGAGAGCTACACTCACAGTGGAGAAGCGAGTGGTGATTGGTGTGTGGAAGCTTTCAATGCCAGATTGCTGTTGATCAATCAGGAATCAATTTGGAGTTGGAAAATACACCCGTGGGAGTTGTTGTGTTGCAAGTGTGCAGGGTCATTAATTGTGTCCTGTTACGAAGAACTGTGACTATAGGCAATGTGCAGGACATAGTGGATGGTTTTGCAATAATGGGGTTCCCTAACTGCAGTGGGACAATAGATGGCACGCATATCCCTATTTTTGCACCAGACCACCTTGCCATGGAGTACATCAACAGAAAGGGGTACTTTTCTATGGTATTGCAAGCACTGGTGGATCACCAGGTCATTTCACTGACATCAACACGGGCTGGTCAGGGAAGGTGCATGATGCACGCATCTTAAAGAACACAGGCCTGTAGAGAAAGCTGCTAGCAGGGACTTTCTTTCCAAACCAGACAATTACCATTGGCATGTTGAAATGCCAACAGTAATCTTGGGAGACCCAGCCTACCCCTTACTCCCATGGCGTACATTAATCAGCACGACCCCAACAGGGAGTGCTTCAAGCACAGGCTCAGCAGGTGCCGAATGACAGTTGGATGTGCCTTTGGCTATTTGAAAGGCTGCTGGCGCTATCTACTCACAAGATTAGACCTCAGTGGAGAAAATATCCCCATGGTGATAGCTGCCTGCTGTGTGCTTCATAATATCTGTGATGCAAAGGGGGGAGCGGTTTCTGCAGAGGAGAAGGTGGAATGGCTGTCTGCTGCTTTTGAGCAGCTAGATACGAGGGCTGTAAGAAGAGATCAGTGGGGGACTATGCGGCTCAGGGAGGCTTTGAAGGACCATTTTAACAATGAGCCACAGTAAC
>NW_020664463.1:20841022-20990199 GCF_002925995.2 Terrapene triunguis
GTCAGACCAATGGTCCATCCAGCCCAGTATCCTGTCTTCCGACAGTGGCCAGTACCAGATGCTTCAGAGGGAATGAACAGAACAGGTAATCATCAAGTGATCCATACCCTGTCGTCCATTCCCAGCTTCTGGCAAACAGAGGCTCTGGACACTTCAAAGATGATTTTACATCCCTGCCATCCTGGCTAATAGCCATTGATGGACCTATCATCCATGAACTTATCTAGCTCTTTTTTTCACCCTGTTATAGTGTTGGCCTTCACAACATCCTCTGGCAAAGAGTTCCACAGGTTGCTTGTGTGTTATGTGAAGAAATACTTCCTTTAGTTTGTTTTAAACCTGTTGCTTATTAATTTAATTTGGTGACCCTTAGTTCTTGTGTTATGAGAAGGAGTAAATAACACTTCCTTATTTACTTTCTCTACACCAGTCATGATTTTATAGATCTCTGTCATATCTCCCCTTAATCATCTCTTTTCCAAGCTGAAAAGTCCCAGTCTTATTAATCTCTCCTCATATGGAAGCTGTTCCATACCCCTAGACATTTTTGTTGACCTTTTCTGTACCTTTTCCAATTCCAATATATCTTTTTTGAGATGAGGCAACCAGATCTGCACACAGTATTCAAGATGTGGGCATACCATGGATTTATATAGAGGCAATATGATATTTTCTGTTGTCTCATCTGTCCCTTTCCTAATGAGTCCCAACATTCTGTTAGCTTTTTTGACTGCTGCTGCACATTGAGTGGATGTTTTCAGAGAACTATTCACAGTGATTCCAAGATCCCTTTCTTGAGTGGTAACAGCTAATTTAGACCCCATCACTGTATATGTCTAGTTGGGATTATGTTTTCCAATGTGAATTACTTTGCATTTATCAGCATTGAATTTCATTTGCCATTTTGTTGCCCAGTCACCCAGTTTTATGAGACAAACATATTTAAAACTGAATGAAACTTTATAAATACATGGGAAAGAACCTCTGAAAGGGAAAGAAAAGTAATTTCCATTTCACAAACACACATACACTGACCTGTGAGAGACACAGTTGGTGTATGTGCCGCTTTGATTTCTGTACTCTCCCTCAGGGTGGAGTGGTAGGAGTATTGCACTGGTCCCAGATGCAGGGTGGTCCCAGAATGCAGTTCTCTGTGGGCTGCAGGGGGAGGCTCGAACGGATCTGTTGAGCCTGAAGGTCAGTCAGAGACTGCAGCGTGTCTGTTTGCTCCCTGAGAAGTGTTATCATCTCTTGCTGCCTGTTTCTCCTGTCCTCACTATCCCTGTCCATTGTGTCCTCGAACTTCATCCTCCCAGCCCTCTGCTCGGTATCTGAAGCACCGAGGCTCACAGGATCTCCTGGAACATGTCTTCCCTTGTCCTCTTCTTTCTCCTGTTCTGGCTGAGCCGCTCTGCTGGTGTGGATGGAGAGACCCTCAAAGCCACTTTTGCAGCTGCAAAAGAAACAGAGGACAGAGGTACTACTGTGAGTGCATTCACTCCGCTTGATCACACAAGTTACAAGCACTACAGTCTCACTTCTGCTTGTGACTTTAGCTGATATCTCACGCCTGAGGGTAACAGAGGCTGAAAGGGAACAGCTCCTGCACACATCCGGCTGCAGACCGAGTCTGTATGGTGCTAGCCTGCGTACTGCAGTGGTGCCTGCTGAAGTAATTGCTGAGTGTTGTGGGAAAGCATCCTACTGCAGCAGAAGAAATAAGGCAGCCCTCCCCAGAAACCTTTGGCAGAGGATTGCATACTGCCTCCAGGAAAGCTTCCTTGAGATCTCTGTGGAGGATTCACAGGCCTTCAGTACACATAAACAAACTGTTCTGCAGGGCTCCCTCTGCCCAACTGTTGAGAAGCAGATAGCAGCTCTACCTCTTGGTTATTTCACTACCTCTTGCAGCGTGACTAAAAAAGAGTAAATGAACAGATGTGTCCCTACAATGTCAAAACAAACCACATATTTACCAGAAGTTCCTTCCCCTGCATCAGGCTCACCAGCCTTGAACTGCTGGGACTTGTTTGACTGCTCAGGAGTCAAAAAGAGGTCCTGACTTGCAGTGCCACTGGATCCCCTGGTTGCCTGTCCCCCATTCTCCTCCTCCTCTTCCTTGTCCAACACCTCATTCTCAAGGTTCACTGTGGTGGCCTGTGACTCCAACTCCCCCGAAGTATCCATGGGGCTCTTGGGGATGGTGGTCGGGTCACTGCCGCGGATGGCATGCAGCTCCTTGGAGAAGCGGTATCTCTGCAGCTCTGCACCAGAGTGGCTGTTTGCCTCCCCTGCCTTCTGGTATGCCTGCCGCAGCTCCTTGATTTTCACACGGCACTGCTGCATGTCCCTCTTTTAGCCCTTCTCCCCCATGCTCATAGATGTCGACGTTTCTACGGCTGGATCGAAACTGTGCATGCACAGCCTCTTCTCCCCACAGACCCAGGAGATCCACCACCTCCTGTGTACTCCAGGCAGGAGGGCGTTTGCTCTGTGGAGCTGGCATGTTCAGCTGGGCAGTTACTATATGAGTTCTCCATGCCAAGCAAACAGCAAATGGAATTTAAAATTCACAGGGCTTTTAAAGGGGAGGCATGTACCTGTGTACCTGGCAGCTGAGCAATGGAGTTCAAAATAGTGACCAGAGTGGTCACAGTGGGGCATTGTGGGACACCTCTTGGAGGCCAGTAAAGTCGACGTAAGTTATGCAGTGTCTACACTGCCACTATGTCGACCTAACTACGTCGACCTAAGTGATATACCTCTCGTGGAGGTGGAGTTAATGGTCGGTGTAGTGGGCGAGTTACGTCGGCGGGAGCAACATTGTAGTGTGGACACTTACAGAGTAAAGCAGCTTATGTCGACCTAACTCTATAGTGTGGACCAGGCCTCAGATGTAATTGTTACCCAGGGACTTCTTGATGCCAACTGGCAGAGGGCATAACAGGTGCATATGGGTTACAGGAATCCCAGGGTCTGGTATTTTTAGTTCACCAAGGAGTGTCATGTGAGGACTCAAAGCCTGTGTCACCCTGGTCATCAGTATCACTGCAAAGTGCACGTACAGATGTTGTGTAAGGAGTTATGTATATACACTGAAAATTATGTTCTTAAGGTCTGCATTAAGGGAGCGGTCACCAGCAACAGTGAAAAGCAGGTTTTCTTTCAGACAAGGAATGTTTATCTGTCTGGCTGTTTACCTGTAAATTAAGTATTGTATGGTTCACAATAGGCCTCCACTCAAAAGTCTGAGCTGCATGCTAATGAAGGATTGTGAAATCTTCAGAGAGGAAATTAACAAGAAGAGGGAAACAGCAGAAGTCAGCTTGTTTAGGGGTAATACAATGAACTTTTGAAATTGTACCCAAGGTACAGATGAACCCCTAGATATTTGTTCAGTCTGTAAGGACAAGCTGTCAGCGGGCATGATTTTATTAAAAGGGGTCTCCGCCAAACTGGTTGAAAACACTGGGGAAAGAACTTGGGGTACGCTTTCTTGCAGGAGATAGACATTCCTTGTTAGTTACGTTTAGTTTTCAAAAAGCGTGTTATGATTTTGTTTTATATGTAACCATTTGTTTCCAGTATTCTTACTCACTATCACTTGAATCTCTGTGCTTTGATAATAAACTTATTCTTGTTTTCCCTATAAATACATCTAAGTGCTGTGTGTTCAGCAGAGCTGTTTTCTAAGGTGTAACTAGTGAGCTGGGGTGTACAGTTTCTTTGGGAACGGTGAGCCTGGTAATTCTAGAGAGTTCAGTGGATAAGGGGCTGGACACTACAGGGAATGCTTGGAGAACTTGGGGTTGGTGCGTGCCTATTGCTAACCAGTACAGAGAGAGCGAGGCCTGGAGGGCAGTACTTCTGCTATCAGAAACTGGTGGTTTCAGGGAGCTGATCCACCGCAGGCACAGACAAAACTTCCTCACACTAAGGGCAGGGTGTGGTGAGGTGCCTCACAGCCCTGGGAAGTGTCATTTTAGGACTCTGCATAAATTAAATGGATCATTATTTGTTTTTGCAATGAATTATTACTATTAAAAATGTATAATATTATAAGAGTGTTCTGAAACTGACTTAACTGGGTGAGGATTTTCAGGATTTATGTTACATGCAAAACCCTGCAATTATGTAGAGAATTGGGTTGTAAAGCACTGAGATTGGTACTTGGCTGTGCAAATGCCTGGTTTGTTTTAGAAAGACATTCTGGTTTGCAATTTTGGCCCTTAATGTTTTAAAGGCATACTGAGATCTTTGTATGAAACGTGCTTTATAAATGCAAAGTTTCATGATATTCTGCAAATGGATATCGTCATTCTTCCAGTTTTTTATTTCTGAGCCTGATCTGCACCATTTTGCCATCAACTTCAATGGGAGCAGTGTCGGGCCCTGTTTGAAGGAATGTTAGCATGGCTGGAAACTTTTATTTGTTGGTAGGGAGATGTACACACTCAACTAAATCCTTCTGGTGTGGGGGGCTCATCTGTGCTGGTAAACTCCTGTGTGACCTTGGGGCTCATCCCTTGATTACCTTGCACTTCTGTCAATCTAGCTGCAAAAACTGTTTGAAAACAAGATATTGTGTCTGATGATAGATTATATGCATTTGCTTAGGTCTTCTCCAGTGAAAACAAGCACAGCACATCAGCAGCAGTTTATGGAAAAGGGAAACAGACCACAAACAGACAACCAATTCTGTTGCAACAAGCAGTTGCCAGAATATGCTATAATGGACTCACTGGACATTTTAACATAAGCCCAGTCATTTTACTGACCCGTGGAACATGATATTACAGTTACTACCTCTTAAATATATGAATGTTGGTAATGGACCTAGAATGCACATGTATTCTTGAGCATGGGATTTATTTGAATTTTTGAGGGTTTTTGGCAGCAATATATTTGGGATGAGAGGCCCAGCCCTCACCATTAAATGTTCAATTCCCTGACTATAGAAAGCGTCCAACCATTTCCCAGTAAGATGAAAAAAAGCAAAAGTTCTCACCTTAAAATAACTAGACAGATTTGTCATCACCAGCAGGACCATTAAAAACAAAACAATCAGTCCCCCTACACACCTCTTGCAAAAAAACCCAACAGAAATACCCCAACATCTAATGGATACAGCATTGTAAAAAAATCCAGATTTTTTTGCTTCACCTCCCATCACCAATAAATCCAGGGTATTTAGTTACTTTTTCTCAGTGACATGTACAGTATCCTTCACTTCAATCTTCCTGCTCCATTCTTAGCAAGCTGGGTATTCAAACTTCACATCTCTCCAAGAGCAGGAATCCAGTAGGTTTCAGTCCCTTGCTTTCTGATAAGAATGTAGCATGTATGCAGAGTATAAGGAGGGATAGACAGCACAATGCACCTCATACCAAAGAAGTTGGTAGGAGGTCTAATTTTAGGCCTGACAGGGTCACCAATTTTGGTTGGACGTATTCCTGGAAGTTTCATCACATGACATAATCTTTAATGATTAATCTTTAATTCCTGAAGACTACAGGACTCCTTTTACAATAAGGCAGCAAAGTCTTTTGTAGATTCACCAAAACCAGAGAAAACGTGTTTTTGGTAATTAAGTGTCTTAATATGAGTAACTCCTGCTGGCATGGTTGCTACATGAGTTCTTAATACAGGATTATGGGCAAGCCTTCTTGCTCTGGTATGGTGCACAGACAGTGTGCACAAATACCTGTTGTGGGAGTGCGGTTAGCATTTTGAAACATGTCCATTCAATGACTGATCCAGTGTGCTGACAGTACATGTAATCCAGTGGATAGGGTACTAGACTATGAGTCAAGAGATCAGCATTCTATTCCTGGCATTGCCACTGACTCATCGTGTGGCCTAGTGCAAGTCATATAGGCCAGCATTTTTAGACACGACCTCCCACTTTAGGCACTGCATTTTTGTGGGAGGGAGGTGTCCAACTTGAGACACTATCTTGAGTTTCTAAGGTGCTGAGCATCCCCTGCTCCCATTGACTTAACTGGAGTTGTGGTTGCTCAGTGCATCTGAGTATTAGCTAATTTAAATTGTTACTCGCTGTTTGTGCCCACAATATACCTCGAATCTCCAGAGGACAACAGGTCTATACACAGAGTGTGGGTATGAATGCAGAGAGACAGAAATAAGGGTGTTTCATGAAAAGCGCAGATGAAGAATTACATTCTGATTAGTTGTCCTAAGAAAAACGGATCCCAGGAAATTAAAAGGAGTATGCTGTGGAATGAATACATGATGTACACTCTCCTTCTTCTGAGGCTAAGGTTCATCTTAGAGGGCTGTCTCATAATCAGCACAGTACAGAGTGAATATATCTGTCATTAGGGGCACATTACTATTTTAGACAGATTGCCATAAACTAGAGCAGCCTCTGGGGTTCCTCTAATTTATGATAAGGGCTACACCGGGGTAGGCAACCTATGGCATGCGCGCCAAAGGTGGCATGCGAGCTGATTTTCAGTGGCACTCACACTGCCTGGGTCCTGGCCACCAGTACAGGGGGCTCTGCATTTTAATTTAATTTTAAATGAAGCGTCTTAAACATTTTAAAAACCTTATTTACTTTACACACAACAATAGTTTAGTTATATATTATAGACTTATAGAAAGAGACCTTCTAAAAATGTTTAAATGTATTACTGGCACGCGAAATCTTCAATTAGAGTGAATAAATGAAGACTTGGCACACCACTTCTGAAAGGTTGCTGCCCCTGGGCTACACTTATGCCAAAGAGCAGGCCAGATTCTGCATAGTGCAAAGGTGACTTAAAAGACATTGTTGTCCCCACTGCACTTCATGCGACATACAGCCTAGAATCTGGTCCCTGAATTCTGTGCCAAGCTTTTCCAAAGTGACCTTGTGTAAACTCTTAGTTCCCCTTCTGTAAAATGAGGAGAATGGTAGTTGCCTGCCTCCTTAAGGTAGGGGTATGAGGCCTTGCTCAGTAATGACTGTGAAGTGCACAGGCTTATTAACACCAACAAGTGAAAGAGATGGCACTAGAACTCATGGTTTCTCCCTTATGCCCAGCACATCTTTCCCCCAGTGCAGCAAGTATAGTGAGTGTTGGCACCTCAAGCCCAGGAGAATGTCATTTCCCCTCACTTTAATCTCTGCCTTCTCCTAGGCTAAGGGGCCACAGCAGCAGCTACTCTATCTGTTACATCCATATTACATCCAGAGCTCTAGCTCTGTTCCTGAGGCATGTTTCAGTGTAGTTGGTACGTTAGGGGGCTCTCTGGGGCTTTTAGCAGCAAGGCTCTCATGGGCTCTACTGAGCATGTGCAAATGACAATTTTCAGAGGCTTATAACTTGGGTAAGCCTGGGTGTATGTTCATGGGGAGAGCATACGGCTCCTGACCCCACACTTCTCCTAATCCCAATTGGAAGGTCCTACTCCAAATCCTGAAGGTGCTAGAGCTCTTCAGAGAAACCGTTGGGATTTTTTTTATTGTCAAACTACCTGCTTTCCCTAGCCTCATTCTTGGAAATGGCAGAGCTGTATTTGATTAAATTTTCCCAGATCAGGTCAGCCTGAGACAGAGAGTAAGCATGGAAAATTTCAGCCCAAGGGATAGAAGTTTGGCAAAGTTACAAGCAGCTGAAAGCAGTGGCTTATAATGGAAAGTTTTAAGCAACTTGAACTATGGGAATCACCACTTTCTTCACCTATTGTTAAGGGTTTAATATCAGTCTCACCGATCTTTGTTGGGGCTTTGTTGGAGCACAGAGCCATGGGTTAAAGAGGCACATAGCTATGACAAACACAGAGAAGTAACAATCCACCCACTGCATATCACACGGACATGACACTGCAGCACAGATTTCAAGTATTGCCTTGCTCTCTGCTAGTGATCTGACAATGGTATTGATCAACGTTATTCTCGATAAGGGAACAAACAATTGATTCTGACTGTTAAGCTGGAAAATACGACACCATCCTGGTCCAGTTATGCCTAGGCAATAGTGATGAACTAGCCTCTTGTTACTGATGCTCTAATGGTACTGCCATGATCTGTACCTAGCTGACTGATGCTAGAACTGGGTAGTGGCCTCCACATCCTTGGTAAGTTTCTTGTTCATGATAGGACTAATGTCTCATCCAGTCCACTCTTCTTTGTATCTGATCAGCATAACAAACCATCCCCTTGTACTCTTTTGCTGGTATATCTACATGTACAAATAATGTTTGGGAATGGTGCTCCAGCATATAGGCATGGTAGTTTCTTTGCAGAGAGAGGGTGTGATTTTACTGCTAGCACTGAGTCTCCAGGGTCCAACAAAAAGTGGTATTCTTGGCACAGCATGAATTTTATCCCCTGGAATAATCACACCAGCACAAATGGTATCGAGCACATAAATGTCACCAATGGAGCGGACATGCCCAGACATGACTTACGCTTTCCCAGTTAGGCTGGGACAACAGATGTACATTGCAGGCCTGGGATGAAGCATACCTGTGTGCAGACTTCAAACTCCACTGGTTGCCACTATGTGGGTGAGGGTGAGGGGGCTTCCCAGATAGGCCCCTGTTTTGATCCGTTGTACTGCAGTACTTTGTTCTGTTCCCGACTCGACCACTGACTCCGTGTGTGACCTGATGCAAATCACTTCACCTCTGTACCTCAGTTTCCGAGTCTGTGAAATGGGAATAATGGTACTTATCTAATCCTCTGTATAAAGTGCTTTGAAGTCTATGGCAGAAACATGGTTATTGATATTTGTCGTTTTCCGATATTACTACAGTAGAACCTCAGAGTTACAAACACTTTGGGGATGGACGTTCGTAACTCTGAAATGTTCAAATGAACAAAACGTTATGGTTGTTCTTTCAAAAGTTTACAACTGAACATTGTCTTAAGACAGCTTTAAAAATTTACTGTGCAGTAGAAAAATGCTACTTTTAACCATCTTAATTTAAATGAAACAAGCACAGAAACAGTTTCCTTACCTTTTAAAATCTTTTTTTTTAAACTTTCCCTTTATTTTTTAGTCGTTTACCTTTAACACAATACTGTACTGTATTTGTTTATTATGGGGATGGTGGTGGTGGTGTTTTTGTTTTTGTCTCTGCTGCTGCCTGATTGTGTACTTCTACTTCCAGATGAGGTGTGTGGTTGACTGGTCAGTTTGTAACTCTGGTGTTCGTAACTCTGAGGTTCTACTGTATTATTAATTATTGCTATTTTAATTTTGCCTGCACCCTGAATGCCTGAATGTTTCAGTGAGACAGAAGTGTCCTAGCTTTGGCCTGCTCTTTCCCCTGTTGTTGGAATCATTTTGGTTGTTTGAATTTGAATTTGCTCCATGGGTGGAAGATGGTCCGTGCAAACTGCTGACAATGGTCTTGGTGCTCTGTGTCTTGGATTGTCTGGTGGGTTGCTTCCCAACTGCTTTTGTCCTGTTTCTACCAGGGTTGTCTTTCATGAGGCCCAACTGTCAAGCAGTGTTTGGAGGCAGGATTACATTTTTGGGAGTCTGGGTACAGATTCTCTGAGCTTAGGGGCATCTCCTTTTTACTTCTTCGTTGCTGACCCTTCTAAAGAAAATACTTCAGTGTTCTATAGTAACGGCCCACTTCATTGCAGTGCTGTAAAATGTAGTACTTTGGACCATTACAAAAACATTGGTTTTATTAAAGGCATGTTTCTTCTTGCATAGGGATGATATACATTTTGCCCTGCAGAGGGAATGCAGCAGCTACTACATAGATAGGTATAGTCCTGCCTTTGGATTTATACCTGTCCTGCAGGAGATTGCCAATGAATACCATTGAGTTCCTGTTCCAAAAGGCACTACTTTCTTGCAGGAAAGTTAGAATTATAAGTTGCCAAGATTGTAACAAATGTGGTATTTGCTTTAGTCCACACAAAGGACTGCATACGTGGGCTGCTTCTAGTGACGTGCAGCCTGTTTCTCTTCATAGCACGATTCTAGGGTGAATGCATGATTTCCATTCATATAGCCTCTGAACATCTTGGTTTTCCTCATTTCTGCTTGTCTTGACGCTTTGATTGGCACAGTGGGAAAAGATTCACTAACAGATCACTTTGCTTCCTATTCTCTAGGACTGCCTTAAAGCCTGCCAAGAACAGATAGAGTCGGTGCTAGTAAGCAACCTTAGGCAAGTCCAGCAGCAGCAACAGCAAAGCAATCCTTCTAAGATGGTGGATGAACTGGACCAGGCCAGCACTCCCACAGATGTGAGAGACATCAACCTGTGAGGACATCAGCCCAGACAGTCATGCTTGCTCCCCCTGCTCCCCCCCCCCCTTTTTTTAGAATGAAATCTTTTTTTTAATCTGCTCCCACATAGAACGTATTTAAAGCTCTTTTAGATACAAAAGAAAACAAAAAAATGAGTAATTTAAAAAAGCATTTGGTGCCTGTGATGTTCTACAGAAGGGAATCCCATGATATATTTGATAATTGCTGTTTGATTATGTATCGGTGATATTAAGTGCTTATAAAAGCATAAAAAGTAGCTAGATAAATGTAAGCCTGCATTTGTGGGAACAAAGTAGAGTATACTTTTTTGTGCGTGCATTATGACCTAGTGCATACACACCCTTTTTTAAACTTAAGAAAGGAATTGTGTGTGTGATGTTATGGCTTGACTAGATTGCAAAGCAATAGAATTAAGGGGTTAGGGCAAAGTGGGAAAAGATCCCTGAAGTGATTGAACCATTTTGGATGCAGAAGAGATTTGCTGATCTATCACCTCTGTTATTAGTCAGAACTGTTTGTTGGATCTCTGTATGTTAGTTTTGTTTACTCTTGCTGTCTGTGGTAGCTGCTACCTAAGAAAGAAGATGCTTTATTTTGCCAGCCGGAAGAGCAGGTGTTTCTTTCCCCCCCACCACCACTGCTTCCTACTTTTCCTCCAGAAATGGTTCATTCTAAACACAGCAGCATCTTTGGCATAAAGCTGATCCTGCTATCCAGCAGTGGTCCAAGCCAAAGTATAGAATGCTTGCATTAGATGGCAGAAATATACAGATTAAAAATGACCTGTCAACAAATCAGACCACCTCAGAACTTTGGATTCCTAGATGCAGTGGATCATCTGTGAAAAAGCATTATATTCATTCACAATGCTAATGCTACACGTCAATGTTAACTTTTGGCAGCTCTTTAGTTTGGTGTAAAGGCAATTAAACGATGCTCTGCCCATCTTCCTTTTTAACATCCTCACTGTGTTAAAGAAGATGTGATTTCCTTTGATCCCCCCTCTCCCTCCAAAAAATACATTTTCCAGATGTTTATAACTTTACTGGTCCACAGTTAGCATTATTATAAACCATTTCATTCGAAAAGCACTTTGAAAATTGTTCCTAAGGGATAAATGAGATGGTTTATGACAATTGTGCTGAGCAAAAAAAAAAAAAAAAAAGCAGCAGCAATGCATATAGCTTGTAATAGTCAATATTTTCCAATATCTGATGTACTTCGCTAGTTCTGGTGTTGCTGGAAATTCCAACACCTGCTTCGGATGACATTCCTGTCACAACATTCCGGATGAAAGTCTGACAATTCTGTGTATTGTTCAGTGTCAGAAGGATCTTAACACCACCTGCATGCTTATCTATGGACAATGAAAGAAAATTGCTGGTGCAAAAGACACAAATGGTAAACATCAAGGTGCGTGACTTTGATTTTTATTACAAAGGTGTATTCAGTGTACTTGAATTTATTTTTCCTGCTCCATCTGTAAAGAAGAGGCATTTAGATGGCAAAGGAGATGGGGCAATTTTTTTTTTTTTTTGCACAATTGTATTAACAGATTGCAAATATACAGTTTGAAGCTGTTGGATGAAATGTTAATGTTTGCATTTTTTTAAAGATAAAAATCCAGAAAGAACATGCTACTTTGAAGAATATTTTATGAATGGACTCTGCCATATTTGGCTAGATGAGGGTAGAAAATGGAGTAAGAATCTAAGGGGTTTATTTTGTTTGGTTTTTTTTTTTTTGCGCTGCTAAGAAGCTATGATTTGTTTCATTCTTATTCACATTAACAGTACTTAGCTGTATTGTTTCACTGAGTGTGCTGCTATTTTATAAACATTTTTATAATATATTATTTTACTGCTTAAATTTCAAATCCTGAAGTAGACGGTTAAGTGCAGATAAGAAGAGTTCTTAGATTTACTGGAAATGCCCTGTACAGTTGTTTTCTAATAGCGTGCTCATGATTTTTTTTATTTTATTTTATTTTATTTTTCTGATCACATCCTGCAAAGACAGTATATTTACCTCAGGTTTACTGGACAAAAATGGTTCCCATTTTCACAATACCTCACAACTTTACAGTTCTTTCCGCTGGGAGCCTCATGGAATGGTCAATGCAAAAGGCAGCCAAAGCCTGTGTTTTGGTGAGCAAAGCACAGTTGCTTCAGTTGTGTAGGGGAACAGTGGTAGATTGCAGGGACATTGGGCTCCCGTTTGGTCTTAGGTATCCGTTTCATAGTGGAAAAAATACATTAACATGAGGATCTGTTCAGCAAAGATTTCTGCACATATAGGTCTCGATCCTAGAAGCACTTAAGACCTGATTCTCCACTGTATGTCACCTCATGCAGTCATTTGTATTTGTGCAAAATGAGTGTCTTGTGGATATTAAAATGTTACCTCCAACATAAGTAGAATATTCTGGTTTGGGAGCATTTTACACTTACTTTGCCCCGATGCAAATGATTACTTAAGGTGCTGGACAGTGAGCATTGTACCTTTGCTACCTAGTGTAATGCTTTACTACCATAAGTAATCCCATAGGGCTAGATCGTGACTTTGTGGTTGTCTGCATTGTTACGCTGCCCCTAGAGCAGTCCAGAAAACAGATTATGACCCCAGGAGTCACAGTCCCCTCCTGGTCTCCTCTCTACTTCAAAAAGGGAATAAACTGCACCAGGTCTATACTCAGTGCAGCGTATGCATCACAGTGCACCAGTGCAGCCACATGGCTGGCCACACTGAGGTGTGGGGGAGCCAGGGCTCTACCCCTTTCCACCAACCTGCGTAGGGAGGGGGCTGTCCAGCAGTGTGGTGCCTGCTTCCTTGCCCACAATGCTGCCTGTCATACTGGTAGTTAGCCATGCCATGATTTGGCATAGAGAAATCAATGGGCCTACTTGTGGTAGTAAGCACTCTGCTCAGTTGTGTTAGTGGAATCAGGCCCTTAATTTACAGTGGATTTAGAAATCATCAGCCCAGTACTTTTGTAATCCTCAAAGGGAGTTTTCCCTGAGTATGAACTACAGGATTAGGCCCACAGTCTTCTCTCAGTGGCTGGGTATCAAAAGACAAAATAAATGGTCTTAAAGTAATACTGCTAGGCTTTTTGAGCCCCAGATTTTACATGCTTTTAACACTGCATATTATAATAAAAACCACCTTTTTGTTAGGGCTATGTTAAGTATTCTCAATGAAAACCGAAAACATAGGTCCAATTCCCACAAATTCCTTTGGATGGCACTCCATGCAATTTCAGCTGTCTCTGTCCATGCAAAGGTGTTGGCAGCATCAGGCCCTGAGATATTTGAGATTTTTGTATTTTGTTTCAATTTTCTGAAATCAGTCCAATTTGGCAAAACAGCCAAAGTCCTGCAAAATGTTAGGTATTTTGCTTAAAAAGATAGAGGAAGTGAAAACAGTCACATTTTCACTCTGAAATGGCCATATAATTAAACAGAAACCTTGACATTTTCCAAATTGTGGAATTTTGTTCTTACAAAAATAAACATTTTCACATTAAAAACATGAAATTTTGCAGGTTCTAGTACAAAAAACTCATATTATGAAAAAAAAACATGGAAAGTGAGATTATGGAGCCACAAAATAACTTCTTTTTTGTGGCAAAATTTTGCCCTCCAAAAATCTGCACAGCCACCCTCCTCCTTATAAGATCTTACTGTGACATATAGTACCTTTCATATGGGCGTATACCAAAGTGATTTATGGACTGGGCCAAGTTCTGTGCTGACTTGTGCCCCTTAAAACACCCTTTATTTTAGTGGAACTGTACATGTGTAAGTCAGAGTAGTATTTGCCCACTGTGTTTATGAAGATGACTTCACCTACTTCTGGTCTGGAACACAGCAGTCATGTGCCATCAGCACTAAACAACTGTTTGTAGAATTGAAACTGCAAGGAGAATGTACACCAGCAGAATGGAACGTAATTACCCACACTGAAATTTGGCCAGGACAGCAGGGTTAAGAATCGTGAAAAATATCATAGGACTTTTAACAACCACAATGGTCAGGACTTTGGTTTTCATTTCATTAAAAAAATAGCACTTTCCCAGGCACAGTTCCTTCTACCACCATGCTAGGCATTGACTCGCTATGGACTCAGAAGGAAGAGTGTGCTGTCTGCTGAATCACTAGCACCAGTTCCTGCAGTACATACATTTTCCTTGAAAGGTTCATCATTAAGGTCTCTCTCCTGCAATCAGATCTGTGCAGGCAATCTCTTGCACCCATGTAGAGCCCTATAGACTTCTGTGGAACTCAGTGCAGGCACTGAAGTCCATTTGTGCTGATCTGATTACAGGAGTGAGATGTAAGTGTGAAATTCACTATGTTATGGAGGGCTAACTGCCATTCTGTACCCCTGTGTACTGCAGAGGGGAGTCTTCTCATCATCTTGGAATAGGCCAGCTTGGAGAGAGTTCTGGGGATGGGAAAGTGAATACACAGATTCGTTTCCAAAAAGGGATGTGGAGAAGCTACGTAGGAGCTTTTGACCTGTCAGTAGATTAGGGATGAATTTAATTCCCCTCACTCCATGTGTGCGCCCTGCATATAGCACGATTACTCAGGCATTATGCAGTGATGGGTGAATTTCACCCTAAAGAACCTGGTGGATTATAACTCAGAGCCTTATCCTGCAAACACCTATGCATGTGAGAACTTCACCCTTATGAGTACTCCCATTGACAAAGGGATTACTGTAAAATTAGTCAGGTGTATATGTGTTTGTTGAATCTAATCCTCGTATTACCATGTAAGGTTTGGTTTTTTTGTTTGTACCTTAGTATACCTTTTAAAACTGCCTCTGAGCATGATATAGTTAAATAACGTAGTTCTTTATTTTGTATAAAGCCGACACATAAAAAGTACAGTTGGAGCCCGCATGCACAATTTATTTCATAGGACCTACACTGTGTGCAGTCATTTTTAACAAATACATTTGATGCTGCAGTGGTGTAGTAAAAAATAAACAATTACTATGTGGTTAGAATCAAGAGGGCATTTACTATTATAATACACAGCACTCAAAGTATGTAAAATCTGGGTCCTAACAACTTGACAATATCACTTAAAATGAAAACTATTGTATGTTTTGCACAATTTTCATTTCAAACTGAGGACAAGAAAGACAAAATTGGTTCGGTTTTCTTTTTTGTCTGGCATCAAAAACTGCTATCTCAAAGCACCAGTGTGTGATTTTTTTCAAATACCATAATCCAGCCTTCTTCTCTACAACCCACTTTGAAAAAAGTGCCTTGCAGATTGTACCTTCCCAGGTCTTTGATATAGTATGGCAAATATTTGTCTTTTTAGTGGAATATTTGGTTTATCTATCTATCTTAGGTACTTATATGGTCCCCATCACTATAGTATCTGAGTGCCTCACAATCTTTAATGTATACATGCTCCTAATACCCCGGTGTGGTAGGGAAGTGCTATTATCCCAACCTAATGCTGCTGGTCTTTGCTTGAATAATTGGACAGCTCAAAAGGTCCCAGCAACTCACCCGGCCACTGGATTTTTTCCACTATGTGTATTTCCATGTTATCATGTACCTCAGAAATCACTCTCAGTTGCACAGTATCTGTTCTCAAACTTTTTTTTTTTTTTGCTTTAATGAGTGTGATGCCATATCAAGTCAAAGTTATCCTCTCACAATGTGCTCTTTAAGAGGTGTGGATGTTTATATGGTCAGGGGATGCTAGAGAGTGCGGTAGTAGACATGATCAGTGTAAACAAAAAGTATTTAGAAAGTATGTGAGATTGTTTTTTGATGGATAAGATTCTGATAAAGTGTAGTCTCGATTACCTTTTAAAAGGTCGTCTCTGTTCAGTGTTAAGTCATTTTTATTAATAACCTGTTGTTTTGACTAGTTTAAAGATGGTTTTAAGAAATGTGTTTTGGCGGGATTAGGTATGCTGTATGGACAATAAACTCACCTTGACCTGAACTGCCTGTCCTGTTTTTAGTCGTTCAGCATGAAAATCCTGTAAAAAGAGGTGCATTTCTAGAGCCCAGTACTCTTTTCATAAATTGTTCTCCACAGCAAAGCAACTTATGTAGGTAAACTGTACATGTAAAATGTCTCCCCATATTTAACTGAGTGTCATGGTAAAATAGACCTACTTTAAAAGTTAACTTGTTGGTCAAGACTTACAGCCACACTCTGGTATGTTTCTCTCATGGAAAGCTCCTGTAGTATTTGATAGAGTTAAAACCAGTAAAAAAAAGTGGGTTTTAAGAGTTCTTTGGGGTCTACAGAAATTTTTCTAAGAATGTATGTAATTTATTGGAGAAAGAAATCCTTTCTGTATGTTTTCCAAACCAGCCTATAGAATTCTATCTATAGCAGTTTATTTAATTCTCTATTCATTTATATAGAATGTTTTTAAAAAACAAAAAAAACTACAGAAAAATTAAGTTCTATTAGACTTTTCCATAAGTGTTGTGCAAAACTTGGAAGAAAAAAAAGGCTTTGTGTTGGACAAAGACATGGAGAATTTGAGGAGAAATGGACTTCCATGCAACAAATCTCCTATTTCAGACTTCGGGCAGGAGAAGTGACCACAACCTTCTGAGGTTCCACCACTTCCTTCACACTCACGTGCAGGGTTTTAAGCTCATGGATACGTACTGTAAGCTGATCATTCCTTCCCATTCACTTGTGTGGCGTGACCACAGTGCCCCTTCTCCCCCATTCCACAGTGCCGTATAAAGAGACACTGCAAAGACTTAATGATCTCTGTGTGGCCTTTACACTGCCTATTCAGTAAAAACAGCAGGCCAAATTATCTGCTGGCATACCTTCATTGACTTCACTAGAGTTACCCTGCTAATGGCAGGAGTGAATTCGGCTCAGCATTTCAGGTCTTGTGTGCCCATAAGGAGGACCAAGATTCACTACTAAATGAGGAACCACTTGTGACGGGATCCCTGGGGTACAGCCTGGAACTGTAGGCCCCCTTAACTCTCCAACTTGGGCTATATCTCACAATGCTTTGCCAGTGCCAAAACCCTTCCTGGCGCTGTTATCACTCAGCCACCAGCATGCAGAGTCACACCCAACTAAATTGCATGAATGCTCTCCAAGCCACTCATGAACTATACACAGGGAAACAAATCTCCCAAGCCCCCAGCCTTGCACCCCAGAAATCTACCATCTTACACTGCTCAAGACCGTTTCTTGAACAGTGCAAGCTCATTCATTAGCTTGCCACTTTGTCAAAGGAAAGTGGACATGCACCAGCCTTTGTAATCTGAGCAGATTCCCCAAGCACTTTAGACAAACTCACTGGTAAAGATAAAACATTAAATTAATTTTATTAACTACAGAAAGATAGATTTTAAGTGATTATAAGTGGTAGGCAGGTCCGAGGTAGTTACCGTAGGAAAATAAAAAGTAAACACGCATTCTAAATCCTAAACTTTTAGACTAAGCAAGAGTTGAATCAAACAGCTTTTTTGACCCCACTGGATGTTGCAGGTAGGTTACAGTTCTTAATACACAGGCAGAATTTCCTTCTCAGCCTGGGACCAGTCTCAGTTCAAAGTCTTTGTCTTCCCAGTGTCCTTGTTGCCTTCAGCATAGGTGGGGGAGGAGAAAGATGATCTCATGATGCCACTGCACCTTATTTTATACTCTCAGTCCATGTCCCTGGAAAGATCCATGTCCTGGTGGGCCTTGCTGAGTCACAGAGTGGAGCAATCCTCATTGTGTGGTGCACAACTGTCTCTTAGGCCTTGTCTACACTACAAAGTTTTGTCTGCAAAAGTTATGCCACTTTAATTAAAGAACTTTAACTAAAACCGCTGTTGCATGTCCACACTATGCTCCTCATGTCGGTGGAGTGCATCCACACTAGCAGCTCTTGCATCGACACAGAGCAGTGCACTGTGGGTAGCTATTCCACTATGCAACTGGCCTCAGGGTGCTTTGGGAAGGGTTTGCAATGCCTCATGGGGAATGTATAGTGTCACATGATGCAGGTTTCTCGAGAGTGGTGGTGGGGGATGTGGAGGGGATAGCAGGCTGACCGACCTATCCTGAGACATCAGCCCCTAGCTCTGCTCTGCATAGCAGTCTCTCCCCCCATCCTGGTAGAAGCAATTCGCTCTACCTGCCTGCCTGGGTTTTGCCACCAAAAGTAGCTTTGTAGTGTGTACGCCTAGACTGTTTTGTCAGCAAAAGGCAGCTTTTGCCAACAAAACTTTGTAGTATAGAAAAGGCCTTACTGAACTGTAGATCTCTTGTTTACAATTCCCCTGCTGGTCATGGATTTTTTAACGCCTGCCTGGGTGTGGGTCACCTCCTTCGTTGTCACCGCAGAACTAGCAGTGGGGGACTTCCAAACTCACAACATATTTCAATAACCATATAGCAACATCTCATAACTTCATATTACACTAATGATATACATATTTTGACAGAACAATGAGTTTCAGCAGATCATGACCTTTCGTATGGTATCTTACATGGCATGCTTTGTTAGAAGTATCACAACTATATACAAATGATGAATATGGGGGTTACAGGATGCTACTTTGAGGTACAGTGTCACACCACTATAAAGAGATCTTTTGCAGGGGCGGCTCCAGGCACCAGCTCAAGGCACTCGGAATCACAGAAATGTAGGACTGGAAGGGACCACAGTAGGACATCTAGTCCAGTTTCCTGCACTCAAATAGGACTAAATATTATCTAGACCATCCTGACAGATGTTTCTCTAACATGTTCTTAAAAACCTTAAACAACAGAAATTCCACAACCTCCCTACATAATTTGTTCTAGTGCTTACCTACCCTCACAAACAGGAAATTTTTCCTAATGTCTAACCTAAATTTCCCTTGCTGCAATTTAAGCCCATTATCACCCTCCTTTTTATAACAATCTTGTACTTACTTGAAGACTGTTATCATGTCCCCCACAGTCTTCTCTTTTATAGACTAAACAAACCGAATGTTTTCAATCTTTCCTCGTAGGTCACATTTTCTAGACCTATACTCATTTTTGTTGTTCTCCTCTAGACCTTCTCCAATTTGTCCACATCTTTCCTAAACTGTGGTGCCCAGAAATGGACACAGTACTCCACTTGAGGTCTTATCAGTGCTGAGATGACTGGAAGAATTACTTCTTGTGTCTAGTGTACAACACTCCTGCTAATACAACCCAGAATGACGTTTGCTTTTTTTTGCAACGGTGTTATATTGTTGACTCATATTTAGTTTGTGATCCACTGTAACCCCCAGATCCTTTTCTACCGTACTTCTTCCTATGCAGTCATTTCCCATTTTGTATTTGTGCAATTGATTATTTCTTCCTAAGTGCAGTACTTTGCATTTGTCTTATTGAACTTCATCCTTTTTATTTCAGACCGTTTCTCCAGTTTGTCAAGATCATTTGAATTCTCATTCTGTCCTCGAAAGCACTGCAATCCCTCCTAGCTTAGTGTCGTCTTCAAACTTTATAAGTGTACTCTCTCTGTCATTATCCAAATCATTTATGAAGATATTGAGTAGAATCGGACCCAGGACAGATCCCTGTGGGACCCCACTCCATATGCCCTTCCATCTTGACTGAAGCATTGATTACTATTCTCTGAGTACGGTTTTCCAAGTAGTTGGATCCACTTTACAATGTGTTGGTCTAGGCTACATTTCCGTAGTTTGCTTATGAGAAAGTCATGTGAGACAGTACCAAAAGCCTTAGTAAAGGCATGATATAGCACATCTACTGCTCCCCACATCCACAAGTTTGTTACCCTATCAAAGGATATTAGGTTGGTTCTTGACAAATCCATGTTAACTGTTACTTATAACCTTATTTTCTTCCAGGTGTTTACAGACTTGATTGATTATTTGCTTCATTCTTTCCAGGTACCAAAGTTAAGCTGACTTGTCTATAATTCCTTGAGTTGTCCTTATTCCCCTTTTTCTAGCTAGCTACTATGCCCTTTTCCAGTCCTCTGGGATCTCTCCTGTCCTCCACAAGTTCTCAAAGATAATAGCTAAGAGCTCAGAGATCTCTTCAGCATGGTCCTTATGTATTCTAGGATGTATTTTGTCAGGCCCTGCCGACTTGAACACATCTAACTTGTCTAAGGCCTTGTCTACACTGCACACTAACTAACAAAAAACACCCCCCTGAGCGATGCAAGTTTCAGTGCTCTAAAGTGGCAGTGTAGACAGTGCACCAGCGCTGCGAGCCGCAATCCCAGTGCTGGTAACTACTCCCCTCGTGGGGGTGGCTTTTTTACAGCACTGGGAGACTTTGCTTTCTCCACCTTCTGTAATAAAAAGTTGTCTCCAATGGATTCCAAGAACTTGCTGGATAATCTGTGCCCTGCTGTATTATTTTCCCAACAGATGTCTGGGTAGTTAAAGTCCCCTATCACCATCAAGTCCTGTGCTTTGGATGATTTTGTTAGTTATTTAAAAAAAGTTTCATCCATCTTTCTGGTTAGGTGGTCGATAATAGAACCGTACCATGACATCACCCTTGTTTTTTAACCCTTTTATCCTTACCCAGAGATTTTCAACAGGTCTGCTTTACACTTCTATCTCGACATCAGTGCAAGTGTATACATCTTGATATACTAGAAAACACTGCTCCCTTTTCCCCCTGCCTGTTCTTCCTCAACAAGCTGTATCCTTCTATACCAGCATTCCAGTCATGTGAATTATCCCACCAAGTCTCTGTGATGCCAATTATATCATAATTGTGATTATTCATTAGTATATCCAGTTCTTCCTGTTTATTCCCCAGACTGCTGGCATTAGTATACAAACATCTAAGATGTTCATTAGATTTAGCCTCCATATTCCCTCTTGTCTCTTTTTGTCCATGATGCGATTGCCTATGTTCCCCCCAGATTCTGATCCTTCATCCAGATCTACATGTTCTGGACTTATCTGTGGGCTTTTGTCTCCTGCCCCCATCCAGCCTATTTTAAAACCCGCCTCACTAGGTTAGCCAGTCTCTATCTGAAGATATTCTTTCCCTTCTTTCAGAGGTGGACCCCATCTCTGTTCAGCAGGCCTTCTCAGAACAGCATCCCATGGTTGATAGTATTTTTCTAAACGGAATAGAATTGTAATTCATATTGGTTCATTTTAACACTGGTGGCTTTTTATAGGGAACAGGAAAACAATAACCTTCCAGTATCATACAGATGATAGACTGAAGTTGAAAAAACAACGAGGAGTACTTGTGGCACCTTATAAACTAACAAATTTATTTGGGCATAAGTGTTCATGGGCTAAAACCCACTTCATTAGATTTTAGCCCACGAAAGCGTATGCCCAAATAATATTATTAGTCTATAAGGTGCCACAAGTACTCGTTGTTTTTGCTGATACAGATTAACACGGCTACCACTCTGAAACCTGAAGTTGAAAAGATTCTGTGCATATTTCATTGTAAGCCACTAGGTGGTAGTAGTGTGACTCAGTACCAAGTTCAGATTGTGAGGAAGAGAAAAGAGAAAAAACCTACTACTTACTGTAGTAGTAAATATTGTAATTATAATGTGTGGAAAAGTGACACACCAAGCTGTGACGCCTTGGGGTTTAACCCAGACCAGCAAGGGGTTGTGTCACCACCTGCCCTGCAACTCTGGGTGCCTTCAATGCTATGCTGCTCTGGCTCACAGCCTGGACACCAACACCCAACCTTACAAGCATGCAGGTATCATCACCCTGACTTCCACTGCCCAGTTACTTTTTACAGAGGGACTCCAACACCACCTCAGTCCTGAATTTCCCCAGAACTGTCTGCCAGTGTTACAATCTGCTGGGGTTCCCAGAACTGTGAATTACTTTGTTCTTCCTTGCAACCTCAGCAAGCAATTGTTTTTGCTACTGCTAAACTGTGTGACAACTCCCTGACACACCAGCTTGTCTGCCTTGCCAGCCAACTCTTCCGGGCTCTACCAGTCCAAACCTTGCTTGCAGGTAACAAATAGTGAACCCAAATTCACAAGTTCCCAAGAGGCACCCCTGCTGTGTCCAGCCCTCTTCAGGAGCACTCACAGAAGTTAGTAATTTCATTGCTCCGATAGAGAGACAATACAGCTAATTAATTTAACGGGGGGTTGACAAACTCTTATTTCAATCACAGCATTGAATTAGTTTGTAGTAAAAGTAAAACAAGTTTATTAAACAAAAAGTCATAGTTTTAAGTGATAACAAGTATAGGGAATAAAGACAGAAAGGGTTACAAGCCACACACACAAAAAAAGTTAAAATACATTTCTAAAACTAAAGCCTAATTTTAGCAAGCTACAATCTTTGCCTAGGCAGGTTTCTCACCTATATTCAGTTCCAAGAGATTTCTACCCCCCTTAGTTGAAGAACCATTTTGTGATTTCAAGCGCTCTGATCCCTTGAATCCCTCAAGTGATGGACAACTATGGGGTTCTCTTCCATTCTTTTTATAGTCCAGTAAACCTCTGAAATGTATTCCTTGAAAAGTATGCCCAGACAAAGCATCTCTCTCCTGCTGGAGTGGAGACCCCATGCTGTCTTCTCCACTGCTGGTTAGCTTGATATCTTTGTTTATCTTATATGTAAATTTACTTTCATTGTCTCCGTCTAATGACCAGGCTGGTCAGACAAGCAAATACACATTCCTTTGTCTAGGGCAGACTGGGCTTATTCTTTGCTTGCCAAACACATTTTAAGAACATAATTCAAGCAAATACTTATAACTCTTTGTACACACCCTGTAGATAAATCTCACAAGAATATTACTGATCAGTGAGTAGTTAGTTTTCAATGATCCAGGCCAGCTTTTGGGTATATCATGATAACAATGTTAGGTGTAGTGAGTTTGTCAGGCCTGACAAGAGTTGCTGACACAGAGTAGCGAACTACCAATGGGTTTCTGTGTCAGACAAGCTAATAAGGAAAGTTGTTGAGTTTTTTTTAACATACGATACTAAATCAAAACTAATTAAAAAATTAGAAGGTGTCCCTCATTTACTTAGAATATTTTTTCAAGCTCTTAATATGTAGATGGCCTTTGTTCCCACACTTCCATAAAATCCTTGGGGAAATACTGCCCTTCATTTCCAAGCATAAACCGTTCCCATCTAAATAAAGAATAAGAAAAAAGAATAATTTCCATTACTAAATTAATCATAGACATTATAAAAGACTTACAAAATCTCATGATCCAGCCATTGAGGAAAATGAAGGGCTGTTCCCTATCATAATTTCCAATGCTCTGTCCAGTTAACAGTGGTTTTAAATAGCAATGGGGTTTCAACTACCTTCCTACATGTCTAATAGATTTCACATTTACAAAATGTTTCAGATATTTGTCTTAAATATAATTTTCTCAGTTTCATCCCATTATTCCTAATTAAAGCTCCCTGGATCACCTTCATTACCCTAAACAATTTCCCCCCTTCCTTGTTTTATACACCCTTCAAATACATATCAGCTGTTATCATATTCTACCCCATAGTTGTCATTTGGCTAAAATCCCATATTTAGTTTACTCAAAAGTCAATTATTCCAGCCCTTTTGTATTTTTTGTTGGCATCGCTTTCTCTGCTCAGATGAATGTTTTATGCTGTAGGAATTATTTTGGGGGAGTCCTATAGTCTGTGCAATACAGGCGGTCAAACTAGATGATCACAATGTTCCCTTTTGGCCTTAGAATCTATGAATCTATACATGCAATCAGCATTTATTTTGTCTCTTTGCTTTGCATTGGTTTTTTTTGCGGTTCATTAATAAAAGGAGATTGCCTGACAATATTGGAGAAAAAATCCCTCTGTTTATCCACAGAACAGGTTCAGCATAGGCAACAACAGTGCAAGCTTCAATGTACGCTGTCCTCCCACCTATGTGCCTCAACTGGGATCCAAAGAGACAACCTCTGGGCAAGACAATATAGTTTGTGGTTTATTTAGCTCTTGTCCTTGGCTGCTAGTTTGTTTGTCATCTTTACTACAAATAACTGACCTGGCCTTGCAAGCTTCAGTGCATGGAGCGTCCATTGACATTCATGGGAACTGTGCAGATAGAGGTATGCACCCTTTGTTTCATTTGATGGTCATTTTGCCTTCTATGCCCCACTCCTCCTCTCTTCTGTTTCACAAAAATGATAATAGTTACTGAGCAAAGGTGGCCCAAAGAGTTCTACAAATTGGCCAGTAACCTACCACACCTTCAGTACAGAGAAGACAGCCCCCAAAGGCAATGGATGCCAAAACATAATATCCCATCTAGATCCAAGCATCCAAGCTGCATTGAATAATAACATCTATATTCTCCAAAGGCCTATTGAAGAGGAGAGTGGCAACAATCTGCCCTATTTTATGGACAATAGGCACAGCCTTTGGGCTTCTGTCACACAATGCTAATGTGACACCATTGGTTAGTTCTTTGTAATTTCTGTTCACTTTCACTTGAATACAATTTGCCTATCACAGCTATTGCCCTGGCCAAGCACCCCTCCCCCCCCTCAGGTTTCCAGTGTCACTTCTGAGCATAATGTTGTTGACTCACAATTTTATCACGAGTCTTATGTAATTTGGCATATTTATGAAAGACCCACATCCTGAAGTCGTCTGATTACATGAAAAAAGCAGTGGACAAATAAAAAGAAATCAGAATTTATTATTTTTAAACTCTTAATTTTTGAGCCAATCTCATAATTTCTGGATTCTGATTTATATTTTTGAATGCTAAGGATAGACAATCAATCTTAAGCATGTAATTATTTTACGCACACCCTAAGCTAAATATTCAGAAGGTAAAGATCTCTTGCAGTCTCAAAAACATACTTGTACGTCTGATGTGCGATGACCTGTGATGCAGCTGTGGTCAACTTCAGACTATGTCACATATCCTTGACGAGTGCCCACTGACTTATTTCAATGGCAGGCTACCAGCTCTCCACCTGACTGATGCCATCAAATGGCTGAGCACTGTGTATACGCTAACATATACGCCTGAGAAATGGTCACTTGGGAAAGCCGGGTGTGCAACTGTGCTCCTAGGCACCTGCTTGTGACTGTCTTGAGTTTTCGCACATGCAACAACTCTTTGTCCATGAGCCAAGGAGTGTTCATGCACAAACAAGTGTTTATGCACATTCAAATGAGTTTTGCACATAGCCATTTTGCATTAAGCATACAGGAGTTGGGGGGGGGGTTCCGTTGCATACGAAAGCTAAACGTGTTTCCACGGGCAAATGGGTTGCCACAAATATTAGTGAGCTGGTTTTCCACGGGGTAAATGAGTAGTTTTTCTTAACGTGCAGGTGGGTGGTTTTTCCATACACCAAGGAGTGCTTGCTACACACAGGGTCGTTTTGACAGTTGGCACAGGTGTGTGACCGCGGAGACTAGGCTTGGGCCTGCTGCCTTTGATAACCACCGAGCTCTCAGGCGTGACGTTTAGCAGCAGGGGCGGTTTCACCCCGCCCCCACCCCGCCTCCTCGACGGCGAACAGTTTCCACACTCACAGCAGGCACCGTTCACTGCAGCAGCGGCGCCACCCTCCGCCTGCCCGCGCCCGCTCTCCTCCTGGGGGCTCTGCGCCTGCGCGGGAGCTCATCAAACGGGCACGCGAGCAGCACGGAGAAGGAGACGTTTTATTGGTGGAACGGCTTAAAGGGAACCTGTGACGTCAGGCAGCGTGGAAGCCAGTAGGCGAGCGAGGGGTGGGTGTCGCAGTGTAAGGAGGCGGGGGCAAGAAGCCGGTTGGAGGGAGCGCGCGCGGAGGTTGTTTCCTCAACGCACCATGGTTCGGTTCGCTTTGACCATCGTCCGGCAGTGAGTGGAGGGGGGCGGGGTGAGAGCGAGAGCCCGGACCCCAATCTCCCCCCCCGTCCCCCCGGCAGCGGAGAACCCCCCCCCTCCCGGCGGTGCGAGGCTGGCCCGTGCTGGGGCCGCTCCCGCCGGCAGGTCCCAGGGCTCCGGCTCGGACCCTGGAGGGGCCGCGCCCCCCCCGGCAGGGCGGCTGCCCCCACCCGCGCTAGCTTCGACGGAGCGAGGCCCCGCACGCGCCGGAGCCCGGGGGACACGCTGCGGTGCGGGCACGGGCAGCTGGAGGGAGAAGGGGCCCGGGCCCGGAGCGGGGGCCGGAAGTTCTCCTTAGGCCCCGAGTCTGGCCATGAACCGCCTCCGCCCCTCAGCGCTGCGTCCTGCTGGCCGGTGTCTTGCGGGGCTCGTTGATGGGCTGCCTGCAGCGCCCTGCGAGAAGGGAACTTCCGGCCTCTTCCTCCGTCCCTCGCCAAAGCTGCGGCGCGGCCTCGGGCAGGAGGCGACACAGCATGTGAGTCGGCAGAGCGAGGCTGGGAGTCCCAGGGATGCCCCCGGGTGTGCGACTTGCTGTGAGGATGGAAACGGAGTCGTGTTCAGCACCTAAAACTTAGATCGCCCCAGCTGCATCTCTCGGCAGGGCTGTGAAAAACCTTGCACTGTGGTTAGGGCAACCTGACCCCTGGTATAGGTGCAGCTAGGTCAATGGAAGAATTCGTCTCTTAACCGGCCTACAGAAAATCCCCTTCCCACAGTCCTGGGGAATTCTGTGCCGAAAACTTACGAATTCTGTGCAGAATATTTTAAAATTCTGCAAATTTTATTTGTCAAAATAACACTATATAATCACATGGGTTTCAATTATTTTAATAATTTATTTCAAAATACCTGTCAGCAAGTATGTCTGCCACAATAGAGACACACACAAAGTTTCCCCCAGGAGTAGAGAGTTGAAGAAACCCCTATGATAACCCAGTTCCTGTTTCTCAGCCCCCTTACCCACAGAGCCCAACCCTGGGGCCTTCCCTGGCACAGACACTCCTCCCCCCAGCCCAGCCGCGGCCCCTCCCAGCCCAGACACTCTCATCCGCTACCCCCTAGGTGCTAGCTGTGTCCCGTCCCCCAAGACATTCACATCCCCTCCTCCACAGAGCCCAAAGATCCAGAGGAAGAAACTGCCTGATGCTGGCAGCGGTGCACTGGGTTTCCTGTGCACCGCTGCCTCCTTCCTTCAGGGTGTGCTGGGAACCCTCCAGTTCCTTCCCTTTCTTCCCCCTCCCCCCCCCCCTTGTCTTCTATTTGCGAGCTGGGCTCTGCCAGGTATAGGGAGGGGCATCTAACATCTCTGCAGCCCATTTTTGGGGGGGAACATTAATTTCTGCAAAATTATGCAGTGGTGCAGAATTCCCCCAGGAATTCCCACCTGTGCCACTCCAGCAGTTGTAGTGTAGACATATCCTGAGTCGCACCTTGCTAAGGTATTAGCTTTGCCTCACTAGTGTGAGTGGATGTTCCCTCATCCCTTAGTTTCTGCAGTGGTCGTTGTTAGCATCGTAATTACCTTTACAAAGATTCCCAGACATAATAGCTTTGGATGCATGCACACTGTTTAAGATACCATTGGGTTTACCCATTCTTTCCCCTCCCTCCCCTTTATTTACAGGAAATACACATTTGATAATGTTCAATGACAATTTTGTACCATCTCAGTGGACTCCTGGAAAGTGCTGGAAACCCAAAGTCCATGCTTCGGTGCCCTAAGGGTACCTGACCCTGAATCTGGCAATCTGCTCATATCTTTACATTTCAGCTAATGTCCAAACACTTTGCCCCTTTCTCTCTCCACCACTTTCTGAGGAGGGAATTCAAAATGGTTGATTTCTTCAGAGGAAACTATACAGAATTTATTTTCTGGCTGGGGATCAAGATGACTTTGAAGTCTCCTTTTGTACTATAAAGTGGTACTTTATTTAATTTCTGTCCTCAAATGATTTCTCTATGTTTAATAAACACTGATTGGAGCTTCTTCTTTTGTGGATAAGCAAAATTTTGGAAACTTGATTCTTGCTGTTTCTGTAGCTGTCACATCCATTATTCAATGGAATGCTCCCAAGGACATGTTACTACTTTCAGTAACTATGTGCTGAAGGGTGGGCAGAAGATCCTACATGCTGACCTAAATATGAGTAAGCTAGTAAGGATGTTAGGCCAACTACCCCTGCCTATTGGTAAACTAAAACTTTTGGTTAATTATTTTAGGGACTTTTTGAATCACTTGATATTCTTATCTTAATATTGTTTGGAGGCAATTTCTATTTCTGGCCTTAACAATTACAGCTCTACTTCTGTCTTTGGTGGGGACAACTATTAACGAATTGAAAGCGTGATATTTCTTGTACTGTTGCTTGTTACGCTTTGTGCAAAGCTCAAATATGGACATGTGCAATACTGAGGTATTTGGGTGGATTCTTACCTTCCCACTGTTAGAGGTGGGATGTGAAAAATTACTTTACAGCTTCTGGTAGTTGTCATACAGTTATTAGGGAGCTTTTTGCATCCTACCCATCAGTGAACTGAAGGGAATGTTTTCAAACAGGAATTAATTCAGGGAAGTCCTTTGGCCCTGTTATACAGGAGGTGAGGCTTGATGATCACAGTGATCCCTTCTGGCCTTATAATCTCTGACTCTGAAGATAATGACATTTCATCTGTTCATGAGGTATGACTATTAATCCCCATAAAGTCTAAACATGTTTGAGTGCTAGGGAAGTTTCCAGCTGTCTTGTGCTTCAAGGGTAGGATTCTAATTTAAACTATATCTTTAGAGAAGCATATAGGTAATTCCACTCTCCATCTTTTTTCCTTTCTAAATACCTGGAAAGTGCATTATTTAAGAAATGTGAAGTTTACACTGAGAGGCACTTAAATCAGAAAATGACAAAATGAACATTTGTTCAAACCCCAATAGAGAGCTTTTATTCTCCAACTATAAGGTAACAATATAGCGACATAGCAGTGAAACGATTATCACTGTGTCTCTCTTAAAAGGTGCTTCTCAGAATACAGTTTATCTCCTAGTTGAGATTTTTGTTCTTAAAATTAATTTATGGCTAAAGCATCTGTGCCGAAACTTTACCCGGTTGAAGATGGCATTGGCAACTTGCTGGGGTCTGAGAGCTATGTCTAATTACCATAAAATTGAACATATTGTATATATGTCCCTATCTCTTTCATTAAGTCTTGAACTTTAACAAATATAGCAGGCATTTAAAATATAATAATTATATAATAATGGACCCTTTCATCTACACAAACTTAGGTTCAGTTATTAGCTAACCCCTAAACTCCAGGCCAAAAGTAAGAAAAAATACATGCATTAAGGACAGAATGCCTGTTTAAAGATGTTACCTTCTCTAGCACTTTGGCTAAAGTTTGCATAAGTTTTTAGCAATTTTGACATAAGTTTTTTGGAGTTCTTTCCTTTACAAACTACTCTGATTGAATCAAATGTGCATTATTTTATAATTCTAAAGAGTTTTGTTTTTGAGCTTTTCCTGATAACTTCTGTTTTATTCAGCACTTAAAACTTAACAAAAGTTGCTACAGAAGGGATTGAAATGCAGATGTCTGCCTTTCTGTATTTACAGCATATCAAGAATAAAATGTTGTGATACAGAAAGATGACATGCAGTGGTTTCATATAGCATTCACAAGATGTAGTAGTTTAACCTATTAACTGTTCTGGAATTAAACCTAACATAATTCTTTGTTATAATAAATTTTGTGACACATCTGTGGTAACATTCTGGGAAATACTTGTTGATAATTTTGCATCTGGTAAATATTCTGTTAGAACTAAACATTTGAAATTATTCTTCTGTATTTTGGTAACCCATTAAGATAAAGACTGATTATATCAATGACTTTTGATGTTGCATAATGGGCACTGTTGCATGTGAGGCTAGTTAAGGCTATTTATAGACCGGCTTGGTTGGTCATAAGACCTACCTCTTGCCAAAAATACTCTGACTTGGCAGTGGCGGAGAGTTCATTTAGTAATAAGATAGTACTGTGGAATGTTAAAACAAGCACTGACATCACTGACTTCTTCAAAACATATAGCCTTAGCTTTTTCTTTCAGTCACAGTGGATCTCTGTGGAAAGACTTCTGTATAATATGAATAGTGTACTGTCTAGTGTGGGCATGTGTGTGGAGAAATCAAAATCAAATTTCACCTCCATACCCCTGATTCAGATGTTAAAAGGCTATTGTCAAACAAAATATTTGTAAATACTGGGGGGAAAGTAATCTTTGTTTACTTTGCATAATATGCTTGCACAATGCAACCCAAATGTGGATTTTAATTATTTTCCTCTGGTTTGAATTACTCCTGTTTTCCTTTAAAAATCTAAATGCACTGATTTGGTGATCCAGCTGCAGTCTTCCCTTTTTGGTCAGTAGGAAAATACACCAGATTGAAACCACTGTTCTCTTTAGAAAATCTGAAATATTATGGTGGGATTTTCAAAAGTACTCTGCATTGGCCTGATTTTGCTCCCATGGACTTCAATGGGAACAGATTTAGGCTGATTTAGAGCATGTTTGAAAATCCCATCCTCACTGTCTACTTGGCAGTCTTATTGTATGTGCTGTTGTGGGGAGTTCTCACTGTCTTGTAGTATTGACCATTTTTATTAGAATGATTGTCTTGTCAATCAGATGCCCTCCTTTTTAGAATCGCATAAACTCTGTGGCAATTACAGCAGTTGTTCGTTATGGAAAGTATTTATGTGCAATTTATTGAGGAGAAATAGCAAGCCTTATGTGACCAGCCATCTGTCCAGATCATTTTGAGAACCTCCTGTTATAGCATTGACAATAGTTCTTTGTTTGGAAAGTCAGCATTTTCTTTGGCCTTAATCCTGCAAATGATGAGGCATGTGTCATTTTACTCATGTGATTGGGTCCATTGAAGTCAATATACTTAAGTGGTGTTGTCGGGGGGGGGGGGGGGGGGCTTTATTTGTACCTTTTGAATAAAGTCAGCTTTACATTGCAGTGATTCAAACTTCTGCTTCCATCTCTTTATTTAAGAACCATCCAGTGATCTCAGTAAAAATATAGAATTAGGAGAATGGAAAGACTTAATCTGTCCCTCTGCCAAAACAAGATTACCCATAAAATACTCAAAAGCATTGTCCAGTATATATTTAAGTGGTCAAAGCAGGATTCCTTCTGCTCCACTATCAGGAAAGTGTTGTTGATGGTATTTTAGGACTTGGAATAAGAGCATCCACACACTTGCTTCAAATTCACAACCTACCTTATTCTGGATTAATTTTCATGTGTAGACAAGTCCTTTTATTTTCCTTTCTATTTCTTTAATCCTATTTATGTCCCTCCACTTTTTGTACCCCTAAATTCTTTTCCTTCTTTGGTTTTCATACTTTCAAATTTATTGTTATGTTTTGTATAGGCTCATTTTCAAAGCATAGGAGTCTGATGGAAAAAAATGGAGTGGTGTGCATTTTCCATAAAATCGCTATTTTAGGATGGAGAGAGGAGGAAACTAAAATGTAGATAACGTTTTAATAGATAACTAAATAGTGCTGAGTTTACTATGAAATTAAGCAACTACATTTACCTTGATTCCAAAGAAGCTTATTCTTAATGAACACTGAAGGAGTAATTGGAACTAATTATTTTAAAAAGTTTCTGAAGTGTTACTGTGAGAGCTTTAAGCACATTTTACTGAAAAATATATTGTACTTTACAGCAATGTGGTCCCCTTATTATAGTACTGAGCTGATGCAGTGTTTACCTCTAGTATCTAAATGTTTTTAAATTTTGACTAACACTATTTTTAGACAAGGTGGTGGTTCTTTGTCTGAAATATTTCTATTTTACAGTGGAGAAACAAGATACAACAAAGACAAGATACTTCAAGGTTAGTGTCAATCCTGCTATGACCATTAGATTGTTAGAGATTAAATAATTACATATACCTCTGCAAGAGGGCAGCCTATGGTTAACTGAAATGTTACCAATATCAGGATGGATAAAAATGGATGACTTAAAAAAATTAAATATTTAAATTTGAGTACATGTTTCTTTTAAAAAATAAGCCTATTTGAAATTATGACACTATATATTAAGGCCTAAGCGTAATTTAAACAATTTTAATATATATTAAATTTAAAAAAAATACAAGCAGTATCTGTTTGAAGCCCAAGTTTTAAAGGAAGTCAAACCACTGAACTAGTGGAAGTAACTGTCTAAACATCTGTAACAGTAGTCGTCTCTGTTGCAGGTGCAGTGAGAATATTTTCTTTTCATTTTATTTATTTCAGTTCAATTACTTACTGGTTCCTTCAAAGCTGAGAAACTGTTTGGGAGTTGAAAAAAGCAGAAAAGCTTGTTTTCCTCTCCCAGTCTATGAATAAAAATGAGGTGAGAGAGGATGAGCTCTCCTTGTTCTAAAGTTTTAAAGGGCATGGTGATCAGAAACAATCAGTTCAATTCACTAACTATAGATAATACATCCTTTGTTTAATAAAATCATTTCGTTTCAAATGCAAAACATGTTTTGATCAACTTATTTTATATGTATCCAGCACGTTTAAGGTGGTTTAACTAAAACAAAAAGCTGTTTTTATGCATTTTTAATTGAATTCCAATTTGCACCCAAATGCAGGTTGAGGCAAATCATGCGTTAAAAAAGAATTAATCATCTAGTAAATGTCATTCACAATTTTCCAGCATAATAAAATGAATGTAAAAATTAAATTTATTTTAAGCCATGTAATTACTTAAATAAATGTTTATAGATACATTGTATCCTCCTGGTTAGCAAAAAGTACTAAAATTAGTATAAAGACTATATTGAGTTGCAAATCAACATGTTCTAATGGTTGCTAATCAGTGAGACTCAACCTTAGGAAAATAAAGTACAAATGCAAAACAAGATTAAAATCCTTGATTTAAGTCAAAGTTTTGTGCTTGTTTTAAATCATGAATAAACTCAGATTTAAATCAGTCAAACCTGATCAGTACATCCAAGTTAACTTGTCAGTTTGTTTATACCAAATAATGTGTATGGTAAGAGACCTATCTTTTGGATTAGGATTGTGCCTTGATAACTTATACCAACTTTGAACTGTCAGAGTTCAATAGAGTTCATATGCCTCCAAAATGTCTAAGACTGTAATAGAGACGATAACTTCCAGGACATTAGGTGATGTAGTCTCTCCAGGACCCAATTAAAAAGAAATTAACACATTGGTTTTTTTCTACTTGAACATTCTGCTTTAGAATAATAGTAATGTGATTATAGGCAGAGCTGGAAGTAAGGGTATCTAGGGATGCCCAATGCTTCCCGTCATAAGAGTTGCTTATAACTCAGTTGCTTATAACTTTGCCAGACTTCAGCCATTCATGCTGAAATTTTCCATGCTAGGTGTCTGTCTCAGGCTAATTTTTTTAAGAGTTTCTGGAGATATGACTATACCGTTCATCAGAAAGTTGACGGGGGGGAAAACATTGTTTTGCTTATATTAAAAATTCTTGTGATTGTTTGTTGAGAAGCTCTCTTACCTCCATGCTTTGGCGCAAGGGTTTGAAATTTGGTAAGGGAATTGAATTTTGCCGGGGATGTGCATATTTGCCAAAGTTGGGAGGGTTTTTTTTCCCCATGGCAACACCAAGTTATGAGCTTTTGTGAAAAACTCAGTTTGCACATGCTCAGAGACTTGTTAGCTTGGCAGCTAAATTCTTTGAAGATTCTAACTGTACTGAGCATACTGCAGCCCAGGGCTGCATGGGCTGAGCAAGACTCCCTGTAGTTGCTGCTTCTGACTGCTGTGGTGCCAGGCACTGGGAGCAGGAAAGCTCTTGTGCTGGGTGCTTCACCTGTGCATTCAGGCACAGTGAAGGAGGAAGCAGCCTGATTGGAATGCAGAAGCAACTAGATCCAGACAGTGCAAAGGATGTGTTGGTGGAGAGAGTAGATTGAGGTAAGAAGCCTGGGAGGGGGGAAGTGACTGACTTCCTGAGATGAGATTTTTGGGGGGGGATTTAGGAAGACTGGGATTAAGAGATCAAGGAGGGTGGTGAGAACTGGGAGCTGCGGTGGAGAAGACTAGGATATGGAGTTTAGAGGGAGAGACTGGGACTAGGATGAGGAGCCCAGAAGGGTGAATACTGGGACTGGCTAGCCAAGGAACTGTAAGGTTGGGGATGTTGAATAAAGTTTGTGTAGTGACGGAGGCTGTTGTCTGTAGGACCCCTGCCTTGTTTGTTGCACAAGGTGGAAGGTGTATAGTGAATGAGGAGGGCAATTGCAGAAAGAGAGAGGATGGTTTTACGGCTAAGGCAGTTGCATGCTGCTCTGGAGAAGTGGATCCTGTCTCTGGTCAGAGTTCTTACGTGATGCTAGATAAGTCACCTAAACCAAACTTTTCAGCAGTGGCCACTAACTTTGTGTTTCTGACTATCTGAATGCACAACCTGAGACCCTGAGGTCTGATTATTAGGAGTGCTGAGCACTCTCAGTTGCAACTGAATTCAATGGAAGTTGTGCTTTGAGCGTACAAAGAACTATATAATTGTAACAATGCTGAAAAACCAGGCCCTAGGCATCTTAAATTAGACACCCAAAATTAGTGGATACTTTTGATCTTAATCTCTGTGCTTCGGTTCCACATCTGTAAAATGGGGATATAATACCCTGTTGCCTCCCAGGAGTGTTGTGAAAATAAAATGTTTGTGAAACACTTAGATATGAGAAATGATCATTGTAGAAAAACCCATGAGGAAATGAATAATTTTATAGAGAAGGGTTTGAATAGTGTACAGTAAATGTCACATGGAACTACATGTTGACCAAAGAGTACAAAACAAGCTATTCGACAGCTGCTTAGTAAGTGAGCACTGTTCATTCTGTGCACTCTGAGGAAGGGGTTTGGTGGGAAAAAATAGAGTAATTTCATGATCACATACTATCATAATGCATGCAAATAAGGGAGGCTGAATTAAGCTTGTGCAGGCAACCTTAATTCTGGCATTTCTTTACTTCTGAATGTTTTACTTTGAAGTAAAGCAACTATGAAGTTCTTCTAACATATCTTGTGGTATATAATGTAAATATAATTGTGACTATTCGTCAGATTCATGTTCTTAGTAAGAACTTTATCTTAAGTTGCTCACAAAAATTTGCTGATGAGATGACTTTCATAGATATTTGATGGAAAAGAAGCAGCATACCAGCTGGGGCACTAATAGCAAGTTGATTGTCTCCAGCCACATCTGTACGTTGCTGTTTAGACTACCTCTTTTTACTGTTCACTAGTTTTAAATTGGATACTGGATATTATTGGTTCCCCTTCCCACATGCAACTAAAGAGAATCTTTTAATATTTAAAACCTACAGCAGTGCCCATAACTAGGTTTTGCAGGATTCACTTCTAATCGATAGAGGTTGGTAAACATCCGTTTCAGCTGATACTGAAATCGATGGGAAAAAATTCCATTGGTGGTAGTTGGGGTGAGTGCATCTTCTCCTCCATATCTTGTGCCTGCAGGAATCTGGCGTCACTGGCCCTGCTGCAGTGCAGGGAGCCCGCTGCAGCCCTGCTGTCACAGGAGCAAGAGACCGGGATCATGACAGCAGGGTTGCAGAGGGCTCCCTGTGCTGTAGCAGGGCCGGTGACACTGATCCCTGCAGGTACAAGGTGTGGGGAAGGCTGTGGTTCTGGCAGGGCAGAGCAGAGACCCCTGGCCAGGGCTGAGAGGAGGAGGAGGAAGAGCCCTTGGCTGCGGGGAAGGCCACCTTTCTGCTGAATGGCTCCTGCCCAAGGACTGAGCCATTCAGTAGTGTTGTGGTCTCCCCCTCATACCCCTGGCTGGGGGTGTGTCTGCTCCACCAGGCCAGGACCACAGCCTCCACCTGCCCCTTGCACCTGTAGGGATCTGGTGTCACCGGACATGTGGAGAGCCCTTTGCAGCTCCACTCTCCTGGCCCCACTCACTCACCAGTCAGGAGTGCAGGAGCTGTCCCTGGACAGGAACTGTTCAGCAGTTAGGTGGTCTCTCCTTCAGCCAGGGTCTTGTCCTCCTCCTTGCAGCCCTGGTTGGGGGTGGGGTGAGGGTCGGCTCTGTTAGGCTAAGACTGCAGTCTCCTCCACACCTTACACCCTGATGTCTTGAGCCCCTCGGCTGCACAGAGAGCCCCCTGCAACTCCACTGTCAGCACCATCCTGTCCCCATCCTACTCCCACTTAACTTACTGCAACTGTAAAAATTAAAATCAAAATTGCAAAAAAATTAAAATCATAAGCTCTCACTTGGCCAAATACAGGCATACAGATATTTAGAAACCAAATTGCAATCTCTTGTGGTCCTATTGTCTGTGTTGCCACTGAAGGCATAGTGAATGAAATCTTGGTGGATTTCTTTTGTGCGAGAACCACCTCTGCAGCATTGTTCTCCACTTATTCTGATCTGACAGGAAAGACACATACCCCCGGCCTCTGGACCCCAAATGCCATTTTCAGGTAAGAGTGTGGACCAGAGGAGGAGGAGATGAGGCTTGGGGTTGTTGGACAAGCCACTCCCCATGGCATCATAAATTCCCCCCCTTAGATCATTCTGGTCATCTTAACACACCTACTGGCTACCTTCCTCAGATATGGAACCTCCTCTTACTCCTGCTCTTTCTCAAGAGGGATTTCTGGTGTCAGAAGAGTAGGAGACAGCAGGGGAAGTATAATGTATTTACAGAATACACACAGGAAAACAGAACTTTGAATAATCTTTTTTTAATGGTGTGGGGGGGGAGGGGGTTGTCAAACTATCTTGGCTTTGTCTCGAACATTCTGGCCTAAACTTTTAAAAATAGCTACTGATTATGGATGTCAAGGGACTCAAATTCACTAGTCACTCTTGAAAAATCAGGCTTCTGCATACATGTTTTTTACTTTGATATATGTAAGCTAACTTTTTTGTTTTATAATTGAAATACTGTACCAATAATCACTTACCAATAATCATTCAGTGTGTTCCTAGAGTTATTACTATTGTTCTTTCCCATTTAGTTTGCACGATGATTGAATTCTGAGTTTCACAGTAAAGGAAAACGGGACAGGGATTGTATTCATGTTTGCATGGCACTCCGATCCTGACTGGATTCGCTGAAAATTCAAATGTTAAATTGTCTGGGAAAATTTTATTTTTCAGGACAAGGTGTGGATGAGCCCCTTTCTGCAACTGGTTTCAGACAAGCAGATGCTGCTGGTGTATTTCTCAGTAATGTAAAGTTTACTCATGTCTTCTCAAGTGACCTCCTTCGAGCGAAGCAGGCAAGTACTTTTTCAGGCAATTGAAAGTAAATTTAAATCTCCGTAATTTGGGGTGCTGGGGCAAAATAATGCAGTGGCAATTTTGAAGGAGGGGATAAGTTTGGAACTAAAATGTTTTATGTAGAAGGTGAGCTCTTCTCCAAAGAGTGAAGGCAGCTTAAAAGAAACCACTGAGTTAACATACATCAGCCATGACTTGCATCTTAAGGGCACGTTGTACATTAGGGGTCTAGGATATTTTTTCAATATACATAACCATGGAATGCTGCTACATAAGTTCCTCTCAGATAGTGGTGATAGGAGCTCAAGAGAATCTGGCTGTGATGATGGTGGATGTTTAAGGAAAATCTGTTTATAAGAAGACCAACAGTTGACATTGCCAATAGTAACCCATTATGTTTTTAATTAACTGAGAGACAGCGTAAGCAAAAAGTCCAGGGGCAATGGCTGCCACTATGTAGGAACTTCTAAGAACATTTATTCTTAATTCTAAAAAATACTCTAAGAAGTGCTTACATTTAAAAACTACATCCGTTTTTTAGCTTAATAGTGACACTTCCATCTTTACTAAATATGGTTAATAAAGGATATTCAACACAATAACAAAATGGTGAAAGAGGAGAGGCTAGAAGCAGAAAACAGAAGGTTAAAAAATATACAGTACCTAGATAATTTGAAGGTATTAAGACAGTAGCACCCAACAAAATTCATTTTTTAACTCTCTACAGGATTTAGTAGAGGTAGTATCCATAGCGCTCTGCACAGATACAAAATTTATATCCACAGATATAAGTCGGTATCTACGGGAGCTGCAGGACTCTACCAGGAATCTCAGCGGCAAAAGCAGCAGCACATCGGGCCGCCACTCCCAGGAGCCAGCATCCCGCGTCAGCAGCTGTCTGTGGTCGTGCTAATGTGTGCAAATGGCTCGCACGCTCCTGGATAGGAGACAGACTGCTGCATGGAAGGGACTCCCGTCCGGGAGCATGCGAGCCGCTTGCCCACACTAAGGTAACCAGGAACAGCTGCCGGTGAGCATGTTGCCCACCCCAGTGGGTGGGGCTGAGGGGTGGTACAGCCACGGTGGAGGAGCTGCCAACACAGGGTGCTGGCTCCTGGGAGCGGTGGCCTGACATGCTGCTGCTTTCACAGCTGTGGTTCCCGGTACAGCCCGTAGAGCTCAGTGGATACCGCTTTATATCCATGGATATCCATGTCTGCGGATATAAATTTTGTATCTGTGCAGGGCTCTAAGTATCCAAACCACTGCCAGGTGTCTTTGAGAACTGTGGAGGATGGACTGAATTCCCAAGTGACTGGTAATAGGCTAACATACATTAGTGCCTATTTAAGGAGGAAGAGAAGGGGGGACCTTTTTAGTCTAACAAGCTTAACTTTAACACCTGGTTGCTTCATAAGACAATATTTGTGCCCCTAGTGGAAAATAAAAATTGTAGATCCCACAAGTTAATCAAAAATGTAACATTAAACCAACTTAACTATTTTCTTTGAAGGAAATGGAATGGTATAGCTTAACTTTATTAACTTGTGTGATCTTGTACATTACTAGGGCCCTACCAAATTCACGGCCATGAAAAACAGGTCATGGATGGTGAAATCTGGTCTTTTGTGTACTTTTATGCTACACTATACAGATTTCTTGGGGGAGACCAGTATTTCTCAACCTGCGGATCCCGACCGAAAAGAGGGCTGCGGGGGGGTGTTGCATGGTTATTGTAGGGGGGTCGCAGTATTGCCGCCCTTACTTCTGTGGTGCCTTTAGAGCTGGGTGGCTGGAGAGTGGAGGCTGCTGGCCAGGTGCCCAGCTCTGAAGGCAGCACCACACCAGCAGCACCACAGAGGTAAGGGTGGCAATACTGTGACCCCCCCATAATAACCTTGCAATCCTCCCATAGATTCCTTTTGGGTCACAACCGCTACAGTTACAACACCGTGAAACTTCAGATTTAAATATCTGAAATCATGAAATTTATGATTTTTTTTTTTTTTAAATCTTATGACCGTGAAATTGACCAAAATGGACAGTGAATTTGGTAGGTCCCTACACATTGCAGTTTCCTGGGGAATTTAGATAAATATTAACTAGGTGAAACTATGCTAAAAGATGACTACACAATTGGCTAAACATGGAGGTGTTTTTTGCCTTTAGTAAGTTGCAGGACTGAATGGGGTGCTCTGGGACCAGTATTAATAAGTATTTTCACAAACTACTTGAATAGCGAGAATACACTAATTATTGGGAGGAATTGCATATAATTTGGTGGACAGGGTTAAAATGCAGGATAATTTTGTAATTTCTGTTTTTAAAGAGACTAGTGGGATAGATCAGATGACTCAGGAAGTGCAGATTTCATACAGAAATTCTATCCTTATTTCTTGCCTTAGTCTCTCCAGGAGACTTCCTGTGAATGAATCTGGCAAAGGCATATACCAGTCATGAAATGCTTTAAAATTGACAAACTAGTAATAATAGTAACTTTCGTCACTTAAGTTTGTCAACAGCACCAAAGATATTTACGAAGATCTCATGGGTATTGAAAAGCAGTGTTGAGACTCAGGCAAGAAAAATATCCCAGTTATTACATCTCAAACCACTTGCCGTATATACTCGATCATAAGCCAGTTCGTTTATAAGCCAACCCCCCCAAGATGGATAAGTAAAAATGGAAAATTTTTATAACCCATTCATAAGCCGACCCTATAATTCAGGGGTCAGCAAACTGGCTCCCTGGCCAACAGGATTAGCCGCTGGCGGGCCGAGATGGTTTGTTTACCTCGAGCGTCTGCAGGCGCGGAGATAAACCTAAATAAACAAAGTATCCCAGCGTGCCAGCTGCTTACCCTGACGGGCCAGGACAGCAACTGGTGGGGAAATTTTTTGGGGGGAGAAGCTGGGAGTCAGGGGAGTAACCCCTGTGACCCCCACACACACACATGACCCTGACCCTAGCCCAGGACCCCCACACTCTCCCCATGCCATCCCTTCCCACCTTCTCTGGGGAGGGCCAGGGGAGGATGTCTCTGACCTGGCTGGAGCTGCTCCGGCAGGCTGGGCAGCGCAGCCGCAGCCTGCTCCGGTGGGCCAGACCAGGTGGCACGGCTGTAGCGTGTTCCAGCGGGCTGGGCCGGACGGCGGGGCCGTAGCGTGTTCCAGCGGGCTGGGCCGGGCAGCGCGGCCACAGCCTGCTCTGAGGGGCAGGGCTGAGTGGCATGGCTGCAGCCTTCCAGTCCCGAAGCTGAGGCTGGGGGGAGAGCAGCGTGGCCAGAAGCGGAGAGACTCTGGCCCCACCTCTTCCCTTCTGGCTCTGCTGGCTGTTGCTGCCTCTCCTTGCTCCCTCTGTTGAGGGGAGGGGCTGTGTCCCACCTCTCCCTCTCTATACCTGTTCATAAGCTGACCCTTCTCTGGTGCTTCCCTTTTTTACTAAAAAAATTCGGCTTATGAACCAGTATATACGGTAATTTGTTCAATTTTTTCCTGAAACACCCTTTTTTTTTAAAATTTAATCTACCTAAGAATAATGTGTCTACCCAGAAGACCAGATTTTGAAGTATAACTAAGGGGGAAGAAAATTTAGGATATAGTTCGAGTTGTAAAAAGAAACTACTCTTTCAGATGTCCTCTTTGATCAGTAGGACTCATAGCTTAGTACATAATAAATGCTCCACATGAGCAATTTTGTGTACAAGGTGTCTTTGGAGATTGAAGAACCAGAATGTGGCCCTGTTGGTTTTGATTCCAGAGAAAGTAGTAGTAATTTAGAGGGGAGGTCGAAGATGCAATGTTGCAGAACTTGATTCTACCACCCTCTGCTTACCCTGTGGTTAAGTTGCATTGAGTAACACAGCAGTACTCTAAATGGTAAGAATGGGTGCAGAATCTGGTGCTTAATGATTACTCATTTGACAAAGGGCTGCATGGGAGCACATCAAGAGTACCTTCAGTATAAGGTTTTTTTTTACATGGGCTGGGCCTAATCTACAAGCCCTCTGTTTGAAGTTAAACTTTACCCTGAAATAGTTGAAATTATGCCTGCTTGTCTTCTGCCCTGCCCATACTATTTTGTTTATCTATATCTATATAAAAAATAAATAAAAAATGGGAGGCTGGAAGGGAGGATACAGAGGAAACAGCACACTCCAATCCAAACAGAACATATTCTGTATATTTGTATTTCTTACAGGTTTGTGACTATAGCCCAAATGTTATAGAAATCGTACATTTCAAACCATGTAATTCTAAATTCTTTCCCAGATTTACTAATGCTTTATTCTTCTGTATTCAGCCCATTAGTAACTCTTTGTGATATCCATTTGCATATAAATATAGATATGAAAAAGGATATAATAGGGCTGGTGGTACCACTTAATATTAAAGATGCATGACACTTCCCATTACAAGACTGTTCTCAGTTGCTTATAACTTTGGGTTGAAATTTTCCATGCTGGTTGTCTGCCTCAAGCTGTTTTTTGAAGCTTTCAGCCAAAATGGCTCTGCTATTCCTGAGAACAAGACTGAGAAAAATATTTTTTTTGTCCATGTTGAGGGGGATTCTGGTGACCTCTTTGTGGAGCTCTAGCACTCCTATCCTTTGAAATTTAGCAGGAGGTGGCCTTTGTCAGGGTGTGCCTATTGCCATCCTAGTGAAAATCTGCCCAAAATTTGGCCAAGTTATAAGCCTTTGAAAAATTGCAGTTCACATACATCCTCAGAGACTTTGATTTTTAGCAGCTGAAATCGCTGAAGAGTCCATCCTCACTCAGCATGCTCCGTCCCCTCAGTTCGTACATCAGTCATGACTGCACATGTGCCATCCGTACACAGTAACTGAACATGCTCCAGCCTTAGGGCTACAGGGGCAAAACTGGACTTTCCCTGCAATGGCTGCTCTGAGCTGTGGCAGGCCATGGTGGGGCCAGGCACTGGAAGTGAGAGCAGGGAACCTTTTATCAGTGCCCGCTCCCCCAACTTGCTGGCACCCAGGCAGCGTGGAGGAGGAAGCAGTCTGATTTAAATGCGAAGGAGACAAAAGCCAGATCATCGAGGAGGGAAAAAGTAGACTGGGACAAGAAGTCTTGTAAGACTGGAATTGAAGGGGGGCCAGAGAGAGAAATTTGGGATTATGAAGGAGGGGAGGCAAGGATTGAGCCAGTGGGGGAAGGAGAGGGACAGATTGGATGAGGAACTGGAAATGGGAGGTTGGGACTGAGAGCTGGTTGATGGACGGCAGTGAAACTGGATAGGCAGAGTCTGGGGCCTGGTCTACACTACGACTTTAATTCGGATTTAGCTGCGTTAATCCGAATTAACCCTTCAACCGTCCACACTACAGAGCCAGTTAATTCGAATTAAAGGGCACTTAAAATCGATTTCTGTACTCCACCTCGATGAGCGGAGTAGCACCTAAATCGATTTTGTTAATTTGAATTAGGGTTAGTGTGGCCGCACACCACCGAATTACTGTGTTTAAGTTAATGGGGTAGTGTGGCCGCACACCACCCAATTAATGTGGTTAAAAACCGAATTAAGGTGCTTAGTGTGGCCGCGCACAATCGAATTTATACAACCTGTTTCCCAAATTCGAATTATCTAAATTCGGATTAATCCTGTAGTGTAGACATACCCTGGGACTAGGAACTAGTCGGTGGGAGGGGAAGGAATATGGGCAGGGAGATGGGAGACATCTGACAAAGGACCTGGGTACAAGGGAAGAACTGAGCCAAGCTGGAAGTGGTCGGGGAAAGATTGAGAATTGGAAAGTGAGCCCGGGAGTGGAGGAGGGGATTGGGACAAGGAGACGGGGTGGGAAAGAGGCAGGTATGAGTTGGAGGCAACAGGCAGAAAAATCTGTGTACACGAGAGCACATTCCCTATCTGAGTCTGAAATTAAACCCAACATTCTTGAGTCTCTCCATTTCTCTGCTGCCAGCAGTTATCTGTGAAACACACTGACAGTGTGTCTTATACCCCCTAGGGATGGTCCACACAGTGGATGACAACCTACTACTATCAGTTATGCAGTTAGCTCAGATGACAGCAGCCTGTGTGGTGGGTCTGAAGGTTCCAACCCTGCTGATGGATAATGTAGATGTCAGTATGCCACATGATGAAATTTGTTTTTTCAGTTTTTTTTTAAAACCTAGGAAACTAATGTTACATATTCTCTTATACTCACACTGCTAAAGTCAAACACTCAAAAAATTAGGAAATGCCAGAATTAAGGCTACCTTTGCAACCCTAATCTGGCTCCCTTGTGCATGTGCATTATGATAGTCTTTAATTACATAATCACATACTGTGTATTCCACAGAACCCCACCTCATTTGGTGCACAATGCAGAATAGGCCTGATTAGAAGGTGTGTCCTGAATGAGGCATGGGATTTCAGGAAGAGAAGAGTGTCTCGTGGTCCAGGCAGTTGAATACTTCCCTAGAGAAGTGGATTCCATCCCTACTTCTGCCACAAAGTACCTGTGTGATGCTAATCAAATAATTTAAGCCAAACTTTTTGTTGGTGATTGCTAATTGTGTGTTCCTCATCTCCTGAATTGAGGGCCTCGGGTCTGATTTGCTGGAGTGCTGATCGCTCTCAGCTGCAACTGAATTCAGTGGTAAAAATGAGGATAAAACTACCCCCTCATCTTGCAGGTTTTGTTAAAATAAACGTTGGTAAAGTATTCAGGTATTGTAGAGATGAGTGCCATGGAAAAGCCCATGAGGAAATTAATAATTCTGTCTTCAGAGCAGGGCATGAATAATGTGCAGTAAATAAGGCATGGGCCACATATTGAACAATGATAAAACAATATTGAATAGTTGCTTATTAGTGAACACTGTCCATACTATGCACTGAATGAAGAGGGGGTCCCATGGAAAAAAAAATGCAATCATGTAATTAAAGATTGTCGCATAATGCAGATGCACACGCAGCCTTAATTCAGGCATTTTTTAACTTCTGAGTGCTTAACTTTGCAATCTTAATATATTGGTTAGGTCATGTATAATGTTTGCTTTGCTTGGTACATCACAACTTAGTATCATAAGCATCTACTGCTGTGTGGCAGAACCTGTCTAAATCACTTAACCACCTCCTTCCTAACAATTAATTGCCTTTTTTTTTTCCTGTGGAACCTTTTAACATCCAAAAATGGTATTTTTATGTGACTTTGTACATTTATTTTTTCAGACTGCATCCACAATTATAGGAAAGAATAAATTTTGCAAAGATATTGTAATACAGTATGATGCAAGACTTCGAGAGAGGGTAAGTGCCAAGTTACTAGTTCCTGTCTTCAAATTGAATAATTTGTAAATGTAACTTACCACTTACGATACAAATATTTTAAATTTCTCATTTATCTGAATGCTTAGGTAGCTTGGTAATTCATCCTTTGTAATTATGAAAGTTGCAATTCTGCCATTAGGTATATGAAGGCTTTCATTTGCTTCAGTGCTTTCTGCAGTCATACTAGGCAGAATTTGACTTTGTCTAACTTATATAATCACCTGCAGACCCTTTTACTTACCCAATTAATCTTTATTATTTTTTTTTTGTCCACACAAATGCATAATTGTACCTCTTGTATGAGTTTAACTATAACTTGAACTGAATAAACGGAGTCTGGGGCATGTTTTAACCTAGATTATGGCTGTTATAATGTTAACAGGAAGTGTACTCAAGTTATTATAGTACTGGTATTTTCAGCTTAATTTTAAATGAAAGGAGACACTACCCAAAAAACAACAAAACAAAACAAAAAGATAGCAAACTGCCAAAGGTAACCCTGTTAAAAGAAGGAAAAAGTTGTAGCATTTCCTCACTTGCCCTTCTTTCTTCTTCCTTGAAGAATCAGGAAGGCTTTTGTTCCCTAAATGGCTGCAATGTAGTCATGTTCCGGAGGCTGCATTCTTCAAATATACAATACACATACCAGTTGTTCTGGTGATAAGCCCCACTGGAGGGAAGGAATGAGAGGAAGGAGGAAAATTTAAGACTTTTTTTTTTAAAGGGTTTTGTAAAATGTCTTCCTTTTCAGAAGTTTCAGAGCCCTGATTTCTTTGCTTTTGTGAATTCTTTCATGGACAATTTTGAGCCTTTCTGTTTCATCTGAAGGGAGTAAGATACTGAGGTACCTTTTGTTGCTAGCAAACAACGTCAATTCTGAGTACGGGAATTAATTAGAGAAGAGCTGTTATAGTAAGTAATGGAGATTTGCTTGTTCACTGTATGGATATTGAAATCACTGTAGTGATTATGTAAGTAGAGTGCAGGGATTTGTATAACTGAGGGAAGGATTATATACTTGTGCATTTTTTTAAACTGTATAGAGTCCACTGCCTGTTTTCTCAAAATAGTAAGCAGTATTACAGCAATTTCCCCATCATGGTGCCTCGTAACATAGAACTAAACCTGTCTTTCACTTGAATATATTATCTGTTCTCACTTACTGTGATGTAGTGTGGGGATGTGGTGGTGTTGCATTCCACCTTAGGGGTGGATGAATTGATTCCTGTATTGTTTGTAAAGACCTTCAGGATGAAAAATGCTCTATAAATATAAGGTGTATAATACAATATGTATTATAAACTGAATGTCTATATGTAACATCCACTAAAAATGATAAAGATTACTTTTACAATGTGACGTTTGGTCTGTTTCACTGTGAAACCGGGGTGGTGGCGGGGGGGGGGGGGGGATGTGCTTGGGGTTCTCTCGGCATTTTCTCCTGTGAATTTAGCATTTGAGACTTATATAATCTCAGCCAAATCATTATAATTAACACATGGTTACAAGTTCTTAGGGTCCGAGAACTAAAAATATATATTACAGTACTTATTTTTCCTATCTTAAAAAAAAAAAAAAAAACCTAACCCAAACTAACCTGCCCCTATCTGTGAAATAGCCTTTTTTTGGATGTTCCAAGAGTATTTTTAACAGCTAGAGTGCTCATATTTAGAAAAATTCCAATAACCAGTTTTCCAAATTGATTTTTATTCTGTGAATTATGGGAGAGATTTCAAAGGCACAGAGGACAGTTGGGTGACCATTTCCCATTTGTACTTTTGAAAATGTCTCTGTATGTTGAGTATCACTTAGCTACAGCAGAATCCCAATGCTTTCTGTTTGGACTTTGGAGGTTTTACATTACGAACAGTCATTACATAGGTCATTATAACCTTTACATTATAACATTACATAGGTCATTATAACCTTTACTGGGATTTTGTGTACCAAGAATGATAGAAAAATTCTGGCACATAGATCAAGAACAGCCCAAGATAAATATCAGATAGCTGTTGATGTTTGAAACATTCACTCTTTCATTAAATTAGAAATGCATGATTACTTTAAAATGACTTATTTGGAGAAACTAACAGTAAATGGAATAGCACAAATACAGACCTCTTCAGGCATTTGGTGTGGAGTGAGAGTGCTGTTCAACCTATTGCCTATGTTAAAAGGGAAACAGGAACTGAATCTTTAAATGAAGTTTGAGTTTGAATTTGTATGACTGAATTTTTCTTAATATTTAGTAAATCCTTTTCTATAAATGGTCTTTTCTAGAAATATGGGATTGCTGAAGGAAGACCATTGAGTGACCTAAAGGCAATGGCAAAGGCTGCTGGAGAGCAATGTCCTTCGTTTACACCATCTGGAGGAGAAACACTAGATGAGGTATGGTATTACCACTTGTTTGTTCAGGCCCCATTTTCCATGTTACCTTACACATTTCCTTTATACTAGTGCAGACACCTCTGTATTGTTAATGAAAGAATGCTATTCTTACTCCCGGGGGAATTCTGTGCCACTGAGCATGTGTAGAATTTGTCACCCACTGATTTCTGTGTTTCCCTGCAGAAAAATGGCTTTCTGACAGGGAAGCCACAAGAACGGTCATGCGACCCTCCCCAGCAGTATGTTTTGGGTGCCCAGAGCAGCCAGCAGAGAGGTAAATCACTGTGGGGCAGGAGGTGGGACTGGGGAAGACCCGACTGGTGATTCCTACCCTGCGCTGAGCTCAACTGCTAGCCTGGGCTGGGCCGGGGAGGACGGGACTTCCTCTTCCCCTGCATGGCATCCGGGGCTGAGTCAGACCCACCTTCAGATTTCTTCCCTGGCTGCAGGAAGCTCCACAAACTTCCTGCACCCATCGCTCCTCAGCTGCAGGGGGAGGGATCGCTGTACGGGGAGCTGCTCCCCCATCTGCCCTACTCCCATGCATCCAGATCCCCTCATACCCAGACCCTCCTGCAGAGCCTCACCCCCTGCACTGAGATCCCCCCAATGAGCCCCACAACCCCGACAAGCCACCCGGACCCAGATCCCCACCCCACTGAGCCCCACTCCCCTAGCATCTGGACCCCCCCCCACTAAAGGCCTCCCTGCTGAGCCCCAACCACCTTCACCCCCTGCAGAGTTCCATTACCATTGCACCCAGAACCCCCCCAACAAGTCCCTGTGCATCCAGATCCCCCCACACCCAGATTCCCCCACTGAGCCGCCCGCACCCAGATTGCCCCACACAGAACCCTCTCAACCCACACCTGGATCACCCCACACTAAGCCCCTCTACATTTGGATCCTGCTTTGCTGAGCCTTCCTTCCACACCTGGTGCACCTGGCATTGAGGGGCATGGCCCTGGGGTGTTTCCGGGGCAGGCCCAGTCCTTGTACTGTGTCAGGTTTGGGTGCAGCCTCCCCGCAGAGTCCATGTCCCCTGGAGGGAGGGTGGGGGGAGTTGCACAGTCATCTCCCACCTCTGTGCAGCCAGTGGCCTGTGCTCCCTAATGCCATGCTGGATCCTCCACATTTATTTGACAAATAAAATTTGCAGAATTTTAAAATATTGTGCACAAATTTTAATTCTTTTGGCACAGAATGCCCTCAGGAGTAAATTATTCTATTGCAGGCTTAGCTCAACCAGAGGTGTGTCTTGTCAGTTCCATTCTGCAGTGTTCCCTTTTAATAGAATGGATTTAAATATTGCCCTTCTATTCTCCTTTAGTCTTGATATGTTTATTTGGAATCATCATGCTGATACCTGTCAGTTGGCTACATGTGAATTTACGAAGCTTTGTGTCCCAAGTGATCAGCACAGAAACCTGTTGAGCTCAAAGTTGACTTTGGGTTTGGTACCTTTAGTGTGTATGCACTGCGGTTGGGTTTGTGTTTTTGATCCTGTTTTCTATCCTATTCAATCGGGGGTTACATCATCCTGAAGTCATCATCCAACCTGAAATAACTAGACCTGATGGCAGTGGCAACTGATTTGGGATTTTTTCCTCTAAATCTAAAATTAGCCCATGGATAGCTTTATGATAAATCAGTCTGTTATCTTAATGAAAATGAGAAATTACCTTCACCGTCAGCCTCCTTGGATTTAGAGGGTTGAGAACTAATAATAGTCTCCACGTTTAGTACTTTGACCTGCTACTGTAATTGCCATGTGGAAGCTCGTTTGCCTTTCTCTGATACAGCTACTTAAGTTTTCTAGTCAGTCTTTGTGGGTTACGTAACTTATATGTGTTGTAGAACAATTGACAGTGAAATTATAAAGCCAGTAAAAAGCAACCAGTAAATTCACTGGTCAGAGTTATTGCAGTCATCACAAATATATTCTTTTTTCCTAACACTTTAGGTAAGGGCACGTGCAAAGAATTTCTTTGAATTTCTGTGCCAACTTTCTATTGAAGAAGAGTGTCAGAAAGAACAAGCTGTTCTGGGTATGGCAGGCAATGGCTTGGAAACATTGGAAGGAAAACCAATTTTCCCTTTGAGAAACCACTGCTGTGGACTTGAACTTAATTCTGATACTGACAAAGATACAAAAATGTTAAATCCCAATATATTGGTGGTGAGTCATGGGGCATACATGAGAAACTGGTTTGGTTATTTTGTTTTGGATCTAAAGTGCACTTTACCATCAGCTTTAAAAAAGTCTCAGTTATCTTCTGTGAGCCCTAATACTGGAGTGAGTCACTTCATTATAAACCTTGGAAATGGAGATGTGATTAAACCTGAAATCAGTTGTATTTGTCTTAATCGAGACGATCATTTAGCAGATGTGAATACTGAAAATCTGTAGCTCAAACAATTAAAATGTTAGCAATATTAAATGTATTATATAGCATTTTTAGTCAAGTTATTTAACATGAGAAATAATTTATTTGAAAAAATACCCTTAATTAGCAAATAAGTCTTGACTAAGTTCATGTTATATTTGGAAAATTGGTCTTAATAGTTAGTTGGGTTGACTTGAATTCAGTTATTGGCACTATACTGTAAGATTCTGAAGAATTGTAATAATCTGTTTTACAATAATTTACACAATATAGATGACCTTAGTGCTTGATAGTAATTCAGTATTGTAAAAACTATACCAAAACATATTCTTTATGAACAGGAACTTAAAGATACTACTATTCAGGACTCCTGGATATCTGTTGCTGTAGTGTGTATTTTTTACCATTCTACCAAAAATGTCATGCATATCATCAGCTGTTTTTCAAAAAGTATTACATGACAAAAAGTTTAGAAATACTGTAACTAAGGAAGTTAATTTTTTCTCCAACCTACTGTGCTGTAACTTTATATATTTAAATTGTTTTTTATAAATGTAAATGTGTTCCTATTTTAATGTAATAGTATAACCTAGTAGAGGGAGCATTGTCTAGTGGGAAGAGCATGGAACCGCATGTGTTTGGGGGAAGACCTGGCTCTGCCACTGACTAGCTGTGAGACCCTGGGCAAGTCTCTTAATCTCGCCATGCCTCAGTTTTCCCATCTGCAAAAATGGGGACGATGAAACTTACCTCACAGGTATGTTGTGAGGATTCAGGTGGTTAAAACATTTTTGAGATCCTCTCCTGTAAATCCTTGTACAAATGCAGAGTGTTGATTGTTTAAAACTGTTAGTAGGGTGTGGAGCGCTAACTTGCACATTTCCAAAATAATGACTTCTGTCCTGAAAAGGAATTCTTGCACATGGAACATTGTGTCCAGCTAGAGTCCCAATGATTTAAATGGGACTCTCATGAGTGGTTACATTTGCAGGGCCTAGGCTGCTGTAAGCACTCAACGAGTGCTTATGGTTACTAGTAATACTGTATGTTCTTCCACCTTTGGGGTGTCTTTAGTATTCGCATGTATGAGCGCACATGTAATGACCTCTATATATGTTGTAGTAAAACTATTCTCGCAATTTGCATATCTTAAAATATTGTAAATAAAATCATTAAAGCCCTATGTGTAGAATTTCTTGGATTTTCAGCATGCCATGTGTCATCCCCAAGGTTTATTTTTGATACTTATTCTACAAGGCTAAGTACAAATCCTGTATCTTCTTATATTGGAACTATTAGAGGGTGTTCTCTCGGATTGACTGTACAACTGCAAAATGGAGCTACTTTCTAACATGTTAGTCAAGCTGTCTTTTAAAGGGGCCTGTATATATCAAAGTGCTTTACTGATTAACACCTAGGCCTTACCATAGAATTTTATTTAATGTTGCAATTCTTAAAATTGAAGCTGCTTACAACTTTAACTTTTTGGGCTGAAACTTTCAAAGGTGGGGGTCTGCCTCTGTCTAATCGTTTTTGAAGTTTCATCTAAACCAGATGCAGCCATTTCAACAAATGAAATTAAAGGAAAATACATTGTTTTGCCCATATCTTTTCTAATTCTTACAACTGCATCATTGAAGTTCTCATGCACCCATGCTTTGAAGCAGAGACTTGAACCTTTATGGGTGGAGGAGGTTACCCTGGTGTCAGGGTCCTCTTGCTGTCCCTATGAAAATCCTCCCAACTTTGGCTAAGTTATAACTTTGGGGGGGAGAGTAGCAATTTGCACATGCTAAGTAATAAGTTTGTTAGAGGCTGGCAGCTAAATTCTCCAAAGATTCTGTATGCACTGCGTGTGTTTCATCCCCACAGAGCTCCTCTGGGCAGACCAGACAGCCACGTGTCATTCCCACAGAGTGATTGAGCAGTCTCCATCCCAGGGATACCGGGGATGAGCAGGGCTCTCTGCTTTAGCTTCTACTGGCTGTTAAGGGCTGCTGTGGTAATGAGCATGGAGATGGTCTTGTCTGTGCTTTCAGTGGTGCTCCTTGTGGTACCCAGGTTGCATTGAGAAAGAAGTAGCCTGACTGGAAGAGGGAGGGTGGGATAGAACCAAGTGGGATGGAAGACTCAGACTAAAGGGGATAAGGGTGGAATGAGACATGAGTAGAAAGGTCTGTAACCACAAGAGTGTAATCTCTTCCAGAACCTGGAACTGAACCCAGGATTCTTGAGTGTGAACATTCCTTTGCTGTCTAGCAAGTAGCTGTGAAACCTATTGACAAAAATTTCTTCCCAGGCTAGTATTGATCTGCATAGAGGATATAATGGCTACATTACTCAACTGGTAGAAATCTGTGCTGTGGGCTAGAACCTTGCAGATGACCCAGCTGGGGTGTCAGTATGATTCCACGTGATGGGGGGGGCGGGGGGGAAATGCAGTTTACTTTATTAAAAACTTAAATTACATTTTAAAAAAACCCATCTTAAAAACACATTAATACAAAGACGGTTACTCAAAAATAGGTAATGCCAGACTCAAACTTGTCTGTGCTATCTTAATTCAGCCCCCTTGAATTCATGCTAGCATAATGCATATGCAATTAAAGACTATCTTTCCACAGGTGCTTGCCTCATTCAGTGCACGGGATGAACGGTGCTCAGGGAATGAATTAGGGTTGTGTAGTGAATGAAGCTGTTTTCTGTAGGACTTCTGCCTTACGTGGAAGGTATATCATAAAAGAGGCAGGGAGCAAAAGGATGAGGAAAGATGGGTGTTTGAATGCTACACTGGAGTATTGGATTCTGTCTCTGCCACAGAATTTCTGTGTAATGCTGGGCAAGTCACTTAAACCAAACCTTTTCACAGGTGGCCACTGTGGGATCCCTTTTATAGGTGCCCACATTGACACCTGGAGCTGGGTGTATAACTGATTCTTCTTGTTCTGAGTACTTGTTCTCATTGATTCCACATTAGGGGCGGGTGGGTGGGTGGGTGTGTGTGTGCCGTGTGCACTGTTGCCAGAGATTTTTCCCTCAGTGGTATCCATCAGGCCAGCTCTAGCGCCCTCTGGTGCCACACACTTGTGTGCTGCTGGCAATGCACCCTCTCAGGCCTGGTCTACACTGGAGGGGGAGGGGAAATTGATCTAAATCAGGGGTCTCAAACATGTGGGCCGCATGTGCTGCCTGCCAAGCTCCCCGCGCTCCCCTGCCCCTCTGCCTACCCCGTGGCGCCGCGAGCCCCACACCGCTCCCTGAAGCGGCTGGAACTATGTCCCTGCAGCCGCAGGCTGGGGGGAGGGGAGTAGAGGGCTCCATGCTCTCACTTCCAGGCACTGCCCCCCGCAGTTCCTATTGGCCGGGAACGGGGAACCGCGGCCAATGGGAGCTTTGGGGGAGGTACCTGGAGGAGCAAGAGCAGCACATGACGCTGTTCTCTTCCCGCCCCCCCCCACCCCCGTTCCCCCCCGGACTCCAGCTGCTTCCTGGAGCAGAGCGGGGCCAGGGCAGGCAGGCAGGGAGCCTGGCCACGGTGCGCGGTGCTGCCACCCCGGAACCGCTCTAGGTAAGCAGCGCTGGGCCGGAGCCCGCACCCCAACCCCCTGTCCGGAGCCCCCTGCCACATCCCACACCCTCCTGCACCCCAACCCCCTGCCTCACCCCTCCTGCACCCCACACCCCAATTCCCTGCCCTGAGCCCCCTGCCGTACCCTGCACACCTCCTGCACCTCAACTCCCTGCCCTGAGCCCCCATCACATCCCGCACCCCTCCTGCTCCCCCTGGGAGCAGGGAGGGGGCAGAGTTGGGGTGAGGACTTTGGGGAAGGGGTTGGAATGGGGCAGGGAAGGGGCGTGAAGAGGCAGGGCAGGGGCGGGGCCTTATGGAAGGGGTGGAGTGGGGGCAGGGCCCGTGGCAGCAGGGGTAGGGGGTGTCAGTGATGCGGCCCTCGTGGTCATTTGAGTTTGAGACCACTGATCTAAATCAACCCCCGCTGGATTGAACGCTGCCCGTCGATCCTGCAGGTAATGTAGACAAGCCCTCAGTTCCTTCTTACCGCCCGTGACAGTTGGTGGAACTACACCTCTTCGGCCAGGCTTCTTCTCAGTGGTTTTTGGACTCTGATTCATAGTTTAATTTAAGTATAGTTTTAGTGTAAGTGTAAATAGATAGTCCCTATCGTCGAGGGACTCTTTGCCCAAGGGGCCAGGAATGCGTTGGGCTTCAATCCTTGTGCTTCCTGTGGCAAACCTATCCCTGGGAGCAATCCGCACTCCAGCTGCTTGAAGTGCTTGGGAGAAATTCATGTGAGGGACAAGTGCCAGATTTGTCAGGACTTTAGACCCTGCACAAAAAAAGATAGAGAAATAAGACTATCCTAATGTAAGCCGCGCTCTTCCCAGTGTCATTCACTAGCTCCAGTGCCAAGAAAGAAGTACAAAAAGCTTCACACTGACAGAGGGTGTTCACCGATGCAGAAGGACAAGTATAGGGAAGGCAGTGGAGAGCTACCACTGATCAAGGTGACAAGCAAATGGGACCAATGCCCATTTTTTGCAAAAAAAAAAAAGTTGGGACGGCAAGGACAGGGGACTGTCCCAGCCAAAATGGGATATATGGTTACCCTATCTCAGTTCCTTCTTACTGGTTAACTCTGACAGAGGGGTAGGAGGGTGGGTCGTGGCATGGATATGAACAACACATCTCAAACAACAACAATTACGAAAGAATAGTAACTTTTTCATTGTGCTGGCTGTTCTGGGAGGGGGGAGTGAATTTTGGAGGGATTTTTCTAGTGAAAGTCAGAAAAAATTGTTTGGAGAAATTTATATTTTTAACAAAATCAAAGTAAATAAAGGGCTACATTCACAACATACAGCTGCTGGGGAGCAGGAGGAGGTGCTGATGGGTGCCACTGCCATCTTTACAATCTTTAGCGCAGTGGTTAGGGCACTCACCTAGCATGTGGGACTGGAGCCCCTGGTTTGTATCTCCTGCCAAAGCTGTTCCTCTTTTTATAAAACAGCTGAATAGTCATTGGGCCAGAGATAGAGAGAGAGAGTGACTCTAGCGCAGTAATTTGGACCTCTATGAGTACTTGCCTCAGTTCACCCCACTCTACCCGGAACCTGATACCTGTTCATCAGCAATGGTAACCTTCCCATCTTCCTAGGGATATCGATTAAGCACTTAAATTTGTCTTAACTCTTTTTAATCTACATCTTCCTTTTGCCCCATGTATGAGCCAATTCTTCACAAGCTAATTTACACTGTATTCCCCTGGAGGCTGGATTAATGTATTAACCATTTATTGATAACTATACAACCAGTCAGTACTATGGTGACCGTTGTATTAAAATGTAGATTGACAGGCTGTCTATATACAATATTTCATACAAAAATTTTGTGAATTTTTTTTTGTTTTTTTGGAGGAGAAAACTAGTGTAGAAGAAAGAGAGGGGAGTTCTATATGAAGTCCAAAACAGGTGACTGTAATATACTATTTCAAAGAGTTTCTGAACACTAGATTGGTGTTAGTTGCTAGGGAAAGCAGAAATATTTAGCCAGGGCTATTAACAAAGTTCAAGCGAGGTGAGAACACCAGGGAGAGTTTACTCTTGGTTTAAGTGGTGGTCATCTTTACTGGTAGCCATATATCATGAGAATTTCCTTCTTGTTGGTGCTTTAAATAGGTTGAGCTTTTCCATGTCCTATATTTTGTCAGCCACCAGCTGACAAGAGGTCTTTTTTTTTTTTCTTCCAGCATGTTGTGTTAATATGTTTTGATGCCACAAGTAAATGAGTTATCGGTTTGCCACTTCTTACAGGTAAGGTTTTATCAAATAGAAGCCCTAAGTAGAAACCAGCTGTATCCCACAGAAGTCATTGTAACCTTTGTTAAACATATTTTCAAACACCGTGGACTCTTGTACATTCCTCCCAAATATAAAAGGATCCTGGTTCCCCACAATCTGGCCAGTAGCTACCAGATGCAGTTGCAGAAATTGGATGGTTTATGGGGTCATTTGCTTCACAGCAGTTTTCTTAGATTATTTCAGAACAGATTAAAGAACTGTAGCTCTTTGCCAAATATCCTACTGCTTTATTTGGTAAATCCCTTTCCGTAAGCATCTGACTTTTCTTCTTTGTCAGTATACTTTATCCTCCCTTAAATATCTATGGAACTGCTATCTAAATACCTACAGTGTCTGGCTGAATGTATACAATTGGAGAATTTTTCCTATTGTTTTTGTCTGTTAGTGGATTGGGAAAGTAGGTTATACTCAGTGTTGGATTGTGAGAAAATGGGGAAAAATTATGGTATTAAATCTGTCTCATACTCAACACCTGTTAGGTGATCTAATTGCCTTATGTTCCTTGGTGTTGGCACAATATCCTGTAGTAAGATCTCAACTGCATTGCCTCTTTTCTGTCCAAACCTAAGCTTTCCCAATAGTACAGCTGAAACACTATTAAGAATATTAGTTGAGATACCAAATAAAATTTCACCAGATTCAAGAATGCCAAGCGTTCTTGAGTATTGCTACTTAGTCTATGTGGCTATTGTCACAAATGAATTTATTTATAAAAATGTACCAACTAAGTGTCTGATCCTACTACTTACTCCCAAGAGCAATTCTTACACACGTGGTCTCTGGCTAATCTCATGCCAGTGAGAATAAGAATTGCTTATGGGAGTAAGGGTTACAGGTTCAAGCTCCAGTTTAGTAAAAACAGTGTTCATCTGATGGGAGGCAGCTATACATACATTTCCCTGACTGATTTTTGTCTGGCTAGTCCATGTACATATAAATGGTATATTAAATGTCAAGTTTATGCTTACAAATTTGTTTACTCAAACATGAGCTATATTGTTTTAGCTGATCGGGTATTGCTGCAAAGTTATGTGTCCACTCACTCTACAAAAAGGTGCTACACTTCTGCTTTCCTCCACTAGAGACGCAGCTACTGCTGAGTGCTGGTTGGTGCCCTCTATCCTTACTCTCAGCTGCCCTCTTCTTTCTCCCTCCACTTCAGACTACAGTGGCAGTAGCTCCATGGACAAGAAGATGATCAGAACTGGCCGACAAATACTACAGGTGCTTGCAAGATATGTTCATGGGATGCACAGTGAATTTTTGCAGGGTATAAGGAGACAGGTGGTCAGTACTGCATGGAGAAGTGACAGCAGGACTGCAGTATGATGGGACGAGTAGGAAGTAGTGGAGATTAGCAAATCTTGGCCCTGCAGTGTTTTCAGTCGCTACAGTCCAGATCTCCATAGGTTAAAAAGTTGGACAAATCCAACCCAGATTGTAGAAAGGAGTGAGGGAGGAGATATGCTAAGTGTGGAAGGGAAGGCAGGCAGGGTTGCAGATAGGGTGACCAGATGAGAGGAAGAAAATATCAGGACACCTGGGTGGGACCAACAACAACAACAAAAAGAGTTCTGCTGGCGGAGCAAAAAAAAAAAAAAAGCCGTGGAGCGAAATATCGGGACAAACGGCTAAAAATCGGGACGTCTGGTCACCCTAGTTGCAGATGACATCTAATTCAATTGTAGTCCAAGTATGGCTGCAGGAGTAAAGGAATATGAGCATTTTATTGTATATGAAGGGACAGGCCATAGCTTCGCAGGTAACTACCTTCCACACTAGGGCCCCTATCCTGCAAACAGCCACACATGCAAATAGCTTTACTTATGTGACTAGTCCCTTTGTCTTCATTGGGATTACTCATGTGCATAAAGTTGAGCATGTATATGTGTATTTGCTGAATCAGGTCCAAGGAGAAGAAAGCAACTACTGGATACAGCTTCAGCTGGTAGTAACGCCTATTAGTAAGGTTGCTGAAACTTCCTATTATAAGACCTTGTTTTCAGTTGATTATAACTTTGCCAAACTTTACGTGTTCACATAGAAATTTCCCATGCTGGGTGTCTGCCTCAGGCTGATTTTTTTTTTTTTTTTAGCAAAAACAATTCAGCAGTTTCTGAGAACAAGACTAGGGAAAATATGTTGTCTTGCCCAGGTTAAAAAAAAAAAACAAAAACAGGTGACCTTTTTGAGATGCTTTAGTGCCACCGTGCTCTGGAATGGGGACTTGAAATTTGGCAGTGAGAGTAGGGGCACTGTCAGGGATGTGCCTTTTGCCATCTGCACAAATTTGGCCAAGTTATTAGCCTTTGAAAAATTATGGTGCACACGTTCTCAGTAGAGACTTGCTAGAGCTTCACAACTACATTCCCAGAAGATTCTGTGTGCATTGGGCATGCTCCAACCAGGAGCTGCAGGTGCCTGAGCAGGATTTTCCTTTCAACTGCAGCTCTGGGCTGCCATGAGCCAGGCCTGGGCACCAGAACTGAGTGCAGGTACCCTGTTTCACCTGTGCTTTCAATGCCCACCCCCGCTGGTGCCTGGGTAGCCTGGAGAAGGAAACCGCCTGATTAAAAGCAGGGGAAACAAGAACCCATCTGGATGAGGGAGGTGGAGGAAGTTGATAGAAACAAGAAGCTTGGGGGAGGGAGGGAAACACGAGGTGAGGAGAGGCTGGGGCTGTCTGGGCAAGGAGACTAGGACTGGGGCCTGTGATGGGAGACTGAGACCCAGTGGGTAGAGCAGAGAATGGAATCAGATGAGCCAGCAATGGAGACTGGGAAGTGTGTGTGTGGGGAGGCAAGTCTGATGAGGAGCCACGATGTGAGGGAGGAATTGGGACCGGCTCAGCAAAGAGACTGGGGACAAAGCTGGTGGATGGGGTGGCATTTGGAACAGCTGGGCAAGGGGACTGGGACTAGAAGCAGGAACGGGGGAAAGTGGCCTGGTGAGAAGAATGAGACTGGGTCAAGAAGCCAGTGCTGGGGAAGAAACAGGACTGCAGCAAGGGTAGGTTGGAGCAGACAGAGCAGATTGGGTCAAATTTGGGAGGGAGTGGGCAGAAGAATTTGTGCACATTAGAGCACACTTTCTTGGAAAGGAACTCAAGATTTGAGTCTCATTCTTCTGCTATCAGCAAATGTCTGTGAAACCCACTGGTGAAGTGTCCCATCCTCCACATAGAGGATGACAACCTACTACTAAATCTTCTACTTTTACCAGTTACTCTATTAGCTCAAGTGATAGGGGTTTGTGTGGTGAGCACACTCTGCTGCCTTGTGCTACTGCTCACAGGTATAAAGGGTAAAGTTGCCCTAGACCAGCTTGGAAAAGAGGAGACTAAGGGGGGGGGGAGAGATATGATAGAGGTATATAAAATCATGAGTGATGTGGAGAAAGTAGATAAGGAAAAGTTATTTACTTATTCCCATAATACAAGAACTAGGGGCTACCAAATGAAATTAATGGGCAGCAGGTTTAAAACAAATAAAAGGAAGTTGATCTTCACACAGCGCACAGTCAACTTGTGCAACTCCTTGCCTGAGGCGGTTGTGAAGGCTAGGACTATGACAGGGTTTAAAAGAGAACTGGATAAATTCATGTAGGTTAAGTCCATTAATGGCTATTAGCCAGGATTGGTAAGGAATGGTGTCCCTAGCCTCTGTTTGTCAGAGGGTGGAGATGGATGGCAGGAGAGAGATCACTTGATCATTACCTGTTAGGTTCACTCCCTCTGGGGCACCTGGCATTGGTCACTGTCGGCAGACAGGACACTGGGCTAGATGGACCTTTGGTTTGACCCAGTACGGCCGTTCTTATGTAGACCCCGCCAGACCCTCATTTCCTTCTTACCACCCCCACCCCCCTGATGGTTGTTGGAGCTGCTGTTCTTGCGTTTACAAGTCCTTTGTTTCTTCTTGTATGCAGTACCCATTGGTTAATTATAGACTACTTTTAAGTTTTGTTAGCATAGTTTAGATTTAATATTAGGATTAGATTACTAGTTTGGATGGGCCAGTCCCTGCCTGGGTACCAGTGCTGGTACTGGAGTCATGCTTCAGTCTGTAGGCTTCAAGTCCAGTTGCACTTGTACCAACAATACTTGTCCATGACCCACAGCCCCATCCGTCTTAAGAGCTTGGGGGAAACTTATGTCAGTGAAAATTTCACATTTGTAGGGGTTTAAGCCCCGCTCCAAGCAGGACCTGACCTGTCGAGATCAACTTCCAACCTCATTGGCTCAGATATCAGTATCTTGGGATCAGGAGTCTTTCCCGGTGCTGTCCATGCCCAAGGCTTATGTGGCCACTAGCAGGAGTGGATTTACCATGAAACAAACCGTGTGGTGGCACAGGGCCCCCAATGACGGGGACCCCAAAATGCAGGACACATCTGACAACCTGCCCCCTAGTCCTGGCCAGCGGCACAGCAGGGCTCAGGCAGGCAGCCTGCATGCCATGGCCAGTGGCCCCACGCCGCTCCCGGAAGCGGCCAGCTGCTGGCACGTCTCTGCGTGCCCCTGGCGTGGGGGTGGGTAAGGCAGCTCTGTGCCCTGCCCCCACCCCGGGCAGTGCACAGAGACCTGCTGCCCCCGCTCCCCCCAAGGGGCACGCAGAGACGTGCCAGCAGGGCTAAGGCGGCTCTCTGCCTGCTCTGCCTCCCTCCCTCCATGCCGTTTTGCTCATGGAAGCATCCGGCATGTCCCTGCGGCCCTTGGGGGGCGGTGTCTCCGCGCGCTGCCTGAGCGCCGACTCCGCAGCTCCCATTGGCTGGGAATTGTGGCCAATGGGAGCTGCGGGGGTGGTGCCAGTGGGCAGCAGCGTGTGGAGACCCTCTGCCCCCCCCCACCTAGGAGCTGCTGCTGGAGGGGTCTGTGTGCCAGGCGCTTTGGGAACCGCACCGCTCAAAGTAAGCGCCACCCCCTGCCTCCCTCCTGCACCCCTGCCCCAGCCCAGAGCCCTCACCCTGCACCCAAACTTCCTCCCAGAACCTGCACCCCCTGCCCCAGCCCAGAGCCCGCACCCCGCACCCAAACTTCTGCCCAGAGCCTGCACCCCCTGCCCCAGCCCAGAGCCAGGACCCCGCACCCAAACTTCCACCCATAGCCTGCCCCCCTCACCCTCTCCTGTACCCCAACCCCCTGCCCCAATCAAGGTACATCACTTTATTTTCATTTACTTCCCATTACTTATAATATAAGAGGAGGATGAAGAAAAAAAGAATGAAAAACCAGGGGGAGATAAGTGAGAGTGTTGTTTTTCTTGGCTGGGTCCAGAGGGTGGGGGGCGAAAATGAAGCTGCGCACAGGGCCCCACTAGCTCTAAATCCGCCACTGGCCACTAGGGCGTTATTGAACCTGTCAGTACCAGTTACCCCAGCTGTTCCAGACTTTCACCCGGCACCAGTGCCAAAGTTATCAATGTTTACTGTTCCGGCTCCAGCTTCGACACGGTACCCAATAGTTACTGGAATGGAATGTTAAACTGTATTATACGGTTCAGCCACTAGGTGGTGCTGTGTATAGCCAACCTTATTTCAGCGAATCTCTGTCAGGCGGGCAAAGCATGAAAGGATTTTATGATAACACATCTGGTGTGTATTTGCTCAGAAGGAAGCTCTGTAGCCAGTCCATATCTGGGGCAGGAGCATGACTGTTAACGTGCCTCTTAGTTTGGTACCGATGAGGAGAAACACCCATGATCTCACCAGTAAAAACGGTGACTAATCTTCCGTAACGGTTGTTCTTCAAGATGTTGCACATGACCACTCCACTCCAGCTGTGTGTGCACCCTGAACACAGTCACCAGAAATTTTCCCCTTAGTGGTACTTGTCGGGGCATCTCAGGTGCCCTCTGAGGCCATGCCAGTATAAAGGGCCCCACTGACTCTGCGCCCAATAGGTTCCTTCTTTCCAAAAGACTCTGATGTACGGGGGTAGGAGGGTCATGGAATGGCTGTGATGTGTGCAACACATCTGGAAGAACAACAGTTACAGAAAGTTAGTAACAGGTTTTTCTTTGAGTGATTACACATGTGCTTTCCACTCCAGGTGGCTCCCAAGCAGTTGCATAGGTGGAGGGATCAGAGTTCATGGACACACTGCAGAACAGGTGGACCAAATCTGGCATCATCTCGACTGCTGAGTGATGGCGTAAGGAGAGGAGAACATGTGCACTGGTGACCAAGTCACTGCTTTACAAATGTCCTGGATAGGGATCTGCACTATGAATGCTGCCTAGAATGCTTGTGACATTTGTGGAATGAGCCGTCAGGATAGCTGGAGACGGAACCTGCACTTGATTATAACAAGTCCGAATGCATGATGTAATCCAGGACAAGATCATCTGTGAAGAGACTGGGAGACCCTTCATCCTGTCTGCCACCATTATGAACAGTTGGGTGGACTTTCTGGATGGTTTAGTCCATTCTATGTAGAAAGCTAGAGCTCACCTAATGTCCAATGAGTGAAGGAGTTGCTCTTCTCTATTTGCATGCAGCTTTGGGTAAAAGATAGGAAGATAGATTGCCTGATTGTTATGAAATTGTGATACCACCTTCAGTAGGAAACTTGAGTGAGGACATAACTGCACCTTGTCTTTAAATAAGGTTTTCTGGACCTCCTGCAAGAGTCCAAGGACTGCAACCATGAACTCCTACACGTGGCTACTGCCAAATCAGCCACATCCAACACAGCTTACAGCGAGGCCCTCGCTACTAACTTGCAATTCTGAGCTGTAACCCCCTAGTAGAATACACTTTTCTAGCAAATAAGTTCAACATCTTGGAGTCCTTTGCTATTGGCGTTGCACCCTGATAACCCTGCCTTTCTCTTTCATTGGCCACGGATACTACCAAGGATTCCGGGGGAGAGGGGATGAATTTGTACAATAACTCATAACCCTGGGCAGGAACAAAGTACTTTCACTCAGCCCTTTTTGATATTGGTGGGGGGGAAAAGAGGGGGTCTGCCATCAGGCTTTAACAGGGTCCCTAATGGCCTCATTGAGAGGCAGGGCTACTTTTGCTGGTCCTGCAGCAGCTAAAATATCAACCAGGATGTGGGAGGACTCTCTTACTACCTCCATCTATATGCCCAGATTTAAGGCCACCCTTTTCAACAGTTCTTAGAGTGCCTTATAGTCAGCCAGGGGAGGTGACACGTCTGGTCCTGAAACAGCCTTGTCAGGGGAGGAGGAGGAGGAGACCAGCACCAGCTGTGGACATTCTTCCTCCCTTTCTGCTTTGGTGGAATCCTGTTGGGCTGGCTCTTGAAGTTCTGTGCCGGGCTTAGTACCAGAGTCCAGATCAGCTGCTGCCAGATGGGGCATTGGTGCCCTCTGGCATTGGAGTTGTAGACGGGGTTGCAAGTGCTGGATTCAGTGCTGGCAATGGTTCTGGTGCTGGTTGCTCCGCCAGTTCCGGTTCTGGGACTGGCTTTGTCTGGGTCTCTGTGACTGGATCCACTACTGCTGCTGCAGACATGGGCATGGGGTCCGGTTCCATGACCTCAGTCTGGGTCTCGGGTAACACAGACTGGGCCCTCGTAGAAGGCTCAGGGACAGAGCTAGGTGTGAAGGCTTGCTTATCCTGGCTGCGGGTGACTATTCCCACCCTCTTGGCTAGCTTCACATGGTTGGCCAAGTCTTCCCCCAGCAGCATGGGAATGGGATGATAATCATAGACTGCAAAAGTCCACACTCCTGACCAGCCCTTGTACTGGACAGGCAACTTGGCTGTAGGCAAGTTTAAAGAGTTTGACATGAAGGGTTGAATCATCACCGGGGCCTATGGGTTGATGAATTTGGGTCCACTAAGGATTGGTGGATAGCTGACACTTGTGCTCCAGTGTCCCTCCACGCAATAACCTTCTTCCCACCCACACTCACGGTTTCCCTTCGCTCTGAGGGTATCTGGGAGGCATCTGGACCTGGGGACCTTTGGTGTGATTGTGGTGTAATGAACTGCAATCTGTTGGGGTTCTTGGGGCAGTTGGCCTTTATATGCCCCAGCTCATTACATTTAAAACATTGCCCAGCTGACTAGTCACTGGGGCGAGGTGGGTTGCTGGAGACTGGTGTGGTGGGACGATAAGGGGTTTGGGGTTTTCCTTGGGATGTAGGTGGGGCCTTGGGCTGCCCCTTCTGATATTCGCTCCAACTGCTACTAGTTTTTTTCTTTTCTGCCACCTCCACCCATTGGGCTCCAATCTCCCCCGCCTCTGTTACAGTTTTGGGCTTCCCATCTAGGATGTACCTTTCTATTTCCTCAGGAACACCCTCTAAGAACTGCTCCATTTGCATTAGGAAGGGCAACTCTTCCGGAGATTTAACACTTGCTCCTGATATCCAGGCATCCCAATTTTTCACAATGTGGTAGGCGTGTTGGGTAAATGACACATCTGGTTTCCACCTTAGGGCTCTGAACTGCCAACGGGCATGCTCGGGTGTTAGCCCTATTCTAATTCTGGCCTTTTTTTTTAAAAAGTTCATAGCTGTTCATGTATTCCTTATGCATTTCAGCTGCCACCTCTGCTAAGGGTCCACTGAGCTGCGGTCTCAGCTCCACCATATACTGGACTGTAGCAATGCTGTACCCAAAGCAGGTCCTTTCGAAATTTTCTAAGAAGGCCTCTGTATCATCGCCTCCCTTGTAGAAGGGGAACTTTCTGGGCTGGAAAGCAGTACCTGGAGAAGGATTGCTAGGGTTGTCTGGTATATTCTGCTTAGCCCTTATCCTCCCTAACTCCAGTTCATGCTTCTGGGCCTCCCTCTGGGCGTCTCTAGCCCTCTTGTGGGCAGCTTCTTCTCTGGCCATCTGTCTATCATGTTCTTTTTGTTTCTCTTCAGCCTCAAATCTGGCTAATTCCAGTTTTTTCTGGACGTCACTTTCTGTCATCCTAGCTAATCCCGAGAGTAAGAAAGAAAAGAAAAAGAAAAAAAAACTAGCTTGTTAATTTCCTGGCTGTAGCGAACACCTTTGTTTAAAAAAAACCTAATACCTTTGCCTCCAGGCAAAGAGAGAGCAAAGGGAAAAAAAAAAAAACTCCAGCTGTCCTCAGCTCCTGCTTTCCCCAAGTAGCTAAAAGAAGAAGAAAAAAAATTCCTGAGGTTTGTGCTTCTGGTTCAAAATGATCCCACCGCTCTGCCACCATGTCAGGGTTCCCTCCCCACTCTGAACTCTAGGGTACAGACATGGGGACCAGCATGAAAGACCCCCTAAGCTTATTTCTACTAGCTTAGGTTAAAAACTCCCCAAGGCACAAATTCTCCCTTGTACCTTGGATTAGGTAACGCTGCCACCACCAAGTGATTAGACAAAACTCAGGGAAAGGACCACTTGGAGTTCCTATTCCCCCCTAATATCCTCCCAAGCCCTACACCCCCTTTCCTGGGGAGGCCTGAGAATAAACAAGATGAGCACAAACCAACCTTGGGTTTTTTTAGACCACTAAAAAAACCCAATCAGATTAAAAAAAATCAAACAGAACTTTATTAGAAAGAAAAAAGTTAAAAGAAGCACCTTTGTAAAATTAGAATGGAAGATAATCTCACAGGGTAGTCAGACTCAAAACACAGAGGATTTTCCTCTGGGCAAAACTTTAAAGTTACAAAAAGAAAACCAGGAATACACCTCCCTCTCAGCACAGAGAAAATCACAAGCCAAAATAAAAGTAAGCTAACACATTCCCTTGCTAGTACTTACTAATCCTAATGGAGTTAGATTGCTTGCTTTCTTGATCTGTCTCTGGCAAACACACAGAACAGACAGACAAAGAACAGACAAAACAAGGCCTTCCTCTCCCTGCCACCAGATTTGAAAGTATCTTGTCCCCTTATTGGTCCTTTTGGTCAGGTGCCAGCTAGGTTACCTGAGCTTCTTAACCCTTTACAGGTAAAAGGATTTTGTGCCTCTGGCCAGGAGGGATTTTATAGTACTGTATACAGGAAGGTTGTTACCTTCCCTTTATATTTATGACAGACCTTCTGGCTAGACCTGAGCACAGGGCCATTTCACCCTGAGCAATGAATCCGGAAAGATGAAAAAACGGAGGCCTAAATACAACTAATATTTTTACAATTTCTTGTTGTGTAAAAATAGCTCTACGCTCTTCCAAAACCAATCAGTTCTTACCTAGGTTTTCCCAGCCCGGCCCCAGACTCTTGTTCGGAAGACAAGACAAGGTGGAATAGTTCATAGGACTCAGGAAGAATCCTTCTCAGAGGGCCATAACTGCTGGCCACAGGATTTTTTGTACCATCCTCGGAATCATCTGATTCTGGCCACTGTCAGAGACAGGATACTGGATTAGATGAGGACCACTGGTCTGATTCAATATGGCAATTCCTATCTTCCTGTATTTTGAGTACATTAATTAACACAAGCCAGTAAATTCAGCACTCTCTATGCTATCTAATGCTACAGCCCATCTGTGCCTTTAGACTGCTCCTATCCTCCCAGTCTCTGAGTGCTGTGGTTGACATTCCAGCCTGGTCTCATGCTTCACAGGCAAATGCACCGGACTTGTAAAAATAAAGTTTCATTCATCCGTGTGGGCATCATGAGAATTTAAGTGAAACAGGTGCAGAAGATACTTTGTCTTGCTGTTTCAGCATAAATCATCCATGTCGGCCCCTTCCCTCCTCACATAAGCAGGGACTTTCCATGAGGGCCCATTATCTCCAAAAACAGATGCAATCAGGCTAAAAAAAATTTTTTTTTTAAAAAGTTCTCTGATGTGCACGATATGGGAATCTATGAAGAAAAAACTGGATGGGGCAGCTGGCTGCAAACAACACTGATGGAGAGGGCAGAACAGAAGAAATGGTGGTTGCTTGGACCAGTACAATGTTCGGTAACCATTTAGAGGGTGTGTAGGTGTCTGGGTGTTAGGTAGGGGGCGGGGAGGCTGCCAATTTCTCATTGTGCCTAAGGCAGTGAAGAGCCAATGCTACCAAGTAGCAGCCAATTTTCTAACAAGCGCCAGAGCATCCCTCCTCAGGAAAAATCTGTGGTGAGGTGTTGGGGGGGAATTCAGTGAAGTTCCCTTTGCAGAAATCCACTGGTTCTGAGTTTCATGTATGCACTATCACCACTGTTAGGTATTGCTGGACATGGCAGAGTGAAGGATGAGCTAGATCTGGCTTGGTGATTAAGGACCTAAGGTTGCAAGGCCTCCTTCACCTATTGAAGTCAAAGGGAGTTCTGTGCATGGATGGCTTGCAGAATCATGACCTGAGTGATGCAGACAATGAAGTGGTTTGCATTTGGCATAGGACAAAATCCAGCAACAAACAGAAGAATGTCTATTCCCTGAAGTTGCCTCCTCAGCCTGTGACTTTACATCAGTGATAATTAAATGTGATGATGCTGAAGAAGACAGTGTCACTTGAAGGGCAGATGCTCAATGAGGTAGAAAGATAAACTGAGGAGTCAAGCTTTTGTGATTTCAAAACCCAGTGAAGGTGACAGAAGCAGCCAAGTTTTATATTTCACTGCGTTGCAAATGTCTGACATATTTATTAGTTGCAAAACTGAGGTTTTTTGATCCTGTCCTCCTTACTCAAGCAAAACTGTCACTGACGTCTCAGCTCAAAATACCAATTTTCACCTATTTATTTTCCCAAGACTTGCATCTTGTTTCAAAGAAAACTGAAAGTTGGCCCAGGTTCCTTCCCATACTTGCTATCTACCTAGGAATTTACACTACAGTAGCTCAGCAGTTAGGCCTAGGATCACACACTAGTATTTTTATTCAAATATTGGTCACTGGTCTTCAGAGAAGCCAGGGCACCAGAGGCATGTGTGGATAAGTGCTCCTTCCCTGGACTTGAACTGGAGCCTGAGTGGTGACAGAAGCTCCTCCCATCGGTTCCCTATATCATAGGCCCTTCCATCAGCCCCAGCAAGAACCTGTACGACCTTCCACTCTTCATGTTACATACTTGTGTCTTCATTCCGCCCTCTGTGCCCTATGTGTTGTCATGCCTGGTTTGTGCCCTCCTGCTTCTTCCCTTCACCATCTTCTCTTCTCCCATTTTCCTTCCAGTCGCTTGCACCCTTCCCTTACCACTTCCTGCTCCCGTCCTGCCCAAACCGCTCTTTGTCTCATGTGAACCTATCCCCGTTTTCTATCGTACAAATGCAACTTAAAATACTATTAAACCTTTAATGAAAAATCCCCCACAGTCAGAAAACTCAGCCTTCGGCATAACCTCAAGCCATCAAATTATTTTCTCTTTGTGTCTCTCATCCCTTCCACACCCTTACACCCTCCCTGGGTTTTGCCTTCCTTTGTCCTGATTTATATGGTAGAGACTGGAGCCGTCCATTCCAGGGACTCTCCCCTGCTTCACCCCTTGTGTCGCCATTTACACCTGTGTAATGTGCATGAAAATGCTAGCAAATCAGAATTCTCCAATCTTCCACACTGGTGTCATTATTTACACTTGCTTTACTCAGGCATGAATGATGACCCAAAGTGCAAGGCAGGGGAAAATCAGGCCCTACTTGCCTTGGAAGCACCTAATGTACTTTTGGGTGTGTAACAGGGTGGATTGCCCTGTGGGCTGCAGAGTCTGGAGCTAAGCTTACCTGATTGCAGAATGAGCCCCACCTGAGGGGAATCAGGAACATTCCCCATAAAGAGCCAAAAGTGGCTACAATGATTAGAATGAGAGGCAGGCTTGAGTGGTGATAAAGCCCAGCCGGTGAAAGGGCTGGAGAGAGACCCTGGCAAAAAGAGGGAAAGCTCAGCGCATAAGGAAAGCTCTTCAGGCAGGAAAGCCTGGGAGAGAACCTGATTAAACAGGGAAGAGACAGAGACCCAGGCTAGGTCTACACTACCCGCCTGAATCGGCAGGTAGAAATCGATCTCTCGGGGATCGAATTATCGCGTCTCATCGGGACGCGACAATCGATCCCCGAATCGACGCTCTTACTCCACCAGCGGAGGTGGGAGTAAGCGCCATCGACGGGGAGCCGCGGAGGTCGATTTTGCTGCCGTCCTCACAGCGGGGTAAGTCGGCTCTGATACGTCGAATTCAGCTACGCTATTCGCGTAGCTGAATTTGCGTATCTTAAATCGACTCCCCCCCGTAGTGAAGACCTGCCCCCAGAGGAGAATTTAAGAGGCTGGGCAGGTAGTGGCCTAGGGATAACTGCATCACAGGAAAAAGAGCAGACCTAGCTGTTGAGTACAGGGCCCTGAGCCAAAATCCAGAGTGGGGGTTATTAACCCTAGCAAGGGATCTTCAGGCTGAGCTGAAGACAGGCTGAAGAAGAGCCTCAGAGCAGAGGAAGGATTTTTTGGTTTGTATTTAAAGACATTTTGGGGACTTTCTGGTTAGGCAATTGATTCCGGAAGGGGTGGACATAAGATGGTGATCCGATCAAAGGACTGAGGCTCTGTAAGAACTGTGGGAGCAACCGTCAGTAGGGGGCACTAGCCTAGCAAGAGAGCTGCTACTCCATGCCTGGCCATGAGGAGGTGCTTAGTGATGAGTGATCTCATTTACAGGGTGCTATGGAATAACAAGGAATAATATAGGAAGTAGGGTTGCCAACTTTCTAATTGCACAAAACTGAACACCCCTGCCCCGCACCTTCCCCGAGGCCCTGCCTTTTCTCTGAGGCCCCACCCTCGCTTGCTCCATCCCTCCTCCCTCCATCACTCACTCTCCCCCACCCTCACTCACTTTCACTGGGCTGGGGCAGAGGGTTGGGGTGTGTGTGGGGGGGAGATGGACTCCAGCTGGGGGTGTGGGCTCTGGGGTGGGCCCGGGGATAAGGGTTTTGGGGTGCAGGAGAGAGCTCCAGGCTGGGGCAGGGGGCTGGGGTGCAGGGGTTGCTGAGGGCTCCATCTGGGTGTGCGGGCTCTGGAGTGGGGCTGGGGATGAGGGGTTTGGAGTGTAGGAGGGGGCTCTGGGCTGGGGCACGGGGGTAGGGTGTTGGGTGGTGCAGACTCCGAGAGGAAGTTTGGGTGCGGGAGGGGACTCCAGGCTGGGGCATGGGATTGAGGTATGGGAGAGGGTTTGGGATGCGGGGTCCCAGTGGCGCTTACCACATCTCCCAGGAAGCGGGCGCCAAGTCCCTGCAACCTCTAGACACATGGGCGGCCAGAGAGGCTCTGTGCGCTGCACCCACCCTAAGGGCCAGCTCCGCAGCTCCCATTGGCCGGGAACTGTGATCAATGAGAGCTGCGGAAGCGGGCAGAGAGGCTCCATGTTGTACCCTTGTGCCTGCAGGTGCCACACCCGCAGCACGGCCAATGGGAGCTGTGGAGCCGGCCCTTGGGGCGGGGACAGCACGCGGAGCCTCCCTTGCTGCCCATGCGTTTAGGGGCTGCAGGGACCTGGCGCCCACTTCCAGGAGCTGCACGGAGCTAGGGCAGGCAGGGAACCTGCCTTATCCCCGGGCCCCTGCTGCACGGCCAACTGGACTTCTAGCGGCCTGGTCGGCGGTGCTGAATGGAGCCACCAGGGTCCCTTTTCGACTGGACATTCTGGTCGAAAACCGAACTCCTGGCAACCCTAAGAAGGAACCTGTGAATGAACCTGGGCTATTTCAAGCTTGTAACGAGAACCCAGACCAGATGAGTTTGACCTGATTTGTGCCTACAGAACAAAAATGTATGTAAGCCATACATGTAAGACATAGGCTGGTGGTGGGGCTGAGTTGGTAACTTCAGGTATATGCACTCTATGTATAATGTATACATGCCATATAATTAGCATGTAGCTACTCATGTACAACTAACATGAAAATGGCCCCTTTCACATATCAGAGCTCACTTGTATAAGCTATGTCTTAAGAGGGGTGTGATGTACAGGAAAGTCAAAAGAAACATTATTCAAATGCATAATGAATAATGAAAGTCAGACCGTGCACCCATCATGGCTGGAGCACCATCAGTACATATAACACAAACATTTTTCCACTAAATGCCATTGCTTTTGAAAAAGGCATTCATCTTATTGAAAATGTCCTGTGCTGTTATGGTTGTTTTTAAGTTGTTCACAGAATAAGAATTCATCCTTAACATCCCGGGCATTAACGTACTGTATGAACTATCAATTGTGCGCAGTTAGTAACATCAGTAGTTTCATCAAGTTGCTGGCTAAACATGCTAAAAGCAGAATGTTTAATTTCATGCACAGCTTGTTCTTTGATATCTTCAGACATCTCACATATCCTGCATTTCGCAGTATCATTCAACATAGAAAACATATTAAGCTTTTTGGCAGTATCATTGCCAAACATAAGCGACACAATATCTTTGCACGCTGGCAGAACAAGCTTCTCACCTATCATATGTGGGTTCTTGGCATGAGTGATTCGTGGAGACACAATATAAGAGGCTTCCACGGCTGAGGACATTTGCTGTCAGAAACTTCCACCTGCATGAAGCCTGGCTTCCTTGGCCACTTCTTCCGTACATTTGAAAAAATCCACGTTTTGATTTTTATGCTCAGGATGTCTAGTTTCAAGATGTCGCTGCAGTTTGCATGGTTTCATTGGTTCAGCAGACAAAACTTCGCAGCAAATGACGCATTGTGGATTTTCAATAACTGAGGTAATGATGCTGGTAAAACCAGGTTTAATGTAAGACTCACGGTACTTTAGCTTTTTAGCAGTAGAGGTGGCCATTATTTTCAGGAGAAAATACGCACCTGTGTGTCTGACTGTTACATTATAAATTACTTTCTCTCCCCACGATCTCAGTGTTCTGATTAGTCTGCATTTAATGTATCTCTTCAGCTGCTGAACAATCAAGCCCTCTTATATTGTCTAAATCCCAGGGTTGGCCTTAGGGAAAATGGCACTCTGGGTGAACTTCTGTTTTGGCATCCTTTGGAGGCAGAGCAGAGCTGGGGTGGAGCTGGGCTGGCTGGACTGGGGCTGACAGCATGCAACCCCCATGTAACCACCTTGCAACCCCCTGAGGGGTCACGACCCCCAGTTTGAGAACCCCTGCAGTAGTTAAAACCCTTTGCCACTGAGAACTAATGGAGTTTCTTCTGGTAGCTCAAGTGATGGAGGTTTGCCTGTTTTGGAGAGAAAGGTCCTTAGTTCTCCATCCTATTTTATGTGTGCGCGCACACTTTGGCTGTTTGACTATCATGCCTTGCCAGAACACTTATTACTGCACAAATACACCCACAAACAGTTACTGGCTCAGAAAGCAGTGGCTTCTCATCTGAATCACTTACCATGCAATTCTCATCAGAGCCTCAAAAGGAGGGATATATTGCAGATTCCCAATCTTGGTGACAGAATGCTCCCTCTGCAAAATACTCAGTGGTTGGAAGGCAGATAAGTTTTCCCTTCTCTTGCCAAGCCAAACCTACTGAAAAATGAGTCTGGCACTATTAGGTATATGAGATAGTTAAATGCTCCCCAGCCCCTCAGCCCTCTACAGCTATCTGTCAGCAGTGTAGGCCTAATTATTTTGTTGCCATAGCTAAGCTGCTGTAGGGGTGTGTGGCATATTGTGTGTGTCTGCTTCTTATTTTTGCCCTTTGATTGAGTTAGCTTAATGCCAAGATATTTAATATCTATTAAGTGGTGTGTTTTATTAAACATTTAATACAGTATGTTCCCCGTCTTCCTTTGCTCTATTCTCTTCTCTCCTTGGATCTTGCCTGCTTTCTCTCTCACCTTCACCATTGATCACTTTCTTTATTCCCAGTCCTGTCACTTATGCCATCTGCACTCTTTGTACTCCGTAACAAACTTGCTCTTCCACTCTCCCATTCTCTTCTGCTTAGCGCTCCATCTTGCCTACTCACTCCCATTGAACAGCGCAGCAGAGCTGGGTGAGGTGATTCAGAATCACTGGGCATCCCTGGGTCTATGTAACTGGTGGTGTCCAGGAATCTCTCTTAACCCATCAATTCCAGTGGAAGGGTGAAGGGTTCTCCTCTGCACAAACCAGGGGAAGTGGGAAGTGGCTGGGTGTTTTTTCCCACCCCACCTCCCAGTCAGCAGGGGAGTAGCAGTGAATTTCTAGGTCTCTATAGTTGTTCTAAACCTATGTGAAGAAATTTGTCAGATGTTTCCCCAAGTAAGCTGGGGGCTCTGGGTAGCTGCCAGAGGGTCGTGTTCACATTCTGATGGATTTAAAGTAATTTTTGAAGTAGAAAAAGGCAGGGGAAAATAACCTTAAAACTGCAGAACGTACAGAAAACCCTCCATCTCATCCCAGGGCCTCAGCTTAGCTGGAAAATTGCCCTTGAAAAAGTGTTATCCTTTGTCCCCATGGCTCCTCCTTATGGCCCCTCACCCATATGGCTGCTTCCTTCCTTATTAGCCCTCTACTTCCTCCCCATCTCTCCTCCCTCCCCTCCGTGCAGGGCCGGGGGAAGGATGTTTCGCGCCCTAGGCGAAACTTCCACCTTGTGCCCCCCCGTCCCCGAGCCCCCGCCCTGAGGCACCCCCCCTCCGCCCTGAGGTGCCCCCCGTGCGGCAGCTCCCCCCCTCCGCCCTGAGGCGCCCCCCTGCGGCAGCTCCCCACCCCCCACCCTGAGGCACCCCCCGAGCACCAGCTCACCCCTGCCCCGCCTCCTCCCCGAGCATGCCATTGCTGCTTCACTTCTCCCGCCTCCCAGGCTTGCGGCGCCTAAGCCCCCCCCCTCTTGCTGCAGGCGGCCCTCCCCATGCTCCACTGCCCCAGCTCCCTCCGCCTAAATGCCGGCGGCGACCGGGGCGGCCGAAGATCCGGCTGCCGCGATCGCTGCCGAAGAAAATGGCGCCCCCCAAATCCTAGCGCCCTAGGCGACCACCTAGGTCGCCTAAATGGTTGCACCGGCCCTGCCTCCGTGGCTGCTTCCCCTTCTGCCTCATTTCCCCTCCCCGCCCCATGGCTCCTTCACTCTCCACTCCTGGCTTCTTCACTTTTCTGCCATTTGCCTCTGCTTTTGAGTGCCTCAAAAGTTTTTGGATGCTTGGCCTGAGACACCATGGGCCAGACTTTCTGAGGGGCTGAGCACTGCAGCTCTCATTGACGTCTGCTGGAGGTGTGGGCGCTCTGTGCATTCGGAAAGAAAAAGAAGCCGAGGAGAAAAAGAAGCTGTTCACCAAGGCAACACTATTTAATCAACCAAAGTATCCAGAGTTTACTGCCAACAATATGAATTTAAGTAGACCACATTTAAGAAGGAAAAAAAGAAAAATGCCAGCAAACTAGTGATGTCTTCCCTTTGCCCTTCTAGAATCCTTCCTAGGTGATTGTTGCTAGTATTCTTGGAGACCTGAGTCTCTCTTGCCCTGAACCTTGTGTACTCACTTACACTAGTGCAGAGTGGGTGGATAGCGGTCATTCTGACTTGGTAACATTTTACAGCCACTTTGCACTGGTATAAATGCCTATACAAGGTACAGGGCAATGGAGAACCAGGAGGAATAAGCTGTCCATCTCCAAGCTGACTGCTGGCAAACTGACACCCATCTCTCCTGCTTTTCTGCTCCCTCCAAGTTAGCAAGAAGCTGGTTAATCTCATCAAGGAACTTGGGAAAGTGAACACAAGAACTTTCTCCTTTTAATTTTTCCATTCAATAATGCAAGGTGGCAAGAAGCCAGCACCCGGGGGCAGATGGAAAGGATGCCGTAGTGGCTGGGGAGCTAGCCTGAGACCCAAGTTCAATGTCCAGCTATGCTGCACACTTCCTGTGTGATCCTGGATATGTCACTTTCTCTCTGTGCCTCAGTTCCTCATCTGTAAAATGGGGATAATAGCACTGTCCTGCCTCACTGCGGTGTTGTGAGGATACAAACATTTCAGATTGTGAGGCGCTCAGATACTGTGCTAATGAGGACACACTAAGATCTAAAATAAATAGTTTCCCCTGTTGTTTGTATCACAAATGAGCATAGAAGTGTGTGCCTCACAGCTAGACTCTGACTTTTGTCCTTTCCCACGTTCCTTTCAGTAGGACATGAGCTCTGTGCTAACTGTTCAGCTCAAGCTATTTTATTGGCAGATGTTACCCATAAATGTCATGGGCCTGATACTGCCATTTGTTGCTCCAATTTGCTCACCATCTCCACACCTCATAGAGTTAAATGTCCTCTTCATTTAATAAAGAACAAAGTAGACCTGGCTCTACCCCATCTTGCCATTTGAATACTATACATAATAACTCTTAAAATCCCATTCTGTAACTAGCCGTTTACAAACAGACACATCTAGGACAAAATAGCCACGTGGCTCTACATTTCCCAGAATACCTCTGGTCTAGGGTCAGGGGTCACACCCCCTTCTCAGGGATAAAGGCTCCAGTCTTACATGTGCACTACTTTATAGGGGATGCCTGTTGCAAGGAGAGCACCTGAGCCAGCAACATGGTTCCAGCTGTCCCTGATCATTCTATGGCATAATCAAACATACAGTCCCCTTCGACAAAATCATGCTAAAGTAGCTCTTTGATGATCTGCCCATCGTTTGGGTCACTCCATAGAAATAACTCCTTTGATAACACCTCACCAATCCATAAAAGTACAGGATTTTCAAGTATCTCTCGTTGCTCAGTGCACTCCCGGCCTCAGATTAAGATCTATATGTTTCACGTCACACCAAAACAACAGAGAGAACTTGCTGACCAGGGAAAGGGAAAAAAAATAAAACCACACCTGTCCATTTCTCTGTCCTTCTCTTGGGCTCTCACTCCAGCCACCTCTTCCAGGCTTTAGTTCCTCAGCCCATGAGAGACTCTCTCTTTCTCTTTTTTAATCAGGGGATGAGTGGTAGGAGCAGTTACATAAGTGCTGCAACCCTGCAGCACTAACAATTTTCTCTCCTGTCCATGCTCTGTACCTATCACTTGGGCGCAGAGTGTAAGCTGGGGATGGGGAGGGGGTGGGAAGGAGCGGCACCGGCACTGCAGGGAAGGTGTACTTTAGGTCCAAAGACTGCATGCTTTTTTGGAGCTCCCTGCTAGCTCTTGGCTGGGTTGCTTGGGGGCAGGGCCAAGGAGACTGAAACAGTCACAGCTTTTGGGGCGGGGTGCTTTAAAGCACTCTGAGCCCTAAGAATGGCCTCAGATGCCTTATGGACAATCTGGTCCTGGGGTTATCTCAGAGGAGGGTGTGTGGGTGGTTGAAGCTCCATGATCTATTATCAATGCTTGGCCATTCTGTCAAGACTTACAATGGGGTTTATGATGTGGATACATATCCCATGGGAACTGGGCTGGGAACTCCCAACTCATTTCACGTAGGCCAGTGGTAGCAATGAGATGGCAAGAGTGAGACCTGAGATCGGGGGGGCTGGAGCAATTTGTGTAGTGGGGGTGCTGAGAGCCATTGAACCAAACTGTAAACCCTGTATGTTATGGAAACCCCTTCAAGCCAGGGGGTGCAGCAACACCCCTAGTTCTAGCATCTCTGCCTGAGGTGTTTGGATCCATGGCTATTGCATGTATGGCAGCTGCTACGTATAGATTTGTTTATCCCTTGGGAAACATACCTCTGATTCTTATGAAAGCAGAAGTTTGAAGAAAAGGCAATAGCTGTCATTTGAGAAAAAAGGTTTATTGGAATTTTTATAAAAGGAAACCATTTTTGAATACATTATAAATATTCTGCCACGGGTGTAACCGTTCAAATAAATAAATAAATACTGCAATATAAACAAGTAGTTTCTTCTTAAAAGCTGGTGATGGCCAGCACCTCCTTCGAACAACGAACTCTCAAATCCCACTTCAGTTCTGTATGGTTAAACATATGCTTTGATGTAAAAGCCATTCTACGTTTCCTGACTATTGGTGGAGAATAATTTATTAAAACAACCCTTTTTTCCTCCATCCCAAAAAACACCCCACCATTTCTTGTGTGTATGATTGTAGTGCAGTATTACACAACGGTGGAGTCCTGCAGCCCTTACTTACATGAGTCCTTACACTCATTAACTCAAGTCCTGGAGACTCCCTTGTAGTCAATGGAGCTAAGACAATTTTCACAGCTAAACATCTGCCCCATTAAGTTCAGCGGGATCACTCATGTGACTATGGGCTGCAGTATCTGCCTTTAATTTAGATTATGGACCTCATTCTCTCCTCATGTATGCTGGTGTAATCAGGAGTAACTCCACTAAAGCAAATGGAATTACATTGGTATGAGAGGAGAACTGGGCCCTATGAGAATATACATTTATTCTTAATGCTCAGCTTTAAATCCAGCTTAAATCACTAAGGGAGAATGATTTTTCCTTTTGGAAATTGCAAGTGTTAATTCCACTTAAAGGTTCTGGAAAAGCACCAGTGTGCACGTAGTCTTTGTCTCATAACTACTATTGCAGTCCAGAGTTCTCTGGGAGCAAAGTCCAATCAGAAAGGTACAGGAATCAAGTGGAATTATTAAAAAGATAATATATATAAATAGTCATACCTGACCATTGTACAGACAGCATGGGAGAGAGTCCTGCTAAAACTTAGATGGTAAGAACCTCTCCAACATCCTTTCAGACTTGAGTTTACCATTTAAAGCTAAATTGTATTTGTTGTGGATTTAAAGAATTTTCCTAGTCTTGGTACACTGGGCCTGATTCTGCTCTCATGTCACTGGTCTAAATCAGGAGTAATTCCACTGAAATCAGTAGACTTACACAGAGGTAAAAGTATTGAGAGAACAGAAACAGGCCCAATGTCTGTTCCAGCTCAAACTTTGATGGTAAAGGCATGTAAGAAAGAGAAAGCTAATTTAAAAGACAGCAGCAGGACAGATCCTGCGCTCATTTGTAAATCCAGAGCAATTCCACTGAAAGCAGTGGTCCTTATTCTGATACCACTTGACTGGTGTAACTCCATTGCTTCAGTGGAGTTAACTTCTGATTCTCACAGTTGTGAGATCAGAATCAGGCGTGCTATATTTTATAGATGTCCCTATAGTCTAGACTATTATACAGTTATTAGGATGTCAAAGGGCTATTAAATGCATTTAATAAATATAGTATGCAGATAAATCTGCATCTGGAGGAGAAAATGCACAAATAAAAACACATTAAACATCCATTACATTAGACTCTTCTGCAGAGCACTTTGGGCCTGATTCTGATCTCTCTCTGGTGTAAATCAGGAATAATTCTAATGCAGTCACATGGACTTAAAACCTATATAAGTGAGATCAGAATCAGGTCCAGTAAGAATGATGAGATGGGAAAATAGCTATATGTAGACACTGGGCCAGATCCTCACTGGTGCAAACTGGTTTAGCTCTGTTGAAGTCAGTGGAGCTATACCAAAGATCTGACCTTTAATCTATAATGAAAAGCTCTGCACTGCAGTTCCTCTCATGCAAAGGCCCTTCCAAAGCCAGAAAACAAGCTTCTGATGATGAGCACTAGCAAGACTGTTGATCTTGTGATGACTCCAATCTGGTTTCCATATGCCTCATTTCTTAAGTGTTCATTGTGGCTGGAGTAGCAATAGGAAAGCAAAGCGAGGCTTGGAGTCAATGCTCTTATCTCATGGATTCCTTTAAGTTTAAAGATGCAGGGTCAGATTCAGCCCTGCTATAAGAGTAAGTTTATTTATATCATGGATTAATCTGGCCTGAGAAACTTCCTGAAACACTCCTGTATTTTAGCAGGTAGTGCTATGGTTTGTTCCACATCTGTCTGCACATTCGGTGCTAGCGACTTGATTCTGCCCGACGGAAGACACTTAGAAGCAGGATCAGTCCGTCATTCCCTCATCTGCATAGGTAGCCATTTGAGTCAGGAACGAGAACGCTGCCTGCTGGACTTGAGTCCTTTCCTACCGCATGTCTAGGCAGGCTTCCCCATGTTAGAATTCTGATAAAATAAGAACTGTCTTGAACCATCATCCATACCCAGAGCCCAGCCTTTTTGGAGGCTTGAATACCTGTTTCAGTTTTTTTCTTCCATATATTCATTCCTCTGCTCTTGATTCTTTCAGGGTGCACAGCTGAACTTCCACATTAATTTTAGAGCTTTTCTGCTTTAACCAGACTCAGGGAGTACCAGACAATCTCATCATGAAAGAACCTGGTTTGGGGAGTTTTCCAGCCCGGAAGGCCCAAGACGATTACGATAAAATTCAGACAGACCATACAGACTTTATCTAAACCTAATCAAACCCCTGATCCTTTTGAGGTGTGTTCATCTTGAATTTACTAGCTACAGATATTGGTGCATCCACATCTTCACTAAAGATGAGTAAAACTCAAGGTGGATGGATGTTCAAGTCCAATGAGCAAACATATTCATAATGTATACTGACCTCTCTGGTCTAGAATTAGGCTGGCTTTTTTTCTTAGTACTTGGAGCTATTAAGAGGAATGTATAAAGAAACATGGGGCAATGTAGGGACCTCACTGCTGTCACTCTAGAGCACCCCATGATCACTCAGAACATCATGGAGACAGTGGGGATAGAACTTAGGTCCTCCTAGTCCTAAAACACCCACCCTGACAATCCCAGCTGGAGGAGAATCTCCATTAGCTATTAGCATTATGGGGCCTATGATACACAGGTGGGCAGCTATGATTCTTTCTAACAGACGTCTTTGGTGTGCTAAGCTGTTCAACGCAGTATTATCACAATTCGTTATTTCTGGTATTTCCGATTTCTTTCTAGGTTGGAAATTCTAAGAATATAACTCTTCTCTCTGTATTTGTGCATTTCTGTTCTGGCACCTGGTTGTATAGTATAGAGGGAGCTATGAACAAAACCTCAAAGTAATTTCAGTTTGGGTTTAGTTTGAGCCAGTTCTTATTGTATCCCTACTAGTATGTCAGTTATTAGGACCAAATTCTCCTATCATTTACTGTACTTTTACACGAATGTAACTCCTTTAACAGAGTTACTCTGGATTCTCACTGGTATGAGAGGAGACTCAGGCTCTAATCTTGTACATAATAAAGTTTTCTGTATAATACACAATCACTAATTTAGACGGCTGTGCTTGTGCAGCCTCCTGACCTAAAGTTTGAAGAGAAGGTCAGAAGCAAACTTCCCTGCCTACATTAGAGTTCTAAACATTCTAGGACCCGATTCTCCTCTCAGCCACTTCAGTAGCATAACGTCAATGACTCAGCCTTCAGTGGAATAACTCTAATGTAAGCTAGAGGAGAGTCAAGACCCTAAAATGTTTGGTGTTGATGCCTTGCAAATGCAGCTTATTTCAAGTAAAATAAAGCTCCACCTGTAAAATAACATACAATTCCATGTTCCTGTAACGTCATCTAGAAGAACAAAGCTTGAGTTCAAATGCTTTTCAGGTTTCTAACAGGCCTTGTGAAAGTTAGATGTTGAATATAAAAGATTTTAGAGTTCTAGCCAGTTCTCTCTCTCTAACATATTCACCCGTGTCTCCTCGCTGCAGAGGCGTGGCCCTGGCTATCTTGTATTGTAAAAGCGCGGACTTCCATTTCTTCTGACATCCATCATGGCGAGTGGGTCATCTGGGTTGACCACATCATTTGGATTGATTCTCATGGGTTCTCTAGGCAGGTGAGCAAACTGAGGCTGCAACCTCTGAGGTCCTATGTCAAAGGTTTCTCTCTGTGGGATCAAAATCTGGAGGGGATCAATGTCTGCATTTCTAGTGTGCCTGTGGGGTTCAGGTGTGTTGAATCGGATCAGAGGGATTTCATTTCTCCTGGGCAAAAACTGGGAGTACGGTGGTGGATTCATACCAGGGAAGAAAGCTTGTTTAGCCCTGCCCAGGCTGACCAGAAAGTTGTACTTGGGAGATTGGTACACATCGTATCCATTTTCTAGTGTTCTTTGTTTAAATATGCAGTCCTCTTGACTGAAGTAATGCTTAGGAAACAAAAATAGAACAATCATTAATAGAAGGATTTAATTGTTAATAAGTGTCAATACAAAATGCAAAGGCGATGGGCCAGATCCTGTAGCCATTAGTCATGGGAATAGTCCCACTGGCTTGAACCAGCCATTTTGTGAGAGAAAGGAGTACAGGATTGGACCTTTCAGTTTTGACAAGTGCCTTAGGGAGAGCTGTGCAAATACAGACATCCCCCGGGTTACGCAAATCTGACTTACGCAAATCCACACTTACGGAAAAAGTTCCGTAAGCTAGAAATGGGTGTGTGTGTTTTGTTGGTTTTTTTTGCGTAATGGTGGGGTATACGTTTCCAACTTACGCAAAATTCGAGTTACGCAAGGAGTTCCGGAACGGAACCCTTGCGTAAGTCGGGGAGTGTCTGTAACTGATTTTTCAGTTTGATGGCTGAATTAAAAAGTCAGAGAAAATATGATATGGGGTCAACCCAAAACACTTTTTTTTTTCAAGTTTTTTGGTGAACTGAAAAGTTTTTAAAAATCGTTTTTAACCTTTTTTAAAAAAAATAAAAAATAAAACCAGTAAAATTCAAAATGAAAAGGGTGCTTCAAATTTAAACATTTAATTTAGAAAAGGTCAAAATCAAACATTTTGATTTAAAAAAAAATCCCCCCCTTCCAATAAAACCTCAAAAAACAATTTGACCTGAATTCGTAAAACGTTTGGGTCAATTGAATCTGCACCTTTTTGTCAAAATAAAATAAAATAAAATAAAATAAAAAATTGCACCCTGCGCTATTCTTAAGGCCCTATCCTGCAAGATGCGGAGGGCCACCTGTAAAGTTTTGAACAGCTCTCATTGACTCTCGTGGGAGCTGAGGTGCTTGGTTCCTTCTAGGATGTACTCAGTGCATTGCAGGATCCGACCCTTATCTCTCACCAGTCTCTGATTGAGACTAGGTAACAACTTAGTTTTATTTGAATAAAGATCTTTGCTGAAAACCTCTCAGGAACTCTGAGATACAAGAGGAATGTCAGATAAATATTTTACTATCTTTATGAAGGCTCTCATGTCGGAGCCACTTCCCAGCCTGGACTGCAGACAGCAAAAATTCCGGCCGATCACTATTGACTTAATTCTGACCTTGCTTACTCCACTGTAACACCCGTGGCTTTTGTGGAGATCTCACTTGCACCAGTGTGGTAGAATGAAGCTCGATATAACTGACTAAAAGGAGCAAGTTTAACCTAAACCAAGGGCCAGGTCCTTAACTGCTGTACATCTGCATAGCTCCATTGACTTGAGATATGCAACTTTATACCAGCTGAGGAGCTGGCCCTATAATAATAAGAGACCTGCTCTGCATTTCACTTTAGTCTTAGTAAAGTTAGGAGCACTCACCGATCCAAAGATATTTCCTTTAACGTCCATACATAGGTAGCGCCCGCTCTTTACACCAGTTATCACCACATAGCCAGCATGCTCAGATTTGATCATTAGGGCACCTGTTTAGAAAAATGAAGATGTCTTAAATGGGGCATAGGTGATCCTTTTAATATTAATTTAGCTGACAGTTTCTTTGCATCCACTTCTTGTGTTTGGAGTTTAACTACACTTTTGCTAAGTATCCTCTTATTCTTTAAAAATGTAAGCCCAATACACAGAACATTTTTTGTTTTGGCTTTACCTTTGCAAATATTTCTTGAACCCTTTTTCTGAGCAAATTCCACTGTACATCTGGATTTCAGCTGTTCAGCATTTACCCTTAGTGGGAAATCCTTGCTTAAGCCACTCTCTCTCTCTCTCTGGAGCATGCAGCATGCTTTTATGCCATGATAACAAGGAAAGTGTAGTTGCAATGGGATTCATTGGCTGAATGCACACAACACAGGTGCAAAGTTAATTTTTACATCTTGCACTTCACTCCAGGGGAGATCATGATATCTTAGCGATACTGCAGCACCCTGAATATTTACTGTCACTTTCCATCCTGCTCACCACATTGCTACAGGTGAATTTTGTTATCAAAAGATTAACAAAGTGTGTAATTTTATTGGGGCTTATTCTCCACTTGGTCGCACAAGTATTATGGCCATGTAACTAACTGAAGTTTATGGAATAATATCAATGTAAAACTGGCATAACAGAGAGGGGATGCAGGCCCTTTTGTGTCTGCTTTAATCAACAAGTCCTGAGTTAATAACATACAATCATTCTGCTTCCTGGTTTGATCAAAACAGTCATAATTTAATACTCAGTCCTTTTTATATAAATGGAAAACAATTTTTTCTCTTTCTTACACATCCCCCCTGATACTCCCTGTCCATAGGAAGATTTTCATTCTTGATTAGTAGAATTGCAATGGGTTAATAATATGTTAAACAATCTTCAATATTCCTAGAAGATCAGAGTTTGTTTTGAAATGGGCAGAGCACTTTTAAAATAGCATTAAAGAGACCTGAATGAAGTGCTTTGGTTTCTACAAGCTATGGTGTTAGGGCTAACCTTTCAACAACCAAAGAAGTGTAGCCGTATTGTGCAAGAAAAATAGATCTCCTTGGGCCAAATTGTGAACCTTTTAGTCCCACCGGAGCAGTTATTTACACGAGTAATACCATTGAACTCAATAAGGCAAACTCAAATGACTTAACTGCTCACCAATCACCATCTGGCCATTTTCAAGTTCCCATTATTTAATTTGCAGTTGCATGTGCAAGTACCTATTTTATATGCAAAAGTGTGCTTTATACACACACACACACACACAGATTAGATGCCCACTTCTAAAACTTGTCTCTTGAGCAAATTTTGAGAGAAAGGAACCATAGATGCCCTTGCAAATGAGCAGTTAGGCAGGCAGTTGCATAGATGCAATTCTCCTTCTGTGTCCACCAGTGCAGGTTTTGTGGGCACAACCAGTTTGCATCCATTTACTCAATGTGCTTTTCTTTGAAAAATATGGTCCTTAGAAGCATAAGTGGCTTCACTGAACATGCCACCATCTGACTTAAATTTGGACTCCTGCAGAGTAAATTAATGATATATCTTGGAGAGAAGATGCTGCTGATGGTTTTTGACTGCAGAGCGCTACAGGTACTAGGATCTGTAGTACATTATTACTATTAAATGATCATGTAGTTTACATTTTTTAAACCGCTTTAACTATTTTTAAACAAAAAGATTTCAACTAAATTCTATTTGTCACTTGGGGGCAATGCAACCATTACATTAATCCTTGCTATCATTGTCTGAATACATGTCCAGCATATGGTCTTAATATGAACTCAGTGTACTTTCAGTCTCTTGCTGATAGTTATCTGTTTCCCCGTCTAAGCTGAGTTAGACCCTGTACAATAAGAAGTCTTGAGCTCTTTCCCCTGTTTGGGAGGCGGCTGTGTGACTAGTACACTACTTACTGTAAATGGATTGGTGAGGTGTGCCATCAACATAACCATCGGGGTTGATTTGCAGATGGAAGCTGTTCTTCTCAGTAGATGTGTACAGGTGCATCAGGCTGTCTGTGTTTCCCCAGCTGGGATTCAGCAGTGGAGAGAAGTTGGGAAAGGCAGCAATAGCCTTGAAGCTGCATAGCAGAAACAGCATGAAGTCCAAGCGGCTGCACTGACTGGGCTGTGACATGGTGCTCCTTCCTTAGTGGCTAGTGCAGCTATCTGAAACTTGATACTTTCTCACTCCTGTGTGTGTCTCTCTTTGCCTTCTCTGCGTATATTTGGAGTATGAATCCTCAGATGGGTTCCCTACTTTTTTGCAGCGGCTTATAAAGGACAGCTGAATGACATCACACAGGAAAAACTTGTCCACATCCTTGGTTTTGTCAAAGCAACATTTTTAGGAGTGTCCTGAGACCTCAAAGACCCAGGGAAAAGGAATGCACGTAGGATCTCTGGAGGGAATGTAAGGTTTCTAAAGACAGCTCTCAAAAACTAATCATGCCTTCAAATAATGTCATCTGCAAAACTCTGACATCTGAAAGCTTTCTACTCCCCTACCAATAAATAAATAATAATAAAAAAACCCAGCCCATTGTACTGTACAGAAATTGTTTTGGGAAAAATCCATTCGATTTTAAATTGAATTTTTTCATTTTTTCCTCCAGATTTATTTTTCCTGTGTTTCTGAATTAGGGCCTGATCCTATAAAAGTGCAGAGTACCTCCCTAGAGGGGCTAAGTGCCTTCAACTCCCATTCAAGTCAAAGGAAGTCAAGAGCACTCTGCACTTCTGTAGGATCAGACCCATAATTTGTGTCCAAATCCATTAAAAGCTTATTTTGCAAATGCATGGGCCTGATTTTCCTTTCATGTTGGTGTAACTCCATGAAAGTCACACTGATGTAACTGCACTAAGTGGGGGGCAAATCAAGCCCGGTGACATTAGCTCTCCTTTTTATTTTTTCCTGTTTGAGTTCTTCACTTTGAGTCACTTAAATGATTTGCTTTTAAAGTGGTTAAGTAGCTGGAAACTTTTTATAAAACTATTGGAGAGAGACTCTGGTAGTCTATTCCTGCTCTGTGCATCTAGGTAGCACTCACTTCACAGATTCTAGGTCTACTAACCGGAATAACCTTTGTGAATCTGAAATAGTTAACCTGTGAGCATTTTGTAGTACTGTAAATATAGCAAGCATGTTTTAAAAGACATGTAAAGGATGCTGTCAAGGTAAAACCTAGTATATGAAAAAAGAAATAAAAGTAGAGCTGGGAGAATTTTTTTGGCTGAAATGTTTTTCAGTAAAAAATGCAGTCAGTGATGAACATATGGCAAATTCATGTGATTATTTTGCCACATAGTTTCCAAACCAAACAATTTCAGAATAACTGAAATATTATTTTGACATTTTGAAACAAAATGTTTCAATTTATTTGTTTGAAATGACTTTTTATTTCCAAATTTCCTTTAATTTTTTGTTAACATTTTAAAAAACTGTTTGAAATAAAAACAGAATGCTTGTTTTGTAGAAATGGTCCATTCAACCCAAAATAACAATTGTGTTTGACTTTTCAAAATTACCAACAAACCTAAAAAATCCATTATTCACCCAGGTCTAATTAAAAATAGTTTCAGATGTGACAAATGCTGCTCAGCTGTCCTGCCAGTTTTTGTGGTTTTAGTCAAAATTTCCTATTTAAAAAGAAACAAAACATTTTTCTGTCTTCTTTTGCTGTTTGAAAATCCCACACAAACAGGGTAGGAGAAACTGACTGTGACTCTCTGAAACTGGACTATGCAAAAGTTGCTTCCAAATACACAAAATAATCTGAAGAATTAATGAAAAATAGATTAATTTATTTCACTTATAGAAATCAGAGGTTTTACTTTTAACAATAGTAGGCACAATATTTTCAGAAAAACAGTATTAAATTGACAGTATACCTTTAAACGTGATGCACCAAATTCTTAATTTTCTTAAGGAAATCTGGAGTAGTGCCATCAAAGTAAGGAGATTAATCCTAGATTTATACCAGTGTAACTAACAACAGAATCTGACCTGTTTGTTTCCTGTTCAATAATTGTTTGAATTAGCACAACTCTGCCAAATTCTTCTCTGTTACACCTGTGTAAATCTAGATTGACATCACTGGATACACACCTGTGTAAATGAGAGCAAAATGTGGCCTAAAGGGCAAGAACCTAAATTGGTGTAAACCAGCAACACTTCAGTGCCATCAGTGGAGCTGGACTGGTTTATACCGCGTGAAGATCTAGCTCATAGTACTTTATACTAGAAAGTGGTATGGTATAATGACTGTAAGGATTTATATTCTCTCTCTAACTACAATTTTAACTAAATCATTTTAATTAAAGCTATATTAAAGGGATTTATCCATTTTTAAAGCTGTACAGTGAGGAAAAAAAATCTCAACTCCCTTATTTCAGTCGGATATTTGGAACATAAAACTTATCGTACACGATCCAACCCATGGCATATCTAGTTCAGACCGCTATTTGGGGGAGGATATAGCACCAGAAGCTTCAGAGGAAAGTGCAAGAAACCCTGTAATAAGCAAACGTGGGATAGCCTATGCCCTGGAAAATTTTCTCCTAACCCCTACTAGTTAGAGATTGACTCATATCCCAAAGCATGAAAATTTATAACCTTCATAAAACTTTTTTCAGTATTTACTATATATTCTTGGTATCCACCTAAACATCAAGTCTCTCTTGGTATATTAGCTTTAATTCAAATGAAACTACATTTTTTAAGAGAGACTGTCCATGCTCCATCTCAGTGAATATCATCAGAGATCCCGTTCTCGCTGTGCTCCGTGCTTAACCCTTGCCACTTTAGAAAGGTTTCCATAGGGTCAGCTCGTTCCTGATTTTGCTTAGCTGTGTTTGTTTAAACTCCAAGGCTAAAGCAAATTTGTTTAAAGTCTCTTCTGTCATATTGTTAGCGTGGATTTTGCTTTTTAAGGTTTTTGCTTTTTAAAACAATTTTTTTTTGTTTTAAAAATTGGAGTGTAAGTTTGGAGTGGTTTTTTTTTTTAAACAGTTTATTCCCTTTTTTGTTTCTTCCAGCTTGAACCATTTGTTACTTTGTATGTTGGTAATTTACTTGCTTGTCCAACACACTGAACTTTTGTATGTCAGTTTCTATGACTATTTGAGCTCTCTAGGTAGTTTTGGTGTGTTTGGCAGAGGTGAGAAAGAAAGAGAAATGAATCACCACAGTATAGAGACACTGAGCTATAGAGTCTTGTAAAGGGAAAGGGATAGATCTTGATGTTTTTTGGGGGAAGAAAAAAAATTAACTGAGTTTGAGAACAAAAAATTCCAACAGCTTCTGAATTTCAGTATTGTTGTTATATTTCTTTGGATGAAGGTAGCATTTAGGGGCCCCAGCTGAGATGTAGGCCCCATTGTGCTAGGCACTATGTGCAGACACAGTAAGGAACAGTCCCTTCCTTGAGGAGTTTACAGCCTAAATAGACAAGAGAAACTAAAGTATTATTACCACAGTTTTGCAGATGGGGAGCTAAAGCACAAAGAGATTAAACGACTTGCCCAAGGTCACCCAGGAAGTCTGTAACAAAAACTGGAATTGAAACAAAATCCTCTGAGACCCAGGCTAATGTCTTAAGCACAGGATCATGTTTCCTCTATTGTTTTGTGATTAGTCCAATAAGAGGGCTGGCCTAATATATTGCTAGTTAATTTAAATATTTACTGGAATAACAAAATTACTACTTAAAATCCCGCCCCCCCCCCATTTCCTTATCTTTTCTTTTTTCCCAGTTCTCATGTGAGTACCCAGAAGGCTCTGGAAGCTTTCAGTAAGAAGAGGGGTATTTAAGGTTGTGGTTCTCCTTTGATTTGATAGAAACAATTTTATAGGTTGGTTGGTTTTTGCAACCTGTCTTTGTTCCTCTCCTGACTTTCACTTCTATTTTTTCTTGGATTTAAACTGCTGGGTTAGTTGGGAGAGAAAAGAAATAAGTAGCACAAAATATAGGCAAGAATTGAGGTTAGACTTGAATGGCTATTTCCTTGTTTCCTTCACCTACCTGATAGGGTAGAATGTACTAAAGTGCTGCTTTCCTTAAAAATCACAGTAATGTGGCATACAGGAGTTTCTGGCTATCCTATGATGTACTTTTATCAAGGGTTGTCCTCCTTCATTGTTTTGCTAAAGGCTGGGACCAACCTGGAAACTTCTTGTTGAGGCCCTCTTAGAATGACTTGAGGGCCTATGTCTATTTAATATCTCCTCTTCTTGAAGCCTCAAGGCAAAGTAACTTCTAATCCTTCCAAGTTATCTAGGATAGGCCAGTAGCCAATGCTCCTTCTTATACTTAACTTCAAGGGCCAGTAACTCCATTAAGTGATTGGTGGAGGCACCAAAATGAGTACAGAAGGTGTTCTTGGTAATAAAGATGCCATTTACTCAAAGGTACTCAAGAGACAGGGATGGTTTGAAGAAGATGCCTCTAAGAGCAAGCCGGGGGTCCCCAAAAGAGAACAATGATAATACAGCTAAAGAAGAAAAGGATTCAATGAGGAATAATGGCTTTCAAATTCACAGAGAGAAGGTGGCTGAAGAAAATGACACTCAGGACAATATGGTGTCTTCCCCTATTTAAAAAAAATACAATAAAACCTACAAAATTAACCCCAATTTAGACCTGGAATAAGCAGGCAGGACTTCCATTGAAGTATATAGGAATTATATCCATGTACATCAGGCTGAACTGGGCTGGCTGACTTTTGTTTGTAGTAATGACAATTATATAAAGTTATATAAAAGCTACCCTGTGTTGTCACTCACTGCTGCCTGTGCTACCCTAGCTACACTACTATGTTTAGCATGCTAGCTCGATGTCTCTCACCGCCAGCTCCAAGTGTGGGCATACCCTAAGTGTTCTGAGAAATGTCATTCTCATGGTGTTTACAAACTAACAGGAGGCAGAGCCTGTTACACTTCAATACTTCAGATGAAAGAGGCAAAGAATAAACATTCAAATATAGGGGGAAAAACCCTTTATTGAAACTTTACTTACACTATACATCTAAAATGTCCTACTCATTATTAGGCTCCTTGTTACAAAAATACATTATGTAGAATTGTTAGGATGAAGAGACCCATCAGCTCTACAAACTCCATTCTGCTGTTGGCAGATGAACATGTCTCCATCAGGAATACTTTTTATATCACCTTAACTTAGCCAGCTGTTCTATATCTCAGTCACTTTCTGGGAGAAGAAACCCATCTTGATATCCACTCTAACCTTTGCGTGCTTCCTCAAGTGGCACATGTGATGGTGCTTTCCTCTCTGAAAGATGACCAGGTCTTCTCCTAGATTGCTGAGTGACCTTTACTTTAATTGTGTGATCAGATTGCTGCATCACTTTCTCTTTCTCTGATATTTTCCATCCATGTTTGTGAGTCTTTGTATTTTTTCTTTAGCTTTTGCTAGTATTTGCAACCATCTTCAGGTAGATCATCTGCAAATGTCATACTGTGCCATTTACTCCGTCTTGTAACTCATTAATGAAGTTCTTAAATAAGAATGGACCCAATACTGATTCTGGACATCTTCCTTCTAACTAAGCACAAATCCCTAATAGTCTCTTGCCCATCATTTGCTGTCTTTCAGCCAAGTAACAGTACATAGGGCAGGGCCTCTCTAAGCCATTAAATTAAAATTTTCAAGTAAGATTTTGTGAGCAACAGTATTTTTCTTAAGTGTTTATGAAGGGGGTGGAGTTGAGGGACAGAGTGGTCAGAGATGGGATTATTATTGTTCTTATGGAAGGCTGCTATTACTGCTGTATTATTAAGGGCAGCTTTTTATTATTTAACATTCATGCTGTGATAGTGCCTAGAAGCCAACCAGGATAGTACCCTATTGTGCTAGGTGCTGTCCAAACTTTTAATTTTGTTTTTTTTAATGTAGAGTGTCTAAAGTTAATGTTTGATTACTAGTGCTACATAAACATATGGTTCTCCGAGAGTTCCCATTATAAGCCCCTGTTTTCAGTTGCTTATAACTTTGCCAAACTTTAACTGTTCAGACTGAAACTGCCCATACCAGGTATCTGCCATGGGTTGAATTTTTATGAAAAGTTTCTGTACGATGAGAATGAATTAGGGTTGTGTAGTGAAGAAGACTGTCTGTGGGACTGCTGCTTTATTTGTTGCAGAAGCTGGAAAGTGTCTCGTAAATGAGACGGGATTGTAGGAAGAGAAAGATGGCCGCATGGTTAAGTCAGTTGAATGCTACCCAGGAGAATCATATTCTATCCTTGCCATTGGCACAGAGTTCCTATGTAATGCTGGGAAAGTCACTTAAACCAAACTTTTCACGGGAAGACACTAGTTGTATGTTCCTCATTTTTTCAGTGTCCACTCTCAGACCCTGATATTTGATTTGCAGAAGTGCTGAGCACTTGCAACTGAAGTCAATGGGAGCTGTACTTTGAACACAAACAGAGCTATATAATGCTAACTATTCTGAAAACCAGAGCCTAGATATTTCAAATTGGGCCCCCCAAATTAATGAATACTTTCTACCTTAATCTTTCTGTGCCTCCATTCCCCAGCTGTAAAATGGGGATAATACCCAGTCATCTCAGTGAAGATAATTGTTTGTGAAACACTTAGATACTATAGCGATGAGCACTGCAGAAAAGCCCACAAGGAAATTAATAATTCTGTATTCTAAGGAGGGTTTATATAGTGTGCAGTAAATAAGGCCTATGGCCACACATTGAGCAATGAGGAGAAAACAAAATATTGAATAGCTACTCAGTAAGTGAGCACCAGCATCCTGTGCACTGAATGAGGCAGGGGTCCTGGGGAGAAAACAATGTTGTCATGTAAAATTAAAGACTGTATCATAGTGTGCATACACAAGGGTGAATTAAGATTGCCCAGGCATCTTTAATATTCTTTTAATGTCGTTTTTTGGATGCAATATATAGTTTAAAATTACTTTCTCACTTGTCACCTGTCAGAACCTCAGTTTGTGGTTTCTCCTTGATGTGATTGCTGCCACCACTAGTGTAAGCAGCTCCCTTCTGTCATTGTTAGTAACTTCAATCAACTGTGTCAGGAGCAACCCTGAACTCAGGTCTTGGAAGATTAAAAGGTCTCTTATGCTTTTTAACAGACAACTATAAGAAGCTGCAATTTGTCCTGTCTGCCTGGGTTTGTGCACATAACAGGTTGATTAAAGTGAGCATAAGAAGATCTCTTTAGTGTATATAATGAGATCATCTTCCAGAAATCTATCTGTAAGTAAAAATATACTTGCATATCCAGGAAATGTTGACTACCTTTGAAAGTTTAGAAGCACCTGCACTGTTGTTGTTTAATGAGAAACAAAGGCCATAGTGCAAAGCAGCATGTGGCACTCCTGGGCAGTGTGGTGAGTGTGCTGAGCTATATCTGTGAAATGGGTGTAGTATTTGCTCTCCCAAGTGCCTTCCTAGCTGGGAGGCAGAGGGATGGAGTCATGGGCATTACATCAGTGGTGGTGCTAGTTAAGTTTTTGCCGGTGCCCTTGTGTTCTGGGAACAGCATTATCTGCACCCCCTTGGTGGAGAAGGGGCACCCTCTTCATATATATGCTCTTCAAGCTCATATATATGAGAAGTAGCCACAGTAGAGCCCATGCTCTGTTGCTGATTTGGGATCATCTCAGAAAAGTGTGTGCTTAAAAGTCCCTTTTAATAATCCCCACTGCACTGTGTCTTCCAAGAGTTCAGAGACTCCAGCCTTTTTTTTTTTATCTTCCTCCCTCCCCCTCCTATAGAATGTTTATGATAGCTGCTTTTGGGGAGATCATGTGTTAGATGGTGGAAATAGAAGGGTTAGGTGTTTCTATAGCAGTTATTCCAGGAATAATGACATGCCGACTCAACAATATTGTGTGTGTGTGTGTGTGTGTACCACAGATTTTAGTCAAAGTGTTGTTAAACACATCCTGTACTGACCTTATTTGGATGACCCATCTTTGTCACACAGCCCACGACTAAAGCAAACATCCTGGCTAGGCTCACCTACGTGAAGCAAATCAAGTAAGCACAGCCCACTAGACTTAGGACTGCAGCATGTACCAGTAATTTCTGTGATGTGGGTGCCAAAGGCATTATCTTGAATCTTAGTTCCCCCTTTTTCCCTCGACCATGGACTTGTAACAACAGTGAAAGTCTCGGAATGCAATTTTTAGATTCAAAAATTGTAAATCAGCTGGGTGAGCCAGGTCAGACAGACAGTACGCTTTGCTGGGAAAAGGCAGTTTGACACGTTTTGCCTGCACAATGCAGGATGTGTGGGCTTCCTGAGCATTATTCGTCTTTTCTTTTAATGTCAAGGGGTCAGTGTCAGCGGGAGCGGTTGCATGAACTTTCTATTCTGCTTGGTTGTTTCTAAGGCAAAACTTTTCACCAGCGGTTTTAAAACCCATGGACTTTCAAAATTCCACGAAAAAAAGGAACACCACGAGCCATGTACTGGATGAGAGGGGAAATAGATAACACGTCAACCAGCCCTTACGGTAAATCCCTCAATCACATATTTGTGATGCAGTGGTGTGTTGTGCTGACCAGTTGTCAGGAAGCGCCTTGGTCCTGCTCCTGCTGGAGTCATTAACAAAACTCCCATGTGATTTCAGTGGGAGCTGGATCAGATCCTAAAACAGTAATGCCAAAGTGTTCAGATTAGAGGGGGCCGATATTTGGATGCCTAACTTTAAGTAGCCTGAATTTTCACACATGCTGAGCTATCTGCAGCTCCCATTGCCTTGAGACTCAGTATCTTGTGCCAGTGAGTTTCATGGCTAAATGATATATCTTGTTTTTTATCCCCCCCCCTTTAAGTTTTAAACATGTTGCTGTTTAATTTCATTGGGTGTCCTCTTGTTCTTGCTGGGAAGGTAAATGGTGTCATGACTGACCTTCTCTATCCCATTCACTATTTTTCTATAAATCTATTAGGTCTCCTTTTAATTTTTCTCCTCTCTAAACTAAACAGTTCCAATCAATTCAATTTCTTATACAGAAATCTCTCCATGTTGCTAATCATTTTCATTGCATTTCTCTGGACCGCTCCTATTCCTGCTAAGATGAAGGTATGGATGCCCCCTAGCTTTTGGCTTCATTGCAGCCCTGATTTGTACTAAGAGTGACCAGATAGAAAGTGTGAAATATCAGTACAGGGGATGAGGGATAATAGGCGCCTATATAAGAAAAAGAAAAAATATTGGGACTGTCCCTACAAAATTGGGATATCTGGTCACCCTATTTGTACTACACAGAAATAGAAACATTAAAATGAAAGGCTATAAAGAACTAGAGAATGAGGCCATCCCTCGTCTCATTGTAGAACATGATTCATCCTTCTGCCTCCCAGATCTCCATTCTGTTCCTACATTCACTTATACTGCACCAGTAGCTTCAACTCTCTTGCTTGGTTGATGATTCCTAATGCCAGTCATTGAACTGAGCTAGCTGAATAAATGGAAAGTAAGAAAATGTTCCCTCTGCACTTGCAGAAGGTGCTACTGCTGTCAAAAGCTGGCTTATCACTTCAATAAAGTGCTCAGCTTGACTTTCACCAGTTCAGTGGTCATTCTCTAAAACTTGGCAGCAAACGTACTGCTTAATAATTTTTGTTTTTAATTTAAGTGATTGTAACCTATTAAAAATTACCTTAACATGGTGTCAATTTCAAATATAATTTTAAATAGTTTCATTTTTAAAAATAAAGCTGTATTTAATATAAAAAAATCAGATTCTTTTAATTTTTTGAAAACATCAATTTGTATCCACTCTGACTGTAGGAGACAGAGGAATTTATAGGATACATACATGTATTTAGGGCTGTCAAGCAATTAAAAGAATTATTCACGATTAATCGCACATTTAAAAAAATTAATCATGATTAATCGCATGATTAATTGCACTGTTAAACAATAATAGAATACCATTTATTTAAATATTTTTGGATGTTTTCTACATTTTCAAATATATTGATTTCAATTACAACACGTGTACAGTACTCACTTTATATTTTTTTTAGTACAAATATTTGCACTGTAAAAATAAAAGAAATAGTATTTTTCAATTCACCTAATACAAGTAACTATAGTGCAATCTCTTTATCATGAAAGCTGAACTGACAAATGTAGAATTATGTACAAAAAACAACTGCATCCAAAAATAAAACAATGTCAAACTTTAAAGCCTACAAGTCCACTCAGTCTTATTTCTTGTTCAGCCAATTGCTCAGAAAAACAAGTTTGTTTACATTTGCAGGAGATAATGCTGCCTGCTTCTTGTTCACAATGTCACCTGAAAGTGAGAATAGGTGTTTGCATGGCACTATTGTAGCTGGCGTCACAAGATATTTACTTGTCAGATTCGCTAAAGATTCATATGTCCCTTCATGCTTCAATCACCATTCCAGGGCACATGCGTCCAGGGCCGGCTCCAGGTACCAGCAAAGCAAGTAGGTGCTTGGGGCGGCACATTTGCAGGGGTGGCAGGGATCCAGCATGGCAGCTGAGAACCAACAGGGGGTCCTGGGAGCTGTAGTTCCTGGTTAGTTCCCTGCCTATAGAGCCAGTCCTGTAGCAGGGAAAGAACTACATTTCCCAGCATTCATTTGGCAGCGATCAACAGGAAAGGGAGGGGGAGGGAGTGAGGTAGCTGAGCCCTCATGCTGCAGCTTGCTGTGAATGGAGAGCTCACTGCTAGAACAGGGTGGCACTGTGAACGGAGGAACAAGTATGCCCAAGGAGTAGAAGGCTTTGGCCCAGATATCCCCTTCAGAAGACCTCCCCAGACTGGATTAAGGATACTGGTGTGACCTCACCTTGCAGCCCCCAAAGAAAGAATTGGGTGGACTAAATGGACAGTGCACCTCTCTATCTGAAGCCTAGCAAGGGAGATACATGGATCCCACTAGAATTTAAAATGAAAAGTAAGGGAGGGGAAGCTCTACTAGAGGACCTGGGCATCTTTAGATACAGTACCAGGCACGTAGGAGGATTTCCACTTCTGAACCATGGAAGCAGAAATTGACTTTTCCTTTCCAGATTTAGCTAATATTCAGAAAGGGAATCTAGCACCTGCCTTCCAGATTTGAACACCCTCAAAATTCAAGAGTGCTCAAGCTCAATTTGGGCAGCTGTTACTTCATTTCTCCCAAATGAAATATACTGATCCACTGTAACTTGCTGTAGAAAAAGTAGGATAAAATTGAGCAAGAAATGCTTCCCAGTGGTTATTAGGACTGGAATTGCTATTTTCAACAGCCATTGCCTTTTTTTTTTAAGTTTTATTTGTTTAAAAGGAAGACAGTGATATTGCATTGGCAAATTCCCCATAGAAACAAAGAGTGGAACAAAAAAATAATAAAGGCACCTCAACTTTTCCTCATTTATGTAGGGCAGTCTTATAATATGCATCCAGATATCCTTCAATCACACAAGCTGAAAATTGTTCCACTTTACTGCAGTTCTGTAACCATATGGGAACCAATCCTGTCTGTGTTCTGTGCACATCCAAAATTCCTGCTGAATGACCCGCCCTGGGAGTGAGTTACCAGTGACCCAGGGCTGGGGCAGCAGGGAGGTGCAGGGGAGAGCCCAAGGCTGGGGTGGGGGGTAGCCAAAAATTTTTTTGCTTGGGGCGGCAAAAAACCTAGAGCCGGCCCTGAATGCGTCCATGCTGATGATGGGTTCTGCTCAATAACAATCCTAAGCAGTGCAGACCGACACATGTTCATTGTCATCATCTGAGTCAGATGCCAACAGCAGAAGGTTGATTTTCTTTTTTGGTGGTTCAGGTGCTGTAGTTTCCACATCAGAGTGTTGCTCTTTTAAGACTTCTGAGAGCATGCTCCACACCTCATCCTTCTCAGATTTTGGCAGGCACTTCAGATTCTTAAACCTTGGGTTGAGTGCCGTAGCTATCTTTAGAAATCTCATATTGTTACCCTCTTGCGTTTTGTCAAGTCTGCCATGAAAGTGTTCTTAAAACGAACAACATGTGCTGGGTCATCATCCGAGACTGCTATAACAGGAAATATATGGTAAAATGCGGGTAAAACACAGAATAGGAGACATACAATTCTCCCCCCAGGAGTTCAGTCACAAATTTAAATAACAAATTTTTTTAACGAGTGTCATAAGCCTGGAAGCATGTCGTCTGGAATGGTGGCCGAAGCATGAAGGGACATACAAATGTTTAGCATATCTGGCATGTAAATATCTTGCAATGCCGACTACAAAAGTCCCATGCGAATGCCTGTTTTTACTTTATGGTGATATTATAAATAAGAAGTGGGCAACATTATCTCCCGTAAATGTAAATAAACTTGTTTGTCTTAGAGATTGGCTGAGTGGACTTGAAGGCTCTAATGTTTTGTATTGTTTTGTTTTTGAGTACAGTTATGTAAGAAAATAATAATTCTACATTTGTAAGTTGCACTTTCACAATAAAGAGATTGCTATACAGTACTTGTATGAGGTGAATTGAAAAATACTATTTCTTTTGTTTATCATTTTTACAGTGCAAATATTTGTATTCTCTGTTGTAATTGAAATCAATATATTTGAAAATGTAGAAAAACATCCAAAATATTTAATACATTTCAATTGGTATTCTATTGTTTAACAGTGGGATTAAAACTGCAATTAATCATGATTAATTTTTTTAATCGTGATTAATGTTTTTTAGTTAATCGCGTGAGTTAACTGCAATTAATTGATAGCCCTAGTTTGTATTTTTAAGGCACCTAACAATCGTAAATAAGTGCTGATACGATGAGCTGCCATTCTTCTTTTTATACTTAAGACATTTATAATATTCTCTAGATCATGTATAGGGAATGCCGTAAGTACCGTAAATACCTTTCATAATGATAAAAAGGTAAAATGGCAACTTTAAGGGTGCCTACTGTATAAGATACAGGTAATGTCACTTAATTTCTCTTACTGCATTTCAGAGCATGATCAGACCCCTAAAGCTTAGCCTCTCAGCTCTTCCGGATCCTTTCATTTCCTAGTAATCCCTCAAAGAAATCCAATATAAATAGGTCCTCCACTTCTCCTTCTCCTATACTGGCTGGTGCTCAGGCTTGGAAATAGCTGTAGTTAGCCTGAGCGAGTGATTCAGGCTTAAAGGAAACTTTTGTTGTTTAACGGTCTTATCACCTTGTTTAATGTTTTACCAAGGCCACTGAACTGAGTTCAGACTCCCAGATAGAACCAATAGCGAAGCAGCAGAGATGCTAGATTTTGGGAGAACTTTTTCTCATGCACTTCACCACCTGTGAAGTATGGAAATTGGCTTTATGATATTAGAAATATTTTGCTTTCTCAACTTTTATTATTCATTTCAGTAAAGATTGGCTTTTAGATATAGAATTTTTCACACCACTGTTACAGACTTTTCTGCTCCTACACGTCCTGCTATGGGCTGTACTGGCTCTGTTACACTGGACAGTGGCAGACTTTAGAACTGAAGTGAGTTTAGAACTGAAGTGATAGAGGGAGTACGAGTTAGCATGGCAGGACCAAATGTTGGGAAAGAGAGGGTCAAAAGAGGTGCCCATTTTTATGGGACTGGGTCCAAGTCAACAAGGCACAGAATGGGCAAGGGATGGCAAATGAAAAGGAGAAAGTATGCATGGGATGTGATGGGGGAAAGTGTTGTGGAGGAGATACTGTTGTGAATTAGGATCATCTTAGGGTGAAATAGGAAAGCAAAGGTTTCATACCTAGCTAGGAAAAGACTGGAAGGAGAAGCCAAGATCGGTGGATGGAGAAGGGTATGGAAGAGGTATCTAGGAGCTTTGCAAAAGAGGGAAAAGAAAGAATTAGACATTGGATTGCAGAGGCAGTCCCTGTAAAATAGCTGAAGAGGCGTTATGGTGGCAAATATGAAAATGGGACATGTTTCTACTGTTTCACAAAAGGCACTAATTTGTGCACTGGCATGACTCATCATCCACTCAGTGCCCATGACATTATCACAGACACTGCCACTGACACCTCTTGCCTCAGTGACACCTGGCACTCTCCCATGGTCCCCTCACTTATGGAAGCTACCTCCCCAGGGCACCTCTGACCTGATCAGTCCCCTTGTTTGGGCTGAGGAGGTGATGTCACTAACAACCATAGCCAAGACTGAATTCACATTTTACCTTCCCACCCACCCCTTCATCTGAATATCTCACTCTACACCTCTGCAATCTCAAGCTCTCTGTGGCGTTTCATCACCCCCTCACTGAGTGCAGTTCATCCTTCCCACCACTAAATGGTTGATGACTTCCTGCCTCTCCTTTCATTGCTTCAGCCAGACTCCAATATGAATCCATGGCTAAGATCTTGAGCTGAACAGAAGCCACCCCCTCTCCTTTCCTGCTCATGCCTAAACCAGTCATGCTCCCTCAACACTTTCTAAGACTAACTCAGTGGACAAAGTTATATATATATATATATTATACCATTCCTTGTTATAAAGAGGAATGGTATATATTTTAATTGGAGAAACTTACTTAAAGGAAGTGGGCAAAAGAGCACTGTAGGTGTCAACATAAGGGGCTGTGGAGGAAGGACCAGCAAATCAAAGATTGAGAGAGCAAATCAAGCTGGGGATTCAGTTGGTTGAAGGAGCAAAAATATAGTAACTTTGTCCACTGAGGAAGCTGAGGTGGGAAGAGGAAACAAAGGGAGAGACAGAGAGGGAAGGGGTAACAGAAGTCTGGAGGGAGTGTGGAACACTGCAGCAGGCAGCATGAAGAATTCAAAGGCTCTTCCAAAGAGAAGTAGACTTTGGGTCAAGAGAGGCTACTGCTCATGGGGTCTGAGCGTTGGGTAGGGAAGGTTAGGTTCCTGGGACAGGAGGGAGCTGAGGGTCTGAGACTACAGAGGAAGGTGGCGGGACACTTCTGGAGCACAGTGGGAATGAGGGAGGACAGAAATGAACAACCTGACAAAATTTTAGGGAGTTCTCTCTCAACATGCAGCGGCAGTCAAAAAAAGCTAACATTAGGAACCCTTAGGAAAGGGATAAGTCAGAAAATATCATAATGCTACTATATAAATCAATGAGTATGCCCACCACACCTTGAATATGGCTTGCCATTCTGGTCATCCAATCTCAAAAAAGATATATTGGAATGAGACAAGGTACAGAGAAAGTGCTACAAAAATGACTAGGAGTCAGGATCGGCTTCCATATGAGGACAGATTAAAAAGACTGGGACTGTTCAGTTTGGAAGAGAGTCATCTAAGGGGGGATCTGATAGGTCAATAAAATTGTGAATAGTGTGGGGAAAGTGTTATTTATCCCTTCACTTAACACAAAGACCAGGGATTACGCAATGAAATCAATAGGCAGCAGGTTTTAAACAAATATAAGGAAGTATTTCTTCACACAACGCACAGTCAACCTGTGGAACTCCTTGTCAGAGGTTGTTGTGAGGGACAAAAGTATAACTGGGTTAAAAAAAGAATTAGATAAGTTCATGGAGGATAGATCCATCAATGGCTATTAGCCAAGATGTTCAGGGACATAGCCCCGTGCTCTGGGCATCCCTAAACCTCCAATTGCCAGAAACATCAGGCATTGGCCACTGTCAGAGGCGGGATACTGGGCTAGATAAAATAAATAGGCTAAAAAAGGAACTCTGCAAAACAACACGCGCTGCAGAGGTGGAGAGAAGCTTGGCAGATCTTTCACTTTATGAGCTCCCCATTGTCTCCTGTCTGGCTAACAGAAAAAAGTTTCCCAAACAACCTTCTCATTTCCCTCCATTACTGCTTCTCACTGCGGCTCCTCATGTGGTTCCTGTGAGACCCTGAGGGATAAGTGCTGGGAGCACTGAATAAGAGAAAGCTCAAAGATGAACCAGATCTCGTGTTTCTTCATGACGAAGGTGATAAAAGGACAAGAGAGACAATTTACCGCACAAGAATGGAAGCAGTGAAGTTTTACCCAGAGCCGACGCAGTTCATTTTTCAGTAATTTCTTCTTCTGAGAGAGAACCATTTGGCTTAAGAACTTTCCAGATACAAATATCCAAATCTAAAGAGCCGAGAGTTTTTCCCCCCTTTCGACACAAAGGTTTGCTAGAGAGAGGCAGCCTCAGCTAGAGAAAGGACTAGCGTGACTCCCTTACAGGGACACACCATCTGTCCCTGGGTTAATTAGCTGTGATAACAAAACGACACCGAGAATGAACAGCACCACAGTATTGTCAAGCAGTACCTGTGCCCTTCCAAGGAAAAACAAAACTCCTAGCTCCCCTTGACTCTCTAGCCAACCTGTATTCGCAATACAGGTCTAATTGCCAGCAGCACCTGCCAGGGTTTCGGGCAAGATGGCCATCAGCTGAGATGCATTAACATATTGGGCCTCAATTTCCATGGATTTCACTAGGAGCTGTGGGTGCTCAGCACCACACAGAATCAGGTCCTTGAGTTGCAAAAAGGCCTGCTTTATTCACTCAAGTCTCGTTACAAGCTACGAGCCTGCTCCTGTTCCCATTGAAGTGAATGGGAGTTTTTACCCCTGACTCCAACAGAAGCAAGACTGAGTGCATGTAATGTCATTAAGGCTCCATCTGAACGAAACCCCCTTTTTCATCTGAAGGGTCCCCCATCGCCATACGTCTTTGCAGTTTAGAAAGGGGGGCACCTATTGTACATATCTACATCCCACTAAAGCGGCTTAAAGGCTGCAAAGGGCTGAGTATCTCTTGTGCGGCGTGGAGCACCCCTGTCTTTCGTTAAAGTCAATAGGAGTTGTGGGCATTCAGTAGTAACTTATAGCATCAGCTCCTAAACTATTTGCCAGGGCTGAACTGCAGAGAACAAAGCTGGTGGGTTGTAATGGAGATTTAAGTCCTCTGCTGCAGCATAGCACCTCTCTAAAGCAGCGTTAGCAGTGACTATTCATGCAATGCATGACCTTACAAGGGAATAATGATGAGCACTTCCAGGTAGGAACTGTCTCATTTTGTGTCTTGTATAGTGCTGAGCGCATCCAGTGCTTAGCAAGTAACAAACAATAATTAAAAAATAGCTGCCCTGTAGGTGGAAGCACAAGCTGTAAAATCAAGGGGTCTTTAACAAGTTTTATTTTGAAACCTTCATTTATTTGCAATGAAAACCTTAGTCCATAATTAGCATCACATATTAGCATGCCAAGTTCCAGCTGTGACATTTGATCAAGTGATTGTTGGAAAGGGATGCTTGAAACTCTTCCTAATCTCACAAACTTGCCCCCCTGGAGTGTTATATGTTCCACCTGAATCTGCTGATGAAGAATTTTCAGTATCTTTCCTGACAGGCAGATGACTCTTTAAAATGGACAATTTAAGCTCCAAATTTGGCTTTAAAATAAACAAGGCCAAAAGTATTCTTGTTTTGTATCTACACATACAATATCATAGAATCATAGAATATCAGGGTTGGAAGGGACCTCAGGAGGTCATCTAGTCCAACCCCCTGCTCAAAGCAGGACCAATTCCCAACTAAATCATCCCAGCCAGGGCTTTGTCAAGCCGGGCCTTAAAAACCTCCAAAGAAGGAGACAAAGAAGGAATATATTTAATTCCAATTGAAATTGTTTTTTTAAAAAGAAATGATAAAAGGTGTCCTGGGAATATTTGCAACCCAAGCTTTAGGCTAATGTATGGGAACCTGAAAATGAAGTAGACTGGGGGGGGGGGGGGAGGGGGGATGAAATGGACTCTTCTCTTTTCCTTGCCTAAAATGAAAGAAATGCACAAAGTAAGCAGCATGAACAATCAAAAGTAAATTAAATTTTTAAAAATTCTTTCAATATATAAAGTGGTGGTGAGCATTTGTTTATGTCTATAACAAATAAATCCATAAACAAAAACTACATTAAGATGGAGTTAAGGTGGAGAGCATGTATCTGTAAGGCAAAATACATTACGCAGAGGCTGTAATTATCCCCAAATCAAGTGTTATGAACCCAGGAAATTCAGAGTTAGGGCTAAACTTAAGATATCTCAACATGCTGAAGTCTGGAAATGCACAGTTAGGGCACCTAAACAACCCTACATCTGCCCTATGTTGTTGCCATGCAATGACCATGTTGATTGTAATTAAGGCATTTTAGTGTCTGTGGTTCCAAATTAGATTGTACTAATTTTTAAATAAACATCCCTCCCACCCCCGGTGTCACTACAAGGCACACGAGCAGGCTGGGGAACAGTTGGGTCTATTCAGACTACTCATTCTCACTCCCCTTAACGCGCTGGTCTGGCCTGAAAAGTCTCTGTAGCAATGGCATTGTGCGAGGTTCCATGTTTATTTACTCTCAATGATGTTACCAGTAAAAATACTTCAGGGCCTTGCATCTTGTGTAGCCATTTGCCCCTGGACAAAGTGGGTGTAAAATGTTACCGAGGCAGAATGGGTGGGGCTTGGGTTTTCTGTTTTGCACTTTTGTTTTTGTTTTGCACAGGTATAAATGGTTACACAAAGTGCAAGGTAGTGGAGAATCAGGTCAGTTGTTGGCTAAACTTGCAAAGGCCTTAAACTCAACTTGATGGTATTTCTGTGGCTGGCTTTATGTAGTGCAAGAACTTTTGAATGCCAATGTCACAGTTTTGGGTAACTACACCTGTATTTCCCCTCCATGGGCCATTCCAGGAGTTCCAGTCAGGCCCCAGGTTTCTAGCTGTTACCTGTCTCTGGGTGGGAACCCTTGTCCCAGTTTGTTGCACAGCCCCATGCCTTGTGCGGCGATATCCCCCGCAAATCAGTCTGCCTAAAAGCCAGTACTTGTGCTTTGCGTTTTCTGAGGGCTATGAATGGTGTATTGCCAGCCGCTAATAAGTTACCACCCAGCTCTTTCTAAGCAAACATTTATTCTTCAGGTAAAATCATTACAGAGACAACATATAAACGTTCCTATACGCATGCTAACAGCTTACCTATGGTCACCCATTAGTTTTATGGGGCCTCCATAGACCAAAGCCATTCCAACCCTTCTGTGATGGGGTATCCACCCCACATAGGGCCTGAAGTGGTTAAGGTGGCCAGGTGGGCCAATTAACTGCCCAAGCTGCACCTGGAGAAGGAGCCAGGGAGCAGAGATTAATTCGACAAGGTTCAGACGGACAGGAACAGGCAAAGCCCGGAAGCTGAAAGCAGCTAGAGGTTGCAGAGAAGTAGTCTGCACTTACTCCCCGAATGTCTACTCCACAATTAAACACCCCCTTAGTCTGAGCCCAGCATGTCCAGGTCAGCTGGCTCAGGCTAGCTGCAGTTGCTTAATTGCAGTGTAGACATACCCTATAAGGTAGCCACATATTCTTAGGGTTTTTTCTATCCAATGAACATAACACATGCTCCCCTTTAGCTATACCCTTTATTTATATTTGAATGAGATCTCTTGGGAATAAAACTGGTGGGTTTAAATGACAGGGAAAATGGTTCTCAAACTAGTTGTGTGATCTCCAAAACACAGCTAGTAGTTTAAGACGTTTGTAAATCCTTGAAGTTCAGGACATTCACCAACGCCTCACATGTGCAGAACTGCAAAAAAACAAAGCAATTTTCAACAGAAGCTGCAGTAACACTCAAAGTGAATTCTGGTCTCCTTAATGGGCCTATAAACTGATACAGGGACAGAGTTATGAAAACTGGAATGGGCTTTCCACCCAAAACTGGAATACCTACATGGGCTTTCCACCCAAAACCATATGCCAGCTCAATTTTGCTCAAAAGCTGAAACTTTTGTGCCTAGATAATTCTGTGATGGAAGCACTAGGAATGCACAGAGATTGGTTGATTAGATAGAAACTTGGCAAAGGTTGCTTAAAACTCAATCCAGGTTCACTCTAAACTTGGCTGAGGTTTGCTGAAAAAGTTCACAGACCTTTCAGTGAACCTTAACCCAGTTTCAGGTTTTTCATTATAGAAATGGATTTCTGTACAGATTTGCAAAGTTTTAGCAGCAATAATAGTTCCCATGCTGCCGTCTCCACTCATTACGTAAGTAGCTTACTTGACTAGTGAGGGTTACATATGGTAACTCAGACATGCAGGTTCATTGCAGTTGGATAAGCATGTTGACCATGGGCACACTGATTCAGCACCTGGTTCTAAAGGTCTTGTGTAACAACTTCAGCAGGTGTAAATTCATGTGCTTTCGAGCTGATTGGGACATGTATTTCGTTTCAAAGAAAACAAACATTTTTCATTTTCCTGTAAATGTTTTCGGGTTTTCATCAAACTGAAAACCACCAATTTTTCAGTTTAAAAACATTTTTTAAAAGTTTTTGAAAACCAAAGAGTTTTTTCTACATTTTTTTTGGTTCTTTTTTTGGATGGCAAAACAAAAGTCTGTTTTTGTTAAAAGGAATTTGTTATTCAAAAAATCTTACTTTGGTTTAAATAAATTTAAAAAAACCCAACCAGCTTCTATGTAGCTCTATTGACAGAAGTGCGCTGCCTCACACCAGCTTGGGGGGGGGGGCAGGAGCAGGCTTTGGGCTCCGGTGGGGCGGAGTGGAGCAGGTTGGGGATGGGTCGCTCCACTTCCTGCTGCCCAGTGATTGCAGGGCAGGCCCAACCCCACACTCACAGGGTGGCGGGAAGTGGAGTGACCCAGCCCCAGCCTGCTCCACTCTGCTCCTCTGGCTCCCAGCCTTGGGACTTGGGGGGCAAAGAGGAACCGCTCCCTAGCACTCACTGGCAGCGCGGCTGGGAGCCGGCGGAGCAGAGCAGGTTGGGGCTGGGTCACTCCACTTCCCGCTGCCCGGTTAGTGCAGGGCACGCCCGACCCCTGCTATAGTCCCCCAGGATGTAGCTCCGGGGAAGGGGTGGAGTGGGGGCGGGGCTGGGGTGGAGCAGGGTGGGGGCTTTGGGAAAGGGGTGGAGTGGGGGCGGGGCGGGGGTGGAGCAGGGGTGGGAAGAAGCAGGGCGGAGCAGGGGTAGGGGCTTTGGGGAAGACGCGGAGCAGGAGCGGGGGCAGCTTTCCTTGGCGGCTCAGCCAGCCAGGGGATCGGGCTGACCGCTGGAGCAGCACACAGCTGCGTAGGGCACCAGGAAATTTGGGGCAATTTGGTGCCCCAAATTTCCTGGTGCCCTACGCAGCTGTGTAGTTTGCATATGGGTAAGGACGGCCCTGTAAACGTCTTTATTTCTCAACAGCCTTTCCAGTCTGGCAGAGAGATGTCCGCAGATGTGGTGTATTTGATCAAGGGGCAAAGGCATGCACATGGTTATCTTAAAATGGCAGTTCTGCTCTGAAAAGTGACAATGGCATATGAAGTTCTGCGTTTGTCTGTGTTGCCAGATCAAATGAGCTAGGTTTGACTCAAAATATGTTTGTTTATCCTACCTGTCAGCCTTGCCAACTCAGTCTGGGATCTGAGAGTCAAGTTTGGGTTCTTTCCTTCTTGTTTACCTATACTAGTAATACAGGTTCTACAGGAACACTATGCCCTGAATGATACTTGTAAGCCTTAATGGGCCAAATTCACTGTGGTGTAACCCTAGTGACTTGAGTGGAGGTACACCAATGATTAATTTGTCCATAGTCTTCAAATTATGCCATGTGCAACCCCATAACGAACTGGCACTTAGAACACAATTCTGTTGTTGATGTTGACAAGAAGGGATAGATTCAAGCTTCTTTTCTCTGAGCTGTGTTGGCTCTGCCCAGGGAACAAGAGTCCCACAAAGTAAAAACACATATTTTGTCCCTAAAGCTTGCACGCATAGCTCTGACTACATGCAAGAACATAGCTATTGAGTAAGAAGCTGCTATTTTTACACCGTGGCTTTTCAGAGTCGAACTGCACTTTAGCCTGCCTGTCATTGCATTTGAATACAAAACCTTAAACTGTGAAAACTACAGGCCTGACTTTTCTATCACATCAGTTTTATATCAGTTTCACTCCCTTAACTCCAGTTCAGTTGCACCAGTGTGGGTGATAGGAGAATCAGGACCCTTTTTTTTAAAAAAAAAAAAGCTGATTCTGGCTCATTGTTTTATGCTTTGAAAGTGAACACAGATTTATTATAAAAGTTTTGTTTAATATTCTTTATAGGGTCTGATTCTCCATGGCCCTGGTCCATGTACAATTACTTACACCAATGTAGAGTAGGTGTAAAAGGCTGCCTGATCAAAATGTTCCATAAATTAAATTTAGAGGAAAGCTGCTTGTACTTGATCAATAATATTTTCTACATATAATAAATATGCCTATATAGATAAACTAGGATGCTTAAATTATAAGAAAAGCCTCTCTGAATGACACAAGAAACATGGAGGCTAATGATTTAAGGTCAGATCTGATGCCCATTGAAGTCAATGGAAAGACTTCTATTGGTTTTAGTGAGCACTGGATCAAACCCTTAGTCTCTGATCCTGCAAACATTTGTGCAGCCAGATAACTTTATGCATGTGAGTAAAAGGTGTTGGGTCTAAAGGTTGACTTTGGGAGTCAGGACACCTGGTTCTTCCATTTGCACACTTAGGAATCTGGGGCAAAATCAGTACTTGGTCCTGCTAGTGAAGGCAGGGGGCTGGACTTGATGACCTTTCAGGGTCCCTTCCAGTTCTATGAGATAGGTATATCTCCACGTCACTTTATGTCTCAATTCCTCAGCTTACTGAGCCAAACACTCTGTGTAATATGTTTGTATCTCACAGTGGTTTTGAGACACTTAACTAATGTTTGTAAAGTATTTTGGGCTCCTCAGCTGGAAGGTGCTTTCACTGCAATATGATGGTGGTTTCCTTACTAGTTATATGAGGAGTTACATGAACCTGTAGTACACAGGCTAATTTGTGAGTGCTGACAGTGTTCTCATTTTATAAAAGCTAATTTCAGTGCCATCTACATATGCAATAACATATTAATTCTTAATCTTGCCCGTGGTAATACATAGGATATCAAATGGTTTGGGGCTTCAGTGCATTGCTATTATTCAAAATTATATTTCTCAAAAAGTGATCAAAATTGTCCAACTGAGAGAGACAGAGAGGGTGGTGGGTGGGTGGGAAACCTGAGCAAGTGGTGGGGATTTGATTCTTATCCCACTAGGTTGATTCTGATCTTGCGCCAGTGGTAAGTCAGGATAACTCCATTTAAAACAATGTTTTACTCTGGTGTAACTCCAGTGGTTTCAGTGGGGTTACTCCTGATTTAGACTAGTATGAAATCAGAATTAGGCCTAATGCCTTTCATGGAATTACACCTGCTTTTACATCACTGAAAGTGAGATCAGAGTGAGACCCATTGTTTGATCATTCACATAACCTGCTTCAGTGAATTCAAGTTATTAAGCATATTCTTTGATTGTGGAGGGCCAAGTGCCTCCTATGATGTACTGAGCTCCTTTGACAGCTGTTGAATGCCTTTCACTTTCACTACACTCAGTATTTTACAACAGATTTGCCTATGTCCAACAGCCAATGCTATCTCCACCTAGAGTAACTCTAATAAATACCAGATTCCAATCACCCAGAGGTGTCAAACACAGAAAGGTTTAACAGGGGCCTGAGTGTTCATATAATGGAATATTTTAAAGTTTTAAAATATTTATTTCAGACAGTCCTTGAATAAATATAACTGACAAACCATTCATTTAGCAGGTTCATAGGTTACTCCTAATAAAACAGCATTGGGCCAGATCCTCAACTGGTGTAACTTCATGCAGCTGCATGGACTTCAGTAGAACTATTTTTATGTGCACCAGCTGAGAGTTTGGCCCATTAAATCATAAACATGTAACAAAACTAGGAATTGTAAAGAGTCATGCCAGAGGGTAGAAATTTGGTCCTGATCAGGACTTTTGTATGCAGCCACAACACAAATAATAAACAATGATATATATATTTGCAATAAAGTGTTGGATAAAAGATTCAGGTGTTGTCATCATCCAAGGACACATGTGGGTGTACTGGGCCTTTGGTCTTTGTCAAAAACCTTTTCAACAGACTGGACTTCCAAAACAAATATTCTTTCCTGTTGAGCTGGATACAGAATTTGGTTGGATAGAAGAAGTTTTGGCTCATGATTGTATACTTATTTTTTTTTCAATGACAAATATTTCATCAGCCAGACTGGGTCACTGGACTTACTGATACATCCGGTTTCCAGTCTGTATCAAACCTAGGGATGCCCATGCTGTCTTACTTAATCTGTCTCACCATTAACAATCCAGATACCTAGAAAAGATTCATATGGGTCTGTTCACTCTTTAACTGTTTCCTGACAAGAATACTCGCTGCCCTTTTCACCTATATTGGGTCATTTGCTGCCTGTAACTTCAGGACCTCAGGGACAAGTGCTCCAAAGTTTCATGCTGCCAAATGAATAGCATTTTCTCTATAGAGTTCGGACCTAATTCTGTTCTCATTTATACTGGTGTCAATCAGGAATAACTTCATTAAATCCAATACATGTGAGATAAGAATTAGGCTCTTTATTTTCTTTTAGTAGAGCACCTCTTGCATTTTATGTGGCCAATATCGGCTGGTTCTGTTTTCATCAAGATGTCTATGGGCCTGGGCCTGCAAGGTGCTCAGAGCTTCTGAGCTGAGTACCCTCAGCTCTCCGTAAAGTCAATGGGAATTGTGGCTGCTTGCCATCCTAGAATTGGACCCCACAAGAGCATTTTCATATTTTATTTTTTGCAAATTATTGTATTAATCATTGGAAAAATTATTTTTAAAAAATTAAAAAGCAAGAAGTTACACCTGCTTTCTACTGACATGGGCGAGACGAGAATCAGATCCACTGAACCAGATCCTGGCCCATGATTTGGCCTGTTTGCTGCACTCTGGCATAAAGCTGCCATAAATGAACATCTGGGCATTCCTCTGCTGTGGGGGAATCCCCAGTTTATGTAGAACTGGCTATACCACTGCTAGAGACAAGGTGGGTGAGGTAATCTGTCTAATATCCTAGGACTAACACTGCTACAGCAATCCTTTATACCACTTATACTCCATCTCCTTCTAGTTCCTTAGTGTAAGCAGGGCTGTAAAGCCCAAGCTTTCAAAAAATCATGTCCGGCCCTCCAAAACTGTGATAGGCCTTCAAATCATGAGACTCTAGTAAAACAAACAGCATGTGAGGGGAAGTTTTTCTTTGCCTTTGGGTCTCTGAGCTTTTCAGGTCCACTTGGATCACATTGAACTCAGTGAGCTTATCTGCATGAGGGGCTAGAAATTTTAGAGGAGAATCGGAGCTTTCTTTTTTTATTAATCACATGGTTCCAGCAGCTGGGACTTCAAGGAAGTCACCAGATATATTGTGACTCAAGATAATATTGTGAGACTTGGCAATGCTGCATAAGGGGTGTGTCAGGATGTGGCTGGAGCATACTGCACTTAAACAATCCCCACATGGCAGAATGGTCCCTAGGGCACTGTTAAAATATAGCATAATTGTAAGCACTCCTGAGGCTGCCATGAATTATGCTGTGGACTTAACCAGCTGACTCCAGGAGCAGGGGCTGATTACGTTTACTCCCTGCTCCTACTTGCACGGAGCAGAGTTCAGGTGCAGTTGCGAATTCAGCCCACTGACTTGAATGGGAGTTGAGGATGCTCTGTGCTTCACAGGACTGGACCCTCCAAATCCAGGCATACATTTCTTAACTGTCGTCTTTTCACAAGTTTTGAAAATGAAAACCAAAGGGGGAGACAGAGGGATACAGCAATTTAACAAGTGGGTAATCTCTAAAGAACTTGGGTCTGCATTTCTTTCCAAGGCATGTCATTAGAGTTCTCCTCATTCAGTTCTCCTCAATTGATATTATTGGAATGGATTAAAAAAAAAAACAACACCAGGGAATTTTCCTGAAAAGCAAATCCCTATTTGACAATGTAAGGTACTTATCCTGCTCCCTGTTACTGTAGTATCTGAGCACCACTGTTTTTAGTGTGTGTCCTCACAACACCCCTGTCAGGTAGGCAATAATGTAATTTCCATTTTACGGATAAGGCTGTGAGAAATCAAATCATCTGCATAAGGTCTCACAGGAAGTCTATGGCAGAGTAGAGAATTGAAGCTGGATCTCCTGAGGCACAAGTTAGTGCATTAACCAGTGGACCATCCTTCTCCAAAGATTATACATAAAGATTTAATCTTGTTGGTGGAGGCTATACCAGAGAGATTCTTTTTCTCATATTCCAGAAACAGCAGCCAGAATGTATTGAAATGTGAGGAACTATTTCCTTGGCTGTCTAATAACCTCTCTCACTAAAGCTGTATACCTCTACCCCGATATAACGCGACCCGATATAACATCAATTCCGATATAACGCAGTAAAGCAGCGCTCCGGGGGGGAGGGGCTGCACGCTCCGGCGGATCAAAGCAAGTTCAATATAATGCGGTTTCACCTATAACGTGGTAAGATTTTTTGGCTCCCGAGGACAGCGTTATAGGTAGGGACAGGGGTAGAGGTGTATTCCACAGAAGCATGTAGTTCTTTCTCTAGGTACTCCTACCGTCATAATAAGCATCTCAATCCAACACATCAGCTTTAGGCTCGAATGGTTTCGGGGATCAGGAAAGTATCTGTTTACCCCACTGGATAGTTTGCCAAGTGCATTTATGGTGGGGATTAAGTAAGGGGGAAATTACTTTTCTCTGAAGCATTAGGTGCCACCTGCTGTACAAGGCAGGATATCAGAGTTAATGGACCAATGCAAATTTCTTCCTTCTATGGTTTTTCGCTCTCTGGTTAGGACTCATTTTGCAAAATCAGTTTCTGCTTTAAGTGACCGTGCCACTGCATGAGATGGGAACTCTCTCTTCCTCTAATTCACACAATCGCTCAAGGGAGAAGCACTCTCAGTACCAGTGCAGTACAAGACTGATACCATCCACATATTATCGGGCGTTCCTTTGATGTCCAGCCACTATGACAGGAGGAAAGAGCCTCATGCGTCCCCCATCACCTTTATGCATCATGTCAATCCTGCATGCAGGCCAAGAAAACTGACGCAGTGAGGACAGTGCAGCAGCATGGTGGCTAAACCAAGAGAATTAACTGGCTGAGCCCTTCTCAGATTACCCATGTTCTGCACATCTCCATATCTGGTCAATTTGCTGAGCAGGCTTTGAAAATCCACACCTTGCAAATGTGCTGCAAGGTAAATGGGAAATGCCCCTAGAGAGAGAACCTTACTCTGCTTTCCTTTTTAAAGTGATACGCTCACTTTGCACGTGAGTGATATTTTTTTTATATCCATCAGAGTTGGAAAAGTACCTGCCTGGCACTTTCATCATCTGTTTATGTTCAGGTGCCAGTATCATATATTCTTTTTCTGGAGAACATGATTTATTTTTCTGGGACATATCCCCATACATCTCAAAAAGGAAAAATTCGATCACTGCACTGGCTGTGTTATTTCTTACCCTGGTTTTGCCCTAGGGAAGCTCTGACCTCAATGGGCTTATCTGCACTACCGTACGTGAGATCAGAATCAGGCCAGGGATTGCAAGTTTGGTTGATAAAGGTAATTGTTAACATATCCTGAGACTTTGGTAAGGCATTTGACTGAATACTGCTGATTTACACCAGCATACATGAGTTCACAGATAGCTTTGCACTAATCGTATAGCCAGGGAAGTTGCTAACGGGATACGGAGCCTTTCTTCTCTAGGTCACCAGTTCATATCAAAACTATTTATACAAAAACTATTACTGTCTGGCCCATGAGAAATGAGGGCCAGCTGCTCAGCTGGTGTAATCAGCTTAGTGCCAGATGAGGATCTGGCCTGGTGTTGGCTTGATAGATTGGAGCAAAATCCCTGTGGCTGTTTTTTGAGTTAGGAGTTGTAGGGAAGACAAACTTTTTTCCTATTTTAAGAAAATTATATTTTCCCCCCAAGGGTACACCAGAAATGGTGGAAATTTGAAAACTGACGTGTTGGGCTGGAACACTATTTGGTTGTGAGACCTTCAACATCTACATGAGGCAACAAGTTTTGCTGGTCATTCAGCTCCCTATTCAGCAAAGCACATAAGCAAATGCTTAATTTCAAGCATGTGAGCAGTCCCATGTGCTTTGCTGAATGAGGGTCTCCTTAAGTGTCACTCCTCCCCCCCTCGACCCCCCCGAGGAAGAGCGCTCTGTAAGCTCGAAAGCTTGTGTCTCTCACCAACAGAAATTGGTCCAATAAAAGATATTACCTCACCCACCTTCAAGGCCGTCCCTAGGGGGGTTTCTAATCTGCTGGGGGGGACTCCCCCTGGCTCTGCCCAGGCCCACTCCCACTTCATCCCTTCCCCCAAGGCCCCACCCCTGCCCTGCTTCTTCCCACCCCGCTCTGCTCCCGCCCTGCCCAGTTCCACCCCCTCCCCCGAGCGCGCTGCACCCTCGCTCCTCTCCTCTCCCCTCCCTTCCCTCCAGTGTCTCCTGACACCGTGGGCGAAACATCTGATCTGTGGTAGACACTGAGAGGGAGGGGAGGTGCTGATCGGCAGGGCCCGCCAGGGGGCAGGAGGTGCTGGGGGGAGGGGGAGGTTCTGGTGGGGGGTTCTTCCTCACCTCCCCCCACCCGCCTGCCACTTGCCTCCCCATTCGCCACCCTCCCGCCTCACCTCCCTGCCCGCCTCCTGTGGGAGCCCCCAAAGCGCGGGGCCCCAGTTTGCCATACTCTAGGGATGGCTCTGCCCACCTTGACACTCCCCTCGGTCAGTCTAGACTCAGTGCCCTAGCAAGCTGTTTGAGGGAGTCCCTGTAGTGAGGAAGATATGACCTTCAGGAGAGACTTATAAGGATAGGGTGAGAAATGTGGTAACTGGCCAAATTCCAAACTGAGCTTATTTTCTGCCTATTTTATAAATTCCCAACTGCAAGTTCAGTTGGAAAAAGCTATTCACTTGCCTTACTGCACAGCTGTATAATGTTGCTGTGTGCTGTTAAATAGTTCATGCATTTCATGCCAAAAGTAGATATTGGTACTCTTCAGTGGTGGATGAAGTAATCCTTCTTTGTAGGTTGTATATCATTTTGTGGCCTGGATCCTGCAAGCTCTAGACACACAATTAGTCACATTTACTTCAGTGGACAAGATCAAGGGTTATGTATGCAAATTCTTTTGTAATCCTTCAGGATGAAAGACGTTATGTAAATTCAAGGCCATTTTTACTATCAGTTTATCTAGTGTTTTATAAGGTCATGGATAACAATGGTGTATGAATGCCAAATACTGTATCCTATGGGTTCCAGGTCTATGCACGACTTATGCTAATGTGTTGAAAGACTTTGTACCTAATTCTGATCTCATTTACATGAGAACAAATTAGAAATAACTCCCCTGAAGTCACTGGAGTGAGAGGTCAGTCAGGACCTTTATTCATAGAAATCTAGGGCTAGAAGTGACCTCAAGAGGTCATCACTCTCACTGAGGCAAGATTCAGTATATCTAGACCATCCCTGACAAGTGTTTTATCTAACCTGTTCTTAGAAATCTCCAGTGATGGGGATTCTACAACCTCGCTAGGTAACTTGTTCCAGAGCTTAACTACCTTTATAGTTAGAAAGATTTTCTTAACATCCAACCTAAATCTGTCTTGCTGCAAATGAAGCCAAATTCTTCTCATTCTACTCTCTGTGGACATGGAGAACAATTGATCACCATCTCTTTATAACAACCTCTTACATATTTGAAGAAATATGTCACCCCCCACACTTATCCTCCTTCATCCATCACTTTTCAAGATTAAACATACACAGTTCTTTCAACCTTTCCTCTTAAGTCATCTTTTCTAAACCTTACTTTTGTTGCTCTCCTCTGGACTCTCTCCAAATTGTTCACATCTTTCCTAAAGAGTGGTGCCCAGAACTGGACATCCTACTCCAGTTGAGACCTCAGTATGCTGAGTAGACAGAACAATTACCTCCCATGTCTTGGGGTATGTCTACACAGCAAAAAAGAACCCTGTGGCAGAAAGTCTGAGTCTGGGTCAATTGACTCGGCCTCAAGCTAAGGGTCTAAAAATAGCAGTGTATTCATTCCTGCCCAGGCTCTGAAACCTGGCGAGTGGGGAAGGTCTTAGAGTTTAGGCTCCAACCCGAGCAGGAATGTCTATATTGCTATTTTTATCACAAGCCTGAGTCAGCTGACCTCTGCTCTGAGACTTGCTGCAATGGGTTTTTGGTTTTTTGCTGCATAGATATACCCTTTCATACAACACCTCTTCTACTAATACACCCCATAATTACATTTACCTTTTTCAAACAGCATCACATTGTTGACTCATGTTCAATTTGTGATCCATTATAACCTCTGATCCTTTTCTGCAGTATTACTGCCTCCCCAGTTATTCACCATTTTGTAGTTGTGCATTTGATTTTTTTTCCTTCCAAAGTGTAGTACTTTGCACTTATCTCTAATGAATTTCATCTTGTTGATTTCAGACCAATTCTCCAACTCATTACGGTCATTTTGAATTCTAATCCTATCCTCCAAAGTGCTTGCAACCCCTCCCGGCTTGGTTCCATCTGCAAATTTTATAAGTGTATTCTCTACTCCATCATCCAAGTCATTTATGAAAATATTGACTAGTGTCAGAGCCAGGACAGACCTCTGTGGAACCCCCACTTGATATGTCCTCCCAATGTGACAGCTAACTATTGATAACTATTCTCAGAGTATGTCTTTTTTTAAACCAGTTTTGCACTTCTCTTATGGTCATTTTAGCTAGACCACAATTCCCTAGTTTGTTTATGAGACTGTCATGGGGAATGGTGTCAAAAGCCTTACTAAAACCAAGATATATCATATCTACAGCTTCCCTGCTGTCCATTAAGCTGATTTGGGGCCCCATTTAGGGAGGGGGGGGCATCTGCCGCTCCCTGCCCCGAGTTTCATACTGGAGCTCTGCTGGTGGCACATGTCCTAGTCCCAGGTGGAACTCTTAACTGCAGTACAGCCTGAGTGCGGAACGTGAGTTCTGCAGAGGAGAGGAGTTGCTCCTGGCTTGCGTCCCAGGGAAGGGAGTCAGTATTTTGTTTATAAACAGAAGCAGGGTGATTAAGATAAGAAAGGGCTGGCAATTAATTTATTTTTAAATTAAGGATCTGGATGTTAGATGAGCCTGAAAGTTCTGTAAAACAGGAATCCCGCTGCATGCAGGTGTTGGAGAGACCTGAGGGGATGAGAAGTTTTATCAGCATAGAAAAAATACAGCCAAGGTTACATTCAGAAAAGAGGGAGATGTGAGGGGGGTAGGTGAAAAGAAGGGGCCAAAACCAGGACAAGGGATAGCAGTGGTGTAGAGAAGTTCCCACGCTACCTGTGGTACTTATGTGGCCCCATCACCGTAGTATCTGAGCACCTTGCAATGTCTAACTTATTTCTCCTCACAGCCCCTTGGTGAGGTAGAGCAGTGCTGTTATCTCCATTGTACAGATGGGGCACTGAGGCACAGAGAGACTAAAGAACAGATTTACAAAGGTATTTAGGCACCTAGTGGGATTTTCAAAAGCACTTAGGTGCATCTTTGGGTGGCTAAAATCCTTTCAAACTCTGTCCCTAAGGCTCTGGTCTGAGATCATACAGGAAGTCCAGGGGGAAAGTAGGGAAATGAACCCAGGGGTCTCAGGGCTAGCTCCCTATCCACTGAATCAGCATTTCTCTCTGCTGCATGCTGCAAAAAAAGAGGGCTCTGATAGACGGGAGCAAAACCAAGAAGGCCAGTTCTCTGAGACTCCAGTAAAGAGTCTGAGGTGATTGGGAAGGATGTCATGGTTGACAGCATGAAAAGCAGCACAGAGGTCAGGAAGGATGAAGAAAGAGAGAGAATGAGAGTTAGATGAGAAGAGATCACTTAACCCCCACGGGGTGGCAGGTTCTGCCCCAGGCTGGGTTGTAAAGCAATAGCTGGTGTGCAATTTTAACTGAAAACCTTTCTCTTTTGTCATTTTTTTGTTCTGTGTTCGAGAAAACGAAGGAATGAGAAAGTGTCATATAAGTATCAGATGTGTTTATGCCTCATTCTTAGGGTTTTAGAAGTATTAAAGCAAATTCAAGAACAAAGAACAGAAATTGCATCCACCGAGTCCATAAAGTTGATGATTATTGTCTTGATTTGTATTATTCACTGGGCACCATCTGTGTGCTCAACACTGCTCAGAATATGACAGAAAATGTAGTCCCTGAGCCAATGTGTATAAGATGTGTAGCGCTGGATAAGATGGCTCAGATATTTGAGTATGACGTGTATAGTTATTGAGCACATGTTAATATCTATGAGTGGAGGTTCTGATGGCAATAAAAGTTTTCTGGATTAAGGATTGGAAGATTTGACCCTCCAACTTTTTTTCAAGAGCAAGAGCTGTCTTGAGTTCCTGTACCTGTTTATTTTCCTTTCCTGCCTGCAGTGGCCCTGATATACCTCAGAAGACTCCATTTTTTTCCTCAGATTTAAAATGTGGAATTTTCTTGGTGTTTGGTTTTAAATATTCTCCTATGAGAACTGCAACCCAATCACTGTAGTGTTGTGTTTAAGAGCCTTCTGGAAAGTAACTAGCCTTTAAACAGAAGTGAAAAGTGACTTGAAAGTGTCAGTTTCACTCCTGTTTAAAGTCAGTTTCTAGTCTATTATTATTATTATTATTATTTGTAATAGGGTAACACCACTAGAGCTCCAGGCAGCTGCAATATAAACTCACAGGCCCTTGCCCTAGTAGGATGTTTCCAAACGTTGAATGATCTATTCCAAGCTCGGTGAACTGCAAAAATTAAGTAGCTTAAATGATAGAAAGTAATCTAGATTTTTCCACAATTGTTGTATTCAAGAGTTAGTAAAAGAGTAAGAATATATCATAGAATCATAGAATATCAGGGTTGGAAGGGACCTCAGGAGGTCATCTAGTCCAACCCCCTGCTCAAAGCAGGACCAATTCCCAACTAAATCATCCCAGCCAGGGCTTTGTCAAGCCGGGCCTTAAAAACCTCCAAGGAAGGAGACTCCACCACCTCCCTAGGTAACGCATTCCAGTGCTTCACCACCCTCCTAGTGAAATAGTGTTTCCTAATATCCAACCTAAACCTCCCCCCACTGCAACTTGAGACCATTGCTCCTTGTTCTGTCATCTGCCACCATTGAGAACAGCCGAGTTCCATCCTCTTTGGAACCCCCCTTCAGGTAGTTGAAGGTTGCTATCAAATCCGCCCTCATTCTTCTCTTCTGGAGACTAAACAATCCCAGTTCCCTCAGCCTCTCCTCATAAGTCATGCGCTCCAGACCCCTAATCATTTTTGTTGCCCTCCGCTGGACTCTTTCCAATTTTTCCACATCCTTCTTGTAGTGTGGGGCCCAAAACTGGACACAGTACTCAAGATGAGGCCTCACCAATGTCGAATAAAGGGGAACGATCACGTCCCTCGATCTGCTGGCAATGCCCCTACTTATACAGCCCAAAATGCCGTTAGCCTTCTTGGCAACAAGAGCACACTGTTGACTCATATCCAGCTTCTCGTCCACTGTGACCCCTAGGTCCTTTTCTGCAGAACTGCTACCTAGCCATTCGGTCCCTAGTCTGTAGCTGTGCATGGGATTCTTCCGTCCTAAGTGCAGGACTCTGCACTTGTCCTTGTTGAACCTCATCAGGTTTCTTTTGGCCCAATCCTCTAATTTGTCTAGGTCCCTCTGTATCCGATCCCTACCCTCTAGTGTATCTACCACGCCTCCTAGTTTAGTGTCATCGGCAAACTTGCTGAGAGTGCAGTCCACACCATCCTCCAGATCATTAATAAAGATATTAAACAAAACCGGTCCCAGGACCGACCCTTGGGGCACTCCGCTTGAAACCGGCTGCCAACTAGACATGGAGCCATTGATCACTACCCGTTGAGCCCGACGATCTAGCCAGCTTTCTATCCACCTTACAGTCCATTCATCCAGCCCATACTTCTTTAACTTGGCAGCAAGAATACTGTGGGAGATCGTATCAAAAGCTTTGCTAAAGTCAAGGAATAACACGCCCACTGCTTTCCCCTCATCCACAGAGCCAGTTATCTCATCATAGAAGGCAATTAGGTTAGTCAGGCACGACTTCCCCTTGGTGAATCCATGCTGACTGTTCCTGATCACTTTCCTCTCCTCTAAGTGTTTCATAATTGATTCCTTGAGGACCTGCTCCATGATTTTTCCAGGGACTGAGGTGAGGCTGACTGGCCTGTAGTTCCCCGGATCCTCCTTCTTCCCTTTTTTAAAGATGGGTACTATATTAGCCTTTTTCCAGTCATCCGGGACCTCCCCCGATCGCCATGAGTTTTCAAAAATAATGGCTAATGGCTCTGCAATCTCATCCGCCAACTCCTTTAGCACCCTCGGATGCAGCGCATCCGGCCCCATGGACTTGTGCACGTCCAGTTTTTCTAAATAGTCCCGAACCACTTCTTTCTCCACAGAGGGCTGGTCACCTTCTCCCCATAAATTAAATTTTTTTAACCTAACCAGTGTCCCTTAAATATCTTGCCGCAAGATGTCAGAACATGTTAGCATTAGAGCTGAGTGGGTCTAATATTTATTTTTCTTTCTTTATATAGGAATTAGATACAGTGCTCCCGTCAGCTAATTTCTAAGTTATCTGCAAACAGAAACAAAACACCCTAGAGTTTTCAGGTGCCTAAGTGCCCTTGGACTCACAGTTAAAGGTGACCTCTCCTCCCCCTACCAAAATCTGAAATGGTGCTCCTGGGCTGTCAAAGAAGAAAACAAGATTGATTGACATGATTGGTTCTTGGGGGGAAAATCCATGTTGACTATTAGTCATCACCTTATCCTCTAGGTTTGAACAAACTGTTTAATTTGTTCCAGTATTTTTCTAGGTAGCGAAGTTAAACCGACTGGTCTATCATTTTCCAGGCCCTCCCTTTTCTCTTTGAGTGGAATATATGATTTCTTTGTATATATTTTGATGTGAATTTATAATTCTCAAAGATAATCACTAATGGGTTGGAGATTGCTTCAGCTATCTTTACTGTAAAACAGAGTCCCTTTCGGTAGAGGGTCAAAACACTTTCTATAATCATCTCCCCTCTGACATTATCTCCTTAGACATCCTGTCCTTCCCAGCCCTTCCCCGCAACTTCCTTTTCCCTTTCTTTCCAAGTCAATAACACGGAAGACATTTTAAATCTCTGACATCTAGTTGTTAAATAACAAAATAACCACCAGAGGGCAATGATAATAGCAATAAAGGGAGCACAGTAATTAGCCTTGCTCTGTACAGAAATTCTAGCTATAATAAAAATAACATTTATGAACTCTGACGTGTTATACTGAAAATAGGCTGTCTAAACCCCACAGCTTACAATCCAATGGATGGAAAAGGTATATAAAATAATAGTTGTATGTAATTGCAATAATAATGAGCATATTATATCTTTCAATGTTTTCTTTTGAAAATCAAGTCATTTACCTAGATGCCTAAGTAGACTTGGTAGCCCAACTTTCTGATATCAATTTTTTTAAAATCCTGGTCATGGTGTCTATCATTCTAGTATCATAGGACCTGATCCTACAAAGACTTACACATGTGCTTAACGTTATGCACATGAGCTGTCTCACCAAGTTCAGTTGGACTGCTCATGTGTATAATTTTATGCACATGCATAAGTCTCTGTGGAATTGGGGCCTAAATCTCTCTTACTGGCCTTATCTACATTAGGATTATTTGTCCAGAAATTTTTCATTCTTGTCTCTGGTTAAGTTTCACCTATGATGGGAGTATTGGTGAACACAAGATGCCAGTGGTTGCCAACCTTTTAACCACCATGTCAGGGAGACCTGCTGTGAAATGGGGTTAGTCTATATGGTGCTCAGAACTAGAACTGGTTTAGAAAATGGAGTTTTCTTCAGCAGAAAATTTCAAGTTTTCAGCAAGAAGGTGAAAACCAAAATCTTTTTGCTAAGAAGGAAAATATTTCAAATCAGAAATGCCATCATGTTACCTCATGGGAGCTGTAGGTTGGGTGCCTCATGTCCATTCTTCTCCCTTGGCTGGGTGGACTACATTGCCTATGATTCACCACTGTCTCCCCTCTCAGTGACGGGAGGTGGTGCATCATGGTAGTCACATGGCTGCAGTGCATTAAGAAGTTGAATTCCAATATGGAGTCTGGCTCACAGAGGAGAATGGGAGCACAAGGCACCAGGACTACAACACCCATGAGCCCTGCAGCAACACTTCCAAAACAAAACCTTTCAGTTTGCAGCTGAGTTATTTAGGTTCTCAGCCAAAACCTTTTTTTGGTTTTGGGTGTTTAGTTTTTGATTGAAAAATTGAAATTTTCCATGGGAAACCTGCTCTTTTCACAAAAATGTAGTTTAGTCGAAAATCCCATTTTCTGAAGAAAACCAGCTTCGATGGGAAACTTTTTGACCAGCTCTACTCAAAATACCACAGATCTGCCCTGGTGGTAGGAATGGTGGGATGTTTTAGCAAAATAATCTTCATGTAGACCCAGTTTCTCTCATTTCAATGTAACTTTATGTGGAGGGCATATCTGCTTTGAGAGTACAGTATGGAGCAACAGATCAACCACTGTATGTAAACATTTCAAATTGCTACTCTATTTACAGCACGCTACGGGGCCTACCAGTTTGTTGTAGGGTCACATGATCAAACCCTGGTTTGTCAGGGTAGTTTGTGAGCTGCTGGACTGATGCTGCGTTTTTAAAAAATGCAAACCTACCTGCATCTCCCACCCCCACCAAATTCTGCTAAAACGATTATCAGAGTCTGAGATATAAAAGTAATATTCATAAAATTCAGTGCAAATCCTCACACAATGTCAGGAACTTCAGGCCGAATTCTGCAACCCTTACTCACCTGTGTACACCATGAACACACCTGGATGCTCTGAGTGGGTAAGGAATTACTCAGGTGAAGGAGGGTTGAAAGCTTGATTTCTGGCTCCTTCTTGGAGTGTGAAGCAACAGGTGAAAAGGGATTAAAAAGTGACCTGATGCTGAGAACCCCCAACTCTTACAGTATGTGGGAGTTAGTGGTTCTCAGGATTGGGTTTGGAGCGTCCACCTCATCTCTCTCAACCGAACAGGACCCGAAAGTGGGATGCATCCTGAAGAAAGAAAGGTATAAGATGAGGGAGATATCATGAACTAAAGAGGGGAGCTTGACACTCACCTGGGATTAATTTCTTTAACATTAAGGCACCCTCCCTTTGAACCCATGTGATATTTCAACTTTGTCTGGCAAGTTTATCACTGGCAATGGACCTAAGAATGTGCATAACTTTAAGCACAGTTGAGTGCTTTTCTGAATCATGACTGTAGCTATGAAAAGCATGACTTTTTCTCTATTGGCTCCGGTCCTTTTGCATTTATCTGAGTATTAGAAAGGGGGCTGGGAGCCAGCATTCCTGGGCTTTATTTCTGACTTTGCCACTGAGTCTGTTTTGTGGCTGGGGGCAAGTTATTTTACTTTTCTGTGCCTCAGTTTCTCCATTTGTGAAATGTGTATGATAATACCTACATTGCAGGGGTATTGTGATGCTTCCCATGGGTACGCAGCATTGGGAGGCACCTCGCTACCACCTGCCTTTAGCATGAGGGAACCTTGTCTGTACCTGCCAGGAGTCAGTTCCTTGACACTGCCAGCCACGGCAACGCAAGTCCTTCCCTCTCAGCCCATGCAGGCTCTGCTGTCCCTCATGCAGCATAGCAAGAGGCATGCTCCAAGTCCTCTGAGCATCCTCCTGTGGTGCCCAGTCCCTTTTCAGCGTTACCTGGCCCACTGTTCCCAAAGGACTAGTTTACCACAGCTTATCTAGTTATGCTTTAGAATGCAGCTCTACTTAACACATGGCACTTACATATACTGAGAGAAAGTACCGGTAAGTATACATCTATTTAACCATCAAATAAAATAAAGTGCCCTTCTTACAGCATTTTTCAACCAGAATGGCTGAGCCCCTTCTTTCACAAGCCCACGCCTCTCCTGATGAGGGATACCAGGGCATCTTTCTGCATCCCTGGATATACCAGCCTAGTCCTTTGTTCTTCGCCTCTAAAACAGCATCTCCTCCCTGCCCCCCAGCTGTTCCCCTCTTCCTGTTAATTTTCCTTCTGGAGTCCTCACAATCTCTTCAGTAGAATCTGACTCAGTGTGCAGATGGACACAGTGGTCAACCAGGGAGATAAGTGTCTCCCATCTCTTGTCAGGTTAAGGCACGCTACCTCTGGGTGACCTGCCTTTAACCACAAGGCCTCAGGAACATTATTTCCTATACCTAGATATCTGTATAGTTACATCTCCTTCCCTATTATCCACACACACCTTTCACAAGGATTATGATGACCAGTGTGACACAGGCTTTCAGTAGACACGTTACATGACGCTCTTTGATGAACTAAAATATAAATACCAGACCCAGGGATCTCTGTAACCCTTATGCCCCTCTGCGCCCTCTGCCAGTTGGCATCAGGAAGCCCTTGGGTAGTGTGACGCTTGCCTAATTAATTGTAATGTGCTTTGATCTCCTGGGATGAAAGCTGATATATATTTATGCAAAGTGTTTTATTAAAAATGTTTCAGGTTAGACCGCAGTGACCTTGTAGCTAGGCTCTACCCAAGTGTCTAAGGGACATTCTGTACCTTTTCAATATGAGACTGGGGGCTCGAGGTGGCGGAAACAGGGTGTTTCACTCCAGTGCGTCAGCTGCCTGTATCCTTTTCCCTTTAACAGTTTCTAGACACCAGCAATGTGTTCAGACAGTCGTCATTCAATCTTTCTACAATAGCAACAGGCAGTGGAGGAAGTCTTCTCCGACATTGCCAGCTTCCTTAGTGATTCTGAGAGTGATATTTCAAATTCCTATTGTCACTGCAGAAGAGAATGAGTTTAAAAAAAAAAGGATTCATGAGAGAGACTCGATAGTTAAAGTTTTAAGAGTTTCCATTATAAACCCAATTTTGGAAACATCCACGCCCTAACTTTTTGAAGGAAAAAGTTTTTTCTTTTCATAGAAAATTTCTCCTCAGCCCCTGCCCAGAGAACACTCGTTGAAGTTACTGTTAAGTGGACAGGTAATTTTTGAATTATGAGACTCAGACATGGTGACAGGACAGTTTTCAAAAGAGTCAAAAACTAACGCATCACTGCACAAATGTTTTAGCTGTGGGGGGAGGGGGGAGACTGGCAACTTGCCAAAAGCCTAAGCCTTTCCTCTGATCTTTGTATAAACTTAGAGAGGATTTTAATCAGAGAAGTTGTTTTACAGATAGACTAAAGTGATTTCTCCAAGGCCAGATAGTGAGTCAGTTGTAAACTCAGAAATCCTAGCTCCCAGTCCGCGGCGCCAAACATTGTTCAACTCTTCTGCTCTTTCTAAATGTACAGCCAAGTCAGAAACACGTGACTGTCAGTCCAAAAATCCAGCCTAAGGCCTTTTTGGACACTATCCGTATTTCACAGAAACACTGCCTGTCATGCTGATCAGTATTGTCTCATTGTTTCCTTGTACTCCCCCGTCGGTCTGCAGGCATCCACCTGTTGTCTCTTGTCTTATACACCTCTACCCCAATATAACACGAATTCAGATATAATGCGGTAAAGCAGTACTCTGGGGGGGCGGGGCTGCGCACTCCGGCGGATCAAAGCAAGTTCGATATAACGCGGTTTCACCTATAACGCGGTAAGATTTTTTGGCTCCTGAGGACAGCGTTATATTGGGGTAGAGATGTACCTAGATTCGAAGCTCTTTGGGGCAGGGACTGGCTTTTTGTTCTGTTTGTACAGCACCTAGCACAGTGGGGTCCTGGTCCAGGACTGGGGCTCCCAGGCCTTTCTGCAACTAGTCCTTTGCTAATGCAGGCTTGTGCCCTATTGCATATTCATCAGTGCTGTGCCCAGTCTAGTTACAAATGTCTTCAGCACTGTGAGAGAATTACTCCATTTTTTAAATGATTTCTCTATGCGGTGAGAGAAGTGCTCTGGCTTCCTAATATCACTGTGCATGTGGTTAGCTTAACCAGCTGTGTAGGTATGTAGATTTTACACAGATGCACAGTGAGATTGTTCTTGTTTTGACCCTACAAAGGGGCCTTGTGCATCTTAACAATTATTTGATGTTCAGTGTGGCGTTCTTCTCCAGTCTGTATCAGCACAGCATTGGCTTGGTTCTATTGTCTGAGCCAGAGGTCCCCCAGCTACTGGTACTAGAGATCTTTGTGAGCGGGACCCCAGGCTCCCACTGCCACCATTATGAGTCTCTGTTCGTGGGTCCATGTGTACCACCTCTACCTCCATCCCAGGCAGTTGTGTGCACTATAACATGCCATAGAGCCATAGGCGCCAACTTTCCCCGGCACCGGTGGGGGCTCGCACCCCCCCCGCCCGCCCCGACTCCACCCTTTCCCTGCCCCACCCCCATTCCAACCCCTTCCCCAAAGTCCCCGCCCCAACTCCGCCCCCACCGTGCCCCTATTGGACCCCTTCCCCAAATCCCCGCTCCGGCCCTGCTTCTTCCCCGAGCACGCCACGTTTCCCCTCCTCCCCCCTCCCTCCCAGCCACGTGAAACAGCTGTTTTGCGGCGCAAGCGCTGGGAGCTAGGGAGGAAAAGCGGGACGCGGCACGCTCAGGGGAGGAGGCGGAGGTGAGCTGGGGCGGGGCAGGGAGCTGCCAGTGGGTGCAGAGCACCCACCAATTTTTCCCGTGGGTGCTCCAGCCCCGGAGCACCCACTGAGTCGGCGCCTATGCATAGAGCTTGGACCAGACCCCAGCTTCGCCATCATGAGAGCAGCCCAAATTCTGAGCGCTAGAGTATGCTCAGTCAGAGGAGAGGTGGTGAGCACGGAATGGCACAGTCCTGGGGTCAGTGTGGTGCATTGGTACAGGTCTCTAAAAATGCCAGGGACTACTGGTTTAGGTTTAAAAGGAATAAAAAGAGAAACTGTCAGTCTAATTTGCAGATCCCACTTCCATCAGTTGGCCATGGGGCACTCTCCAGATCTTCATTTTGTGTGCCAAGAGAAGGAAAATCCAACTGTATGCCCCAAAGATGAAATCTGAGGTATAGAAGGTCCATGAACGTAGCCAATTGCTACATGGTGCAGAAATCCCAAAGGAGAACCCTATGTATAAGCCAGGCGCTAAAAATGGAGGCTCATCATGTAATTCAGTAGCATCATGGGACATGTGGGAACACAAAAATAAATAGCTAATGAGAATGCCACCTGCTGCCTCATAAGGATGGCAGGATATCAAAGAAGCCAGAGACTGAGTAACTGATGGATTATGGGGCTCTGCCATGGAATGCTGAGGGCAGCATGACGGAGGTGGGGAAGGCAGAAAAGACTTACCTGGGATACTCGGCTCCGGGTGCAGGCAGGGGAACTTCTAAAGGAGGAACTTCTCTAATTTCCAGCCTTTTTTCTTTTATTGAAGGCAGGAGGGAGAGAGATAAGGCAAGAGGGAGATAATGAGTGAAGGAAACCAGGAATGGTGCAGTGTTTAGGTTATTCGATTTTATTTTTTAATTCAATTTTACTTGCCTGTTCTACTGGGCATATGAATGTCTCCCCTTCCCCAGCAAATTTCCCACAGCTTTGCAGGGCTGGGAAAGAGCCAAGGGAGGTAAGCAGAAGAGCATTTCTGAAGCAAGAACTTGAGTCAAATTGCTGAGGCTGCTGGCGGGGGCATATAGGGTTACCAGGGTGCAGGAACTTGTGGAAATTGAAATGCATGTAATCCGACGAAGTGGGCATTCACCCACGAAAGCTTATGCTCCAATACATCTGTTAGTCTTAAAGGTGCCACAGGACTCTCTGTTGCTTAAGTCAGCTTTAGGTTACTCACGCTCTGTCACAGGGGTGTCTCGGCAGGGTCTGGCCCTGGCTATATTCCCACTGGTAGCAGCTTGCATCAGGGAGCGCCAGCTGCACCTTTTCCAAGGTACAGCAAGGGCTGGTGGCGAGCACACCCTCCCCAGCATGTCAGTTCCTGGCCTCCACAGGGATAATGAATCAAATCCTCAGCAGTTGTAAATTCTTGTATTTCCATTGACTTCAAGTTGATTTACAGCTGTTGGGAATCTGGCCCAGTGTTTCCAGCCACCAAGAGTGGGGCTGTGTCCCTCCGCCCATCCCACCATTACCTGGCCTAACTGGCTCTTAGCACTCTTTGCAGCATATAGAAGAACCACTTCATCCACCAAGGAAGGGCAGTCAGCTGTAGGGTGGAACGTGGCATCTCCGCACAGCTCCAATACAGGATGTTTTAGGATCAGAAATGAAGAGTCCCCAGCCAGAACTGCAGGGGAAATTTAGCTAGGCAGACTGTAATTGCACAGTTTGGCATCTGGCCAGGACAATGGGATTAACACTTCTCCTCTTCAATAACCACAAGTAGTCAGTCTTGGATTTACGTTGGCTCTGAAATACCATCTTGGGTATTAGAGTTCAATAGAGTGATTGAACAGAAAAGACTGACTGTTCCCATCCCACCAACCTTTTTTAATGGATTTTTTTTAATGTTATTTCCCCAATTGGCAGGAGTTTGAAACTGTGGGGGAGAGATGTCTGACCCACCTAATTTAAGGACTGGTTCAGTACTGATTCAGGAAAATAGACATCGCTTACCAAATAATTGAGATGGAGAGTATCTGTAAGAGTTAGGCATCCAAAGCCCCCAAATTCCAGCCACCGTGGCCTGTAGCACACTGGATTTTCCTTGGAGGTCTCCTATGCCAATGCTCACCTGGAGTAACTGTTTATTTGTAAGGACTGACGAGGTCACAGCCTGAGTGACCAAGGGCTAGACTTAGCTAAAGTCTGCAGCTCAAAATCTTTAGAAGTGACCATTTTTAAAAAATGCCTTCCCAATTAACTTAATTGTGTGTAAAGTAGCTGTGGGGTTTGGGCCATTCCTATTAAGCAATAAACTAATGCTTGTTTGAAATTATAAGTTTAAGAACATTAATGACAGAAGAATCATACTAGAATTTCCCCAGATAAAGAGCCCCGAAGCCAAAGATTTCAGTGGATCTACTTTGACCAGACTCCACCTTTTGCTTTTTCCACAGTTCAGACTCCTACTGTTCCCCCAAACCTTCCAATTTCTCAGCTGCTAAGTAGAATTTGCTCTTGGCTGCCCCAGAGAGGACACATGAACCATACAGAAGCCCACAGCTCTGCCTTAACTGCTGACAGGGCCTCTGACTGCAGCCGTGAATAAAAAGCAGCAGCAGACATCATTTCTTCTGAATACAGCAGTTCTGAAATAAGCACAAAGCAGTTTAATAGGGAGTCAAAACACAAGAAATGTATCAAAAGAATTTATTTTACGAATACATTAAAGAGTTGTGCACAGCACGTATGTATAAAAATAGAAGCAATTACATTTTATAAACGATTGGACAGGTTTTTTTTGTGTTTCCTACAAATTTACAATCTTATTTGTAAGTTCATACTGAGTCAGAAGATGAGGTATATCTTGGTGGCAAGAAAACAATGCTAGAACTTTGGCACCATTTTATTGTGCAAAATAGACTATTGGAATTGAACTAGTTAATGAGGTATACAAAGATGACTTTGCTTTCTGGGCGTGTGTGTGGGGCAGCTTATTTACATAAGTAAGGTCCTGATCTAGCTCCAAGAGAGAGACTCTGACATGTGTGGGAGTTGGATCAGATCCTAAGTTGTTATGGGGTTTGCCTATGAAAAAAACAATCCTTGTGATGGGATTCTCCTATGGATTTGTTACCTATGTACAAAGAAAGAGCTACATAGGCCAAAAATCAGCATGCATGCGGTGTTTTTGACATGCTGACACTTTTTGAGCAAGTAATGTGGTTCAGAATAACTTGCTAAAGGGCACTGATGAGTGAATATGCTCTGATAATGACAAAGGGGTTCCATATTTTGCCCCATACTGCAAAAAGCTCTATTCCCCTAAGTTTTTTACTCAGGGGAGTAGCTCACCTCAGTAGAGACTTGCTCATGCGAGTCCAAGTTTGTAAGATTGTACCCAAATTCTCTCAGTAACTTCTATGTAAAGCGTATATAAATTAAAGGTGTTTTTTCTAATTGTCAGCTCTGCAATCTCACCCTGAGATCTGCAAAGTAAGCTGTACTTTCTGACTCCTTATTACTCATGGTGAAGTAGGAGGAGTCTGCTGTTGGAATTCAGCTGACAATTTGCAAGCAATGCATGAGGCAGAACAAAATCAGGGCCACTCTCCTGCAGCTGTTTTGCCTCTACAGGCCTAACAACAGTGAAACTTGGCTTTGGCTGTAATGTAAAACGCCATGAGTTGAAGACACATGTGGAGCAGATGTGGAGTAAGCATGTGCCATTTGACAGTCACTTTTATGAACATAACCACACGTTAGAGAGGGATCACAGTCAAAGCATCTCTCCAAATGCCTGCTTGTCCAATGGGTAAACAACTCCACCATGCTGCGGCATCACCTGCAGAAGGCAGCACTTCTGAGAGTGACATAATCCACCACACACACTAATCAATGCTTCCTACTCTGCACTATCTTTGCTACAAGTTCTGCTTTCACTGGCACTGACTCTACAAAAAATGTGGGGAAATATGGCAGTGTTCAGACTAATTCAGTAGAGTTAGTTGCCTGGATATCCAAATACCCAGCCAAACTGCACCTGCAGGGAGCCTGCATTTATACAGACCAGGTCAGCCCATCAGTAACTTTTGGGTGTTACACTGAACTATCGACTCCATCACCTAGTGTGTACTGTAATGTCACTGGTGACATATAGAGTTAATGGGGCTGATTCTGAGCTTGTATGCCAGTTGTATACTTGTGTAACACCATTCACTTCAGTGGTGTTACTCCTGATTTAAACCGGTGTAACTGAGAACAGAATTTGCTCCCAGTGTATCAACATTTGAGCTGAAGTGTAATCAAATATAGCTGATGTATCAACATTCAAAACATTATTTCTTTTTCCATTGACTGTGCTACCTCTCTTTAAATGTCCTTTCAAGACAACTAGGAATAAAATAGACGAGCTCCTCCCAGGGCCGGCTCCAGGGATTTGGCCGCCCCAAGCAGCCAAAAACAAACAAAAAAAAGCCCCGATCGCGATCTGTGGCGGCAATTCGGCGGGAGGTCCTTCGCTCTGAGCGGGAGTGAGGGACCGTCCGCCGAATTGCCGCCGAATAGGTGGACATGCCGCCCCTCCCCGAAGTGGCCGCCCCAAGCACCTGCTTGCCAAGCTGGTGCCTGGAGCCGGCCCTGGATCCTCCACTGGTGTCTCAGCGTAGATCCACTGGCTTCACCGGAGCTCTGCCTGTTTACGCCAGCTGGGGATCTAACCGCTATTCTCTAAGCATTGCTCTGACCCTCCTTCAAACATCCTGCTTTTCCTCTTAAAAATGCAAAGCTTTCCAAAGCAAATAGCTTCAAACATGGCAGACATCTACAGTATGCCAACCTCGCTTCTCTTTCCATGCTACCGTACTCAACAACTCAATCACTTTTTTCTTTGCCTTATCAAAAATGTCCAAGTCACATGTCCTTCCTTTTCTCTTTGTTTACACAGTGATCACAAGATGTCTGAGCAATTCAGAAAGTCTACATTTTGAGCAAAATAAATTCAAGTATAAATCACACAAAAGTAACTGGAAAATGGTTTCTTGTTAATAAAATTGTTTTCACAATAACTTGAAAAGTGTGCATGTACATAGGCATACATAGACCCACTTTGGACCAAATCCTCTGATGGTGTAAATTGATGTAACTGATGTCAATGGAGTGATGCTGATTTACACCAGCCGAGGACCTGACCCTTACAGTGTATGTCATAGGTCAAAAGGCCCACATTCATTACAAATATACACCCACTGCAAATAGAATGGCATGTCAAGGCTGGTGATATTCAGCATTTTGGTTGCACGTGGGAGATTATCTTGCACTCGGACATACGCTTCTGCAGCAACGTGGTGGGTTCTATGCAGAAAATGCTCATCCTCTGATGCTGCATTGAGTCTAGTTTCAAATTTAGGAGCACCCCATCAATGCAGGCATCTCAAGGCTTCTGGTAACTGACATTTATAGCAACTATTGACTTAAGGCCTCTTAAAATACTCCTTAAAGGCACAGAGAATGTGGCATGACTGGTATTCTGGAAAAAGGTTATCTAAACAGTTGGGTAGGGTTGTATGTCCTTCGTGTGTATTTTTAGGAGAGGTTTGGGGGACAACACATGAAATTTGCAAACAGTCCTTGCAAGTAAATAAGTGTTTATCTTTACCAGTTGGAATTATGACATAACTTCCTCCACCGCAGCCCCCAAAGAGAATGTTTTGGACAACATGGAAGCTGCTGTATTTGACTGAGATAAGGGAAAGAAGAATAAGGCAATAGGATATGCCTGAACTATCAAACAAAAAAGCATTCATCTGGGTCTAAGAAGGACTCTCCGGTATGACAGGCAGTCAGTGTTTTATAGAAAGCTGTTCTCTAACATGTCCCTTTGTGGGAAGCTCCCATGAATGCCATACGTTTTACAAATGTGTATATACGAGATGGGCCTGAACAGTCTTGATGTGAACAATCCTAAATGCTGAAGGGTTCAAAATCTTGAACTCAAGACACACATTTTGCAGCTCAGGTCCATCTCTAATATAGAGGGGCCAGATCCTGAGGTCCTTGCTCAGTCCTTACTCAGGGCACGTCTACACCACAGGTGCTACGGTGACACAGCCACAGCTATGTTGCTGTAGCGCCATAGTATAGACTCTTCCTACGTTGCTAGAAGGGGGTTTTCTGTCGCTGTAGGTAATCCACCTCTCCGAGTGGCTGTAGCTAAGGTGAGGGAAGAATTCCTCCATCAACCTAGCCACATCTTCAGCAGGGGTTAGGCTGGGATAATTATGGCGCTCAGGGGGTGTGAATTTTTCAACACCCCCCCGCCCCCGAGCAATATAACTAGGTCAATCTAAATTTTAAGCGTTGAGCAGGGCTCAGGCAAACTGACTTCGTTCCTTATCCTGCAGAGACATGCACGTGGGCGGAGCCTTAGGCCCTTGTGGAGACACCACTGACTTCAGTGGGATTTTGTCGGCAAACAAGTTTGTTCACATGGAACCATTTGTGAGCCCTAGTAAGTAAAACTGAGTGAGGATTTTGGGATTCAATACTATTTATATGGGGGGCGGGGGAGATCCTCAGATGGTGTAAACTGGTGTAGCTCCATTGAAGTCCATCCTGCTGAGGATTTGGCCCATTATATGTATTAATAAAAACTCTCAATCAAAAGGCTACTATGTGAGGTAATTAAAATCAAACAACACCAACAAAAAGTATCTGTGGCTGCTTTACAAGTTCCAGATACTTGTTGCCCTTCAGTCAGGGTTGCATTTTTTTTCTGTACAGCACCAGTTCAGGTGTGTGCACCCAGATAGAATTTGTGTACACTGAGTATAAGAGAAGCAGCATATACTGTGTAATGGATCTAATACAAACTTCTCTATCCAAATATACATATATCTACAAACAGCATAAATACTTTACCTGGGAGATTATTCACATGTGCAAAATGAAATAGATATTTTTTTTCTGTGGTTTAATATGTTGTATTTGTTTTCATATTCTGGGCAAAAAATGTGTCACTGTCATCGCAGGAGAGACTTTGTTTCCTTTTTTCACTCTCCCGTGTTTGCTGAGCGCTATGTAAGCCCCTTGGTAAGCACTAGATTCATATGCATTGTAGTTATTGGGCAGCAGGGTTTCTCTGAATTTGCATTCATCTTGAAAAATTGCCTGGAGGAAAAACAAAAGGAACAAAGCCGTTGCTATAAATACTTTTAAAAGAACAAAGTGATTTTTCTTATTATTATTTGTACAGCAGAAGAACCTGTTATGGTATGCAACAGGTGGTGCCGTAGAGTCTGTGTCCAACAATAAAACTTCTTCAGCACTATTCAGTGTCAGATGCACGCTGATGCCACCTGTTCAGATAATGGACTATGTACTTCTTGTCACCCATTAACAAGTTAATTCATACTAAATCAGGGATTTCTTAATTTTCTCTGCAAAGAATGATTTACATCATTGTCATGCTAATTTGTTGTACACATGACATGGATTTATTCCTCCTCCCTTCAAAAAAATGATTTGTCATTTATAGAGGAATAATGTTACCTGCCAGAAATCCTGCAACCCTTTTTCACATGAACGGTCCCGCTGAGTAAGAACTATGTGCTTTAATAAGGGTTTTGCAGGATCAGATCCCAAATTGGTTCTAAATTTTTTTTTTTTTAAATCTGATTTAAATTTTACAGGATCAAACACACCACCAAAGAGCTCTCAGGCATGAGAGTGTTTGTACGTTTTGCATGCTGGGTCACTTAAATCTGAGGAATTGGCTTCCATATATTTGCATGGAGAACTTTTTATTACTTCACATACTGTAATAAGTACACATGTAAACTGGCATATAAATGTTCAGTTGGCAAAAGGGGCTGCATTATTGTGTGACAGGACAAACGAAAATGATTCCATGAGATCAAATGTCCTGCATATGTAATACCACTACCACTGATGCTGTAATGCTTTCAGTTCATACTCTTCTGATCAGATATTTCTGGAACAAATCCATTCAAAGTCCCAAAGGTTTAACCAAGGATGGTACATTTTGCAATGGAAAATACACAACTATTATTGTTTTCTAACATATCTTTTAAAAGTTTTTTAGCGGGGGTGAATTGAAACAGTTAAAAAAGGCAGGGGGCAAGGAGGCAGGACTCCTGGGGCAGGCCTGATCCAGTAGTCCCTAAACAGGGCTCAATCCAGCACATGGTACTATTTGCATGCTTAAAAATATGCATGTGTGTATGTACATTGCTGCTTTGTGGCCTTGAGTTGTCCTATTGGGATTACTTGCATGAATAAGAATCATTCCCGTCAGTAAAAGTTCCAGGATCTGGCCATTGTTTAATGTTTTATTAAAGAACCAAAAAGTTTTATAGAAGTGACAAATTTTTCCAAGGAAACAACTCAGTTGTTTGCACAAAAGAAATTTTCAGCAAACTCTATTCTTTATTAGTAGATAGACCATTCATTAGAGCTAGATAGGGAACAGGTTTTCCTGTCCCCCCCAAATTTTCCAGATATCAGAACAGTTTTCCCTTCTGGATCAGGACAAGGAGTTGAAATTTGAAAAATATTCACAAACTGAAAAAACAAAACAAAACAAACAAACAAAAAACCTTTTGTTTGGGTCAGCTGAAATACTTTGTTTCCAATTTGATCACTGTTTTTTACTATAATTATCTTAAATTTCAAAACAAAAAGTGGTTTCAGACTGGAAAACTGGAATCACAAGTGTCTAAACAAAACATTTTAGACAACCTTGAAACTTTTTTTAAAAAAAATGTGAGTTGAAAAATTTCTCAAAAGTAACCCTTTCCCGCAAAAAAATTAGGTTTCGCTGAATCAGCATTTTCTGATTAAAAAGAATTTAACTGAAAAATCCCCAACCAGCTCTACTATTTGTGCTTCTTGCAGGACCTAGCCACTTTAAAGTGGGTATCTCTGGAGGTGCTACTTCTGTTTAGTGTTGAAACTGAAAGAAGTATTTTTCGGGACGTAAGGTAACCAGGTGTCCCTATTTTATAGGGACAGTCACGATTTTGGGGGCTTTTTCTTATATAGGCACCTATTACTCCCCACCCCGTCTTGATTTTTCACACTTGCCCTCTAGTCACCCTATCGGGACGTGAAAGTTAAACTGCATTCAGCAATCACTAATCCCTTTCACAACTCTTGGGCTGTTCAACCAATTGTTTTGTATGATGATGATGAACAATGTTATTAGTGGCAATGAGTATTTTTTTCTTCTTTGGGCCTGATGCTACAAAGCAGGTTTCTGGGTGGTTTCCTGATGTCCGTATGGCCCTCAGTATTTGTAGATTCTGGGGACCAAACTTCCTGCTTATCCTGTGAGTCCACCCAGGTTTTCCCCATGTAAAAGAATTTGAAAGCAACTCCAGTAGAGGAATCTCATGGGTTTTTTCTTACCCACCAGTGGTCCCCACTCTCCGCAATGGGATTTTTGCCCAGGAAAAGGTGTGCCCCCTCTCCTGCCCCTAACAGAACTCTTGATAGAACAAGGCTTACCTGGGCTACAAAGGATTTGCAAGACATGTAGACAGAAAAGCCATTTATTGATCATTTCCCCTTTTTGACATGTTCATATTTCTGAGGTGCCCCTTGTACAATCATGCTGGAATACTTTACAGGAACAATACACTGACATCATGCCAGTTGCTGCACTGACTGTCTCGCATGACAGCGTGCCCAGAAGGCTCACTGTAATAATTGAAAGACTGTTTTCTCCACCTGTGATCTCAGTTTTTAAATGGAGGGGGGAAAATACCCAAGGCTTCTTAATCAGAGTTTCGTGCCCAATGTTTAAGACTTGAAAAATAAACTTGCACTTGTACTCACCGTTCCATATAACCTCCCTTTGTTGTTCATTGCTACAAAGAGAGCACTTTTCACCCCAAACAGGCTAACAACACCTCGCTCCACAGTTGATATTTCTAAAAGACCTAAATAAACAGAAAAAAGTTTATTCTTATAATGCTCAGTCAAAGGACATTAACAACATAATTATTAAAACCCTTATGAGAATGTCCTTCAGAACTTAAAATCTTCCTATTATCCCTTCTATGGAATTCCAAAAATAAACAGAGTATCACATTCTTTATTAAATTCTCTAGGTTTTTAGAATAACATTTATAAAATCCTATTCACTTACTACAGAATCCTGTTGGTTTCATCCCTGTTAAACTAGAAAGTCCTATAGAATTTGGGAATAATTCCTAATTAGTAAATCATAGCCATTGACTGTTCAATACTGTCATTCTTGCCACAAGAAATGTGGGGTTTGTGTCATGAAACTCACCATAACCTTTTAGTTGCGGATGGTTTTATAAATTGCACTTTACAAGAAATTCAAATAAATAGTTAAAAATACATTTCTTTTAATCTTGCAGATTAAAAACAATGGCAATGCTAATAAATGTGGATTAGTTGTGCCCTTTCAAATCCTTCACGTCGTTAAGCTGCTAGCAAACTGCTATTCAAAAGTCATGCTAATATGCTGAGTGAATTGAAAACCTCAAGATTCAAATATCGAACAAAAATGCATGAGTGAAAAAATGCATCAGAAAAAAAGTTTGCAAACTGGTTAGTCTTTTCTACTCTGTAAAGTAAAGCAGAGTAAAAATAAGTTGGTATCTAATTTTGTCCAAGCATTCATGACATGTTTCAGCCTGGAGGTTTCTAGTGCTGATTGATCCTGGAGACTTTTAAAAGGCAACAGATGTAGTTTAAACTAATAATATCAAGCAGTAACATTTGTGTCCTACGCAGGGTAATTACTAGAGATCACTGCAATTAAGTGACATCTATTCTATTTCATTTCTGGATGCAACTCACTGTATTGGTTTTCATTATGAACACCGCTTATCCTTCCATCTGGGAGGATTTGAAGGTGAAACCCGATGCCCACATTGCAGTAAAGCCTCCGCTGCCTCTTGATTCCTAGCAAATAGTCACTCTCCCAGTTCACATCTGATTTCTCTCCTGACATCCCAGCAATGGACCTGGACAACAGAGACTCCCATCCTCTCTCCAGCAATGTGCCATTAGTTCTGCTTACAACTGGATACGATGAAACAATCCCAGCCAGAAAACCCAAGAGAACAAAAGCAGGCAACGTCCAGTGAACGCTGGCTTCACAGGACATAGTGATGAGAAGTCTTTGTGCAATGGCCATCCGGTTCACCTCTCGGGCACGTGGTCAGAATTAATAGCCCTAAAAATACCGCCCTTCTTGTTTTTCTCCCTTCCGCATGGTGGCAGAGGCTTATTTTTGGAAGGCGGATGAAGATTGCTGACATGAAACTAAAGCCTGAGAGCAGTTGGGTTGGGAACAGAGACAGGCCAGCAGAACTCTCACTGGTGGGGACCATGTTTTGTAGCTCCTGCTGTCTGGTGGGCAGCCTCAATATACTGGATTGACCTATCTTTATAGTTCAGAGGCTGTCCCACCCTGCAGCATCACTGTGACATCAACAGCTCGCTAAAGGTAAACTCGCCATGGCTGTAACACTAACCTACTCTCTTCTCCCGGGCTGGCTGAGGTTGGACGAATGCTGTCATCCAATATATGAGGCAGGAACTAAGTTTTGTTGGATGGTCGGCAGGGGTTGCTGAATGCAAAGGGGACAAATTGGTTGGATGGTCAGATATCTTGCAGTCTTCCTTATTTAGAGAAGAAGATGCAAAAACAATCGTGGACCAGGGAGTAATAGAAACCTTGCCAGCCACTTCCTCCACAGGATATTCACTGAATTTACACTAGAATAGCTCAGGCAGATCAAGGCAATGTTTGGGGAGGATAGGTAATAAATGGCGTGTTTATATTTCTTTAAGCACCTAACAAACCCAAGGCACCTCACCCTGAATCATCTGAGTGCAAATAGCAGACCTGTGTGTCTGTAAGGCAACTTCCATTTGTGGGGTGGACTTACTGCGACTCCCAGGCACATCACCGAACGTCTCTGAGCCTCTGTTTTCTTGTCTCTAAAATGCAGAAGATATTTCGTTACCAAGCTCCATGTGCCCATGGGATCTTAAAGTATGATTTGGATTGTGCTCATGGTTGTTATTCTCCCTATTTTATACAGGAGTAAAAATACAGAGGCTGTGGGCCAAATCCTCAGGTGTTGCAGAGCAGCACTCAGTGCACTTGTTGTAGAGGGGGATGAGACATATGTGGCTTGCCACCACCTTGCTGTCCCCTGCCCCTAGTTCTGGAGGCGGTCTGTGGCTGAACAGGCCCCTGCAACAAGCTAGAGAACCATCAGGGCATCTCCAACTTGCACTGGCAAATAACTCCCAAAGAGTCACTGTGCTGGCAGAATCACTGGAGTGCATTGTGCTCCAGCCCTAGCGCCCTCGCCCACCCTGGAAGGCTCCCTGCCCAAGGCAAGAGGCTGGGCCAGGAGCAGATCGCATAGCACTAGTTATGCCAGCTGAGGATTCCCCTTCACTAGGGGAATCCTGAGGTGCTCCCTTAAAGCAGCTTTTAGTCCAGCTTAAGCTTAAGAGGGGCTGAAGATCTTGTTCAGATGGGCTGGGTTACTTGCCTGAGTAAAAGTGTTGTGCAGGTAACTCCCCCCGCCTCTCCTCCACACTGAGTTGAGCGATGAAACTTGCATGTACCCCAGCTGATGGGCAAGGCCTACTGCCTCTCAGCACCCCCACTGCAGCTGAGGCAGGAATAGAAGTGTGGGCCCTGAACAACTCCTATATAGGGGTGTGTGGCCACTGGATTGTGCAGATTTCCTGGCATTAGTAAATAGTCTAGAAAATTATAGCACCACAGAAAAGTATGACATTACAGCCTGACCAAACTTGTATAGAAAGGTAAACAGTGGGACTGGTCAGGAAAATGCCAAGAAGTAGCTAAAGCAGCTAAATACTTTGTCTTCTGTAGAGGGTGCCTTTGATTCTGCTTTACATCTAATCTTGCCTTGTGATGTCTCCCTTACTGGAGAAGGGGTTGTGATCTCGCGTAGTTTTCTAGACAGCAGTGAGAAGTTGAGTCATGTACGCTGAGAAATTGGAGAGGAATTACACTCCTGCTGGGAGAGAAGCCACACTTAAATTCTACAGATACCAATCTGGTGGAAAATTTACCTGAATCAGCCTTTACTTCCTTGAGATCTTAAGGCCAAAGACCAGTTGCCACCCTCCAACAATGGTCTTAGATGACAGTATTTCAGTACAATATTGGAAAATAAAGCATCTTTGGAACACAGTAATACAGATCCATTTTCAAGGTTGTCTAGGGAATTCAAGCAGCGGAGTGTAATACTCTGATGCAGAGTAAAGTGTTTTCAGAAGCATTTCACTGACTTAGGTTCCTAAATCCCATTTTCAAAAGTTATTTAGGAGCCCATTCCATTGAAAGTCCCTTGCTATTGTGGGGCTTGGATGGAGCAAACTCCCAGTCACTCCCACAGGCAGAAAGCAACAAAGAAGCAGAGGATGCGAAACTGAAATTGCTTGCCCAGCGCGTGTGTGAAACCCAGATTGGTAGTAAAGACTGGGACAGAGAAGAAGAGGAGAAGTTACTGGACTGGGTGCCTGAATGATACGCCAGGGCAACCAACTGCAATTCCAGGATAGCCTGCATGCATCCCAGACAGGCAGCATTTGGCGTAGGGGAGTTGGCTACAGTGGGTTGGCTTCCAGCAGCAGGTGGAGATACGGCCTCTCCCTGCTCGCTGAGGGAAGAAAGAGAAGGCACAAAGAGAACCCAGCAACCGCCGATCCCAAAGGAAGCCAGTGAGGAATAAATGGACTCTACCACTTTAGGAGGGGACTACACACACTTCAGAAATGGTTTTGTGCTTGTCTGTTCTGACTTGAGGCAGTGTAAGTGTCAAACACAACAGCTTCCACACCAACAGCAGTGTTAGGAAACCTTTTGCTCCTTAGAGGCTGCCACAAAAGCTTGGTTCATATTTATGAAACACAGTTTACCTCTGTATTCCCATACAACTAGGTTATGGGCCAAAATCCTGCTCTTGGTTACATTGGTACTGGCTTCACTGGAGTTACTGTGGATTTACATGGAGGGAAGAGAGAGCAGAATTTAGCTCTGACATTTTATAGTTGCTGGGCAAGACTCAGCCCAGGTTTATACCAATTTAAACCCTGGCACAGGAACCTGGTGGTGGGAATTCCTCCAGGAGAGAAAGTTGCTGTGGTACAAGGCATCTGCAGCCTGGGGGCTGGGAGGCAAAGGCAGCCAATGCTTCCCAGGAAGGGGGCATAGCCGGGGCAGCTGGTGCATGCACTGACTCAGTGCTTCCTTTCAACAGTAATGGAGCTTGAATGACACCCAAAGGAGGATAGCAGTGGAAATACTGAAGGGTGAATCTGTTTGCCCATGCAAGGCTGTCAAAGGGAGGTGCATTTTACACTGGCCTGCTGCATCTTTAGTGCATCTGGTCTGCTAACACACCACTCACTCACTCTCTCTCACATATACTTAGTACATCTCATCTGAGCACCTCGGAGCTCTTTGCAAAGATAGCATAGCTATTCTTTTCTTTCCTGTAGAGAGACACATGGAGTTGAAGTTTTTTGTCCAGGGTAATGCAGTAGGTCAGTGGCACAACCCAAATCTCCTGACTCCGCGGCTACTGCCCTGCTCACTAAACCACACTGCCTCTCTACTACTACTTTTTGTCTCTTAGATTTGCCCATGATGAAAGGATTTGCACAGTATGAGAACAAAACATTGAATGTTCCTCATCCCCCCCCCCCAAAAAAAAATCGAGACCGCAGCCAGCACCAGTAATTGCACCCACTCTGTGTAAGCACCCATCTGGCCAATGCTACCCAGGAGACAGGAGCTACTGAGTGACATGAAATAAGCTTAACTTGGGATTGTTTTTTAATGTGTCTCCACTTTCCAATCGCAGCAGGAACAATGGTGCTACTGGGAGAATCGTTCATAGAAAAAGCATGAATCTAATGTCTTTGCCTAACAAATCTGGGCGCTCAGTTCCATAAACCAATCTCTAAAATCGGGAGCCAAGGTTTTTAGATAGTCACTCCCCTATCAGTGCTTAAGGAATGTCAGGGTTTGATACCAAGAGCATCTCATACGATGGCTATCCAACACATGAGTTTTGGTTGCTCCTCTTTTTTGCAATAGGACTGTGAGGGCATCTTGCAAAACTTGTTGTCAGTTACATGGGTAGGTAATTGTTTTTGGCAGGTCAGGGCATTTTTGAATAATAGGGTTTTAAAAATTATTTCACCCTCCATTATCATCTGTCTTCATGATAAAGAGCAGGTAACTGGATTTTTGAGCCACAGCGGGCACATTTTCATGGCAATTGTGTAAGGCTCTGATCGGATACCCTTGGCCATTACCAAGAGATCTGCGATTCATTTACCTTCCTCTTTCCTTTTAAAGGAACATGACAGGGACCCAAGACAGTTGGTGGGAAATCAGATCTTCAGTGTAGAAGATGGCAAGATTTTGAAAATTCAGTGGTGATTGGACATTCCCGTCACATCTGAAGAAGAAAGCCAGTCCCTCACGGTTATGCCAGCACCTGTCCGGCTAGTGTGCCATACATTTGTCACAGTCAAATTGGTGTTATGCACCATTAGTACATTATCTTGTAATGGACTGCTCTCGTATGCGAGTACATGTAAATTTGGCTCTTTGCCTCATGTCTCTCCATTACTTGTTTGAATTGTTTCCTAACAACTTATCCTGTAGGTCCGTGTCTTTTGTTCATATCATTTAGTAGAGGATTGTGAATCCCAGAGAGATTGTCCTTTTTGCTACTAACTGGGATTTACCAAGTATTTGTAAAGTATCACTACCTGGTGCTGTTTTGTCTGTCTCATTCTTTGCCGAAAGAACAGTACCGAAGGCCAGAAGCTCAGAGAGAGACTATGGGGGTTCCATAAAGATGATCCCCTCATTTTAGTCTTCCCTTTTCCTACTTCTCCAACCCTTCTGCTATGCTGGTGAAATGCCTTTGTGTATTTAATAGGGGCTAAAGGGGAAGGGAATGTAGCGGGATGCCAGGCTGTGGATATTCTATCCCAGATACCTTAGTCACACTTATTGGTGAGTGGGAGTGAAACTCCTTATATCTCTGGTATTTAGGGAGCGGGAGTTGATCTTGAAGGAGAATGTTAGAGTGCAGTCTTGTTCTATTTGAACCCAAGTTTCGGGGGGTTTCAGCATAGCATTAGACTGCTACTTTCAACTGAGCCACCCAGTATTAATCTTGGATATGAAGAAAAGCAAACCCACCTCACACGTTGGGTTTAACTAATATGGCTGGGAATTTCAAAGGTACCTAAGGCTGTTCAACTCTCATTCATATTCAATAGGAGCTGGAAGCCAAATTCCCTTAGGCATCTTTGAAAACCCCAGCCTATCATGCCATTTGCCCACACAGATGGGGATGTATCATTCTATGTGAAATTGAGTAGTCTTTGAGTCACAGTGGGGTTCTGTTCTTCAGTCTTCAACACGCTTTGCCTCTCCAAATTAAAAGAGAGAAGGAGATAGCTTTGGAAGTGCAGAAGTAAATGGGCTACATGTAAAGATTCAGATAAAGCAGATGCTAGTCAGTTACTTGGAAAATTCTGATGGTGGGTCAACAGTGTCAAAAGGAGCGGTGCCTGGCTTGGACGCTCTCTAATCTGTCCAGTAATGACATCCGTGAATATGTAAATCTTTTTTCTGAACAAAATTCTAAGGATGCACCAGATCCACTTTCTGCAAGGGTGAACCGTACATTGCAAGACTAAGCCTTATTCCTCTTCTATATGGTTGGGTAGGCATGTGTTTTACCCTCTTATGCTGTGCTAGAGTGGGGAAATTGCCAGTTGCCAAAGGCCCTAAATTTGTACGTTTGCTTTTGTTTTGTGCTGCAGTGTTGGTTAGTAGCAAATTTAAAAGTGCAGGAGGATTGCAGACTAGCTCAAGTGATCTACACAAAGGTTTCTTAAACATTGGGCTTCTTGTTATAGCTAAATACATTGCTATGTTAAAAGCCCCAAATGAATTTTACCAGTGTAAGGGGACCTATGGAGCGAAGATTTAACACCTTACATAAAAACTGTCACAGTCTCAAGGGCATGTATCCGGAGAACTAGAACAGAATTAGGAATGTAATGAGGAAGAGGAAAAATAAGACTCCCCCAACCTTTCCCATTTCCAATGGCTTCTAACAAATATGAATAAGTCTCTGTTCCAGTTAGGTTCCACCTGCTGGCCAAAAGAGTCAGCTTCCCAATTTCTTTTCCTTACAGCAACCGTGAAACTTCCTTGTCCTTCTGATACGACTCAGCAGTGCACAGCTCAGACTCATCCAGGTGCTTACACTGTCAATGGCAGTGTCTGGATAACATCGTGGCTCTTCCTTGGGTGCCTTTTTTTATTCTCCCCCCGTGCACACACACAGTGTGTTTATGTGTGAAAACAGTAACGCAACCCACCCCCTTAAAGAGAGCCTGAATAAACAGAGAGTCTGTTAAACATGTCCTAACGTTCAATATACATGGGGGAAGCAAATTCCAGACTGAAGGGACCACCAGTGAACATGCCCTGCTCCTCACCCCTAAGGATACAAATCTAGGGAGTGTCAGTTTGAGCCGTCCAGCTGATCCAAAATGTCAGATTAGCAGCTGCCTTTTTTCTTTTACTTCATTCTTTGTGTAAATCTCCTTATAATACTTACTGATCAAATGGAATTTGAGCACGGTTAAGTGAGTTACTGAATCTGGAACTACATGAGTAAGTGATGACTTCTGAGTCCCTTCTCAACAAATATATAAATTATAATATAGTCTCATTACCAGACAACTAGTAAACTCCAGGATATGATCTCAGACAGTTGTCTGTAAAAATGGCCAAAGACTATTTTCTTCCACTACCAGAATTACATCCAGTTCAACAGAAAAGGCATCAGCTGAGGGACAACATGGGGCTGCTTCAAAAGAGATCTATGTTTTTGTCAGCTCTGTGGGCTAGAACAAATAGCATGAGCTTTCAGAGGTGACAGTAGCCATTCAGCTGTTATACTGGTTTCTCCTCTTCCTTTCGTGAGCAAGAGAACAGGGATAGTATATGGTTCCTGGGCACCAGGACAAGACATGTAACGAGCAGGATAGAGGCTATCCTGAGGAGTGCTAGGGGAATTCAGGATTATAGACCTCCCATGGGAACCAGGGACATACACTTGAGAGATTGGATAGAACCCCAGTGTTGATTTCAGTGACCTGAGGAAATAAGTACAGCTCAGACTGCTGCACGTGGCCCTCCCTAGGGTGTTTTAAGTGCCAAGCATGAGTGAAGGAAGAGGAAGACTAATGCTAGAGATCAGCTCCTGGATAGGGCTGAGAGCACAGAGAAAAGCGGTTTGGATTGGCACAGCATGGGGACGCATTCTGTGGTGGGAAGGCAACAGTTTGGATCAGATGGAACAAGTAGGTTATCATCCTCTTGGGTTCAAAGGAGGCAGTTTGTTAATTGAAAGCTTCAAATTCACCGACTCCCACTGCTCTATATAGTCTATCAGACTATAACAGGGTTCAAAAAAGAACTAGATAAATTCATGGAGGATAGGTCCATCAATGGCCATTAGCCAGGATGGGCAGGGATGGTATCCCTAGCCTCTGTTTGCCAGAAGCTGGGAATGAGCGACAGGGGATGGATCACTTGATAATTACCTGTTCTGTTCATTCCCTCTGGGGCACCTGGCATTGGCCACTGTCGGTAGACAGGATACTGGGCTAGATGGACCTTTGGTCTGACACACACTTCCCAGAATGATAAGATAGAAGGTGGAGAGGTAGTGTAGTTGATGTCTAGAGGATATAAGTGAGACCAGCAGCAGCGATTCACATATGACATATCAGTATCGACAGTTAGTTAAGTACCATGCATAGGAAGGGGGAAAGAGGTACTGGGGCACTATGTCACAAAATATTTGTAGCCACTGAGCTACAATCTGATACAGAAGACAGTAAAGTTAAACACTTTGGGTTAGGATACAATAACAAAGGAGGAACAGTAATAAGTATTTGGTACAGATCTCCCTACCCCGATCACTGAAGAAGAGTCAGAATGAAAATATCCATGACTTATTATCAAGTTGCTAGAAATTGCAGGATTATTTCTCCTGGGGATCTTTCCTGATATCTGTGGGTAACAAAGGTAATAAATCATGGAGGATAAAGCAGTTCTTTGTTTAATCAGAGGACAACTTTGACACAGAAAGTAAAGACTCTACCCAGAGGAGAAATTACGTTTGCATCTACATCTTATCAAAAGCTATCAGCAAATTAACTGAGACCTCAAAAGACAAATAGGTAAGGTGGGTGCGCATAACCACAGGCTATTCAATTCAGTATTCTAAAGAATGGGTCCCTAGAATGCAGCAGCCGTGGGCTATTGCATTTTGAGAAAGCAGATCTGTGGGAATTAAGAAACAATGATCCTGTTGTAATAAGAGGAAGTAGCAAACTCCATGAACCTGGAAGGAGCTGGGAATGAGAGATTCCCCTGATAAAGAAAACTACAAACCAGAAGTGGCTAGTGCAGTTTCACAAGGGATTGGCTCAAAGATCAGAGAATAAGAAAAACTCTGTAAGGGAAATGGAGAAATAGGGCAGGAATAAAGCAAAAATGTACAGTCGTTTAAGGTTTACAGGAGAAAGGTAAGGGCAGGTCAAAAGCAGAATGAGCTAACAATAGCCAAAGGAGGTAGGGGGGAAGGATTTTTTTCAAATGCGATAGGGAGAGAACAATTGATTCTGGACATAAGGCAGGAACTAAATAGGTCTACAAAATGATGCAGAGGAAAGATCAGAGCAGGTAGAAGGTAATACAAACTCTCACAAATCATAAGGGTTATAGGTGACTTAAAAAATAAAGGTTGTAGATCAAAGATATGTTCAAGGTAGTACAATAGCTAAGGCCCCAGTTCAGCAAGGTGCTTAAGCATGTAATGAGTTCCCCTGAACCAGGGCTGGCTCTAGGTACCAGCAAACCAAGCACATGCTTGGGGCAGCACATTTTCAGGGGCGGCATTCCGGCCATCTTTTTTTTTTGCGCTTCGGGTGGCAAAAGTCTAGAGACGGCCCTGGCAGCAGCAGCGCGTTGCACCCTGAGGCTGCTGCGGTTCGTGCCACGGGGGAGCAGCGCCCGCACCTTGTGGCTGGGCCGGACAGGCTCCGGGGGGGGGGACACTCGGGCTGAGGGCCGCCCCGCGGGGCACGCGGAGCTGCCTGCAGGTGCAGCAGGGCGGCCGCCCCCCCAGCGCCGCAGCCAGGGCTGGGCAAAGCGGCCTGAGCCGCCCAGGGACTGCGGCAGAGTGGCCAGAAGCAGCAGCAGCAGCGGAGCCATAGAGGGTGGGGCGCTGCCATGTGGGGCCCGCGTCCTGCTCTCCGGGGCTCCGCTCCCTCTGGGGCTACCCTGCTCCTGGCCGGTCCTGGAGGTGGGAGCCCTGGCTGGAGGGACCCTGGGCTGAGGCGCGGCCCGGAAGCCCCGCTGCTTACCCCGACCCTGCCAGCGCCGGACCAGCTGGAGGCGAGGGGGGAGCAGGCAGAGTTAGCACTGGTGGGGGGGGAGCCCAGGGCTGGGGTGGCAGGGGGTGCAGGTGGGGTGAGAGCCCAGCGCTGGGGTGGCAGGGGGTGCGGGTGAGGGAGGGCACGGGTGGGAGGGGGGATGAGAGCCCAGGGCTGGGGTGGGGGGCAGCCAAAAAATGTTTTGCTTGGGGTGGCAAAAAACCTAGAGCCGGCCCTGCCCTGAACTCAACTAATGCTTTGTAATCCTTTTTTTTTGGCTCATGGGAGTAATCATGTGTCACAGTTCAGGGCAACTGTATCTGTATTCCCCCGCATAGTCCAGCAAAGGCACCCATGCTTAGGCTTCCAGCTCTCCTGGCTGTGACCTCTCTTAGCTGGAGACCTGTGTTTCCCTGCCTCTTGACCAGGGCATTTCCAGGCTACACAACTCCCTGATTATACTGTGAATTCACCAGCACAGTCTGCTTGCCTTTCTCCTTAGAGACGGCTAATGGTGCAGTTGCCACTGTTGTAAACCAAAAACACTTTCTCTGCAAGCGTATTTATTCTTGAGGTTTAAGCATTACAGAGAAAGCATTAAAACCAATAAAAAAATCTACACGCCTACTAATAAGCTTACCAGAGATCCCCTAGCACAAACAGTTGCAAGTTCATAATAGCCTCAGTTCTGAACTAACGCAATCAGGAAAAGTTTAGTCCCTCCTTTATACAGTTTAGGGGTCTTTGATCTGGAATTTCCAGGAGGAGGTAATCAGCAGACAATGGGTTTTTTCCATAAGGCATAACTTCAAAAGGCCTCCTATGAAACACACTTCACATGTATTGTCCCAAACAGTTCTTTGAAATTCCTAACATTTCCCCCCAGGTTTACATTAGTGAGCCTCCTAGAAAAGTTACATACAATCTTACAATAACCCACAAACAATTCCATTTTAATACAGTGGACCCCAAAGGCATTAAACTAATTCAACAAGTATGCAGGTGAAACCAGACAATCACTATGTTCTTGATTGAATTCACATGGAAAAATGATAAAAGACAAAAAACCTTGTCACCAGTGGGCAAACACTTCTCACAAATATATCACTCAATATCTGATCTCTGATTCCTCGTGCCTTTAGGAAGCCTGCACAACACTTTCAAAAGACGAGCCTCAGAACTTAAATTCTTAACTCTGCTGGACGCTAAAAACCATGGATTTAATGGCTCATGACAATTTGCAACTCACCCTACTGCCTGCTAACCCTTAATTGTTCACTTCAAGTTAAGTGGTCTCCTGCAGTGTGTGTGAAACCCTCATGCTTAGCAATCTGTTCCACCTTATAATTAGTTCAGACATTCGGGATACTTTCTCCAGACCTGAGGAAGAGCTCTCTGAAGCTCAAAAGCTTCTCTATTCCACCAACAGAAGTTGGTCCAATACTCGCCCATCTTGTGTTTCTCTCATCCTGGGACCAACACAGTTACAACAACATTACAAACAGTATATATGTGAACAGCCAGAACTAGATGACAGACATTCATGAGTCCTAAAACAACTAGCAGAACTTTCTCAGCCACTAGCAAACTCTTTTTGAAAGCCAGGGTGAACTGGAAGAATACCAAAGAAATATTGGAGGATACTGGAGCAGAAGTGATATGACAACAGCCTTTGAAACTGGAAAGAAGAGCCTGTTACTCTGACTAATGGAGATAAAAGATGGCCTTCTGGGTATACCACAGGAGGACTGAATTCTTCCTTCCTGGCTCTGCCACAGACTACCTGTGAGAACTTGGGCAAGTTAATAAAGCTCTGTGCCTCCGTTTCCCCATATGTGTGGGAATAATTATAATTCCCTATCTCTTAGGGTGTTTGGGGGATAAATGTGTTAATGTTTGTGAGTGATGGGGTGGGTCCTTAGGGAAAAACCTATAAACAAATAGTATGGGGAAGTCTGTCAGTACTTAACCGGGAACAGCTTAGTGAGAAATAAGAAGATAAATCTTGCAGCACCTTCTGATGCACTTTATCTTAAGTCAGTGGGGCTGTGTGTGGGAGCAGGGTTCTGCCCATGCTTAACAAGTTGCAGGATTGGGACCTTAGGGGATGAAGGAAATGTACCAGGTATGTCCTTTCTCTTCTTCGGTCAAGCTTTTGACAAGGTGCTGCATGAGAACTTACTAGAGTAATGAGAATGGATGTGTTTATCTAAACGCCTGTGGACGTATGGAAGAGGGACTGAGAGGCTAGTTTAAAAAAAAAAAAAAAAAAGCTCATTCCTGCAAGGTGCTGAGCACATGTCTCTAATTAGCTTTGGCCCTGATTCAACAAAGCACATAAGCATTGACTTTAATGGGATTTAACCATGAGCTTAAAGTTAAGTCTGCTCTCCAATGCTTTGCTAAATTGGAGCCTTTAATGGGAACTAAGGGAATTTGGCACTTCACCAGATAATGCTCCAAAACAGCAATGTTTTACATTTGCAATTTCTTGAACATCACACTGTGCATCACAAACTCTACACATATCTGTCCAAAATACTAGGGTTACTGAGCCTTTCCTCAAGTGAAAACTCAAGTGTCAGGAAATGCCAAAGTTAAAGGTTTCAGAAGGGTAGTCGTGTTAGTCTGTATCAGTAAAAACGACGAGGAGTCCTTGTGGCACCTTAGGTCTGGTCTACACTGCGGGAGATCGATCTAAGTTACGCAACTTCAGCTACGTGAATAACGTAGCTGACGTCGACGTACTTAGATCTACTCACCGCGGTGTCTTCGCTGCGGTGAGTTGACTGCTGACGCTCCCCCGTCGACTCCGCCTGCACCTTTCGCTCCGGTGGAGTACAGGAGTCGATGGGAGAGGTCTCGGCGGTTGATTTATCATGTCTAGACTTGACGCGATAAATCGACCCCCGCTGGATCGATTGCTGCCCGTCGATCCTGCGGGTAATGTAGACAAGCCCTTAGAGACAAACAAATTTATTTGGGCATAAGCTTTCGTGGGCTATAACCCACTTCATCAGATGCATGGAGTGGAAAATACAGTAGCAGATATAAATATACAGCACATGAAAAGATGGGAGTTGCCTTACCAAATGGGGGGTCAGTGCTAACGAGGCCAATTCAATTAGGGTGGATGTGTTAAAGCCACTTGTGCACCCATATGGGCCAATAAAACTACTAGACCAAGATGTTGCAGGATTGGATCTAAGGCTGCAGAAAAATAAACGTATGGTATTCGATTTGGATAGCACGTGAGTAGGTTATTAAGGCTGTATTGTAGCACACAAACTTGCAACTTGAAATCTGTCCATTTGTGTGTCATTGGAGCGTTTGCTGACTTTAATTATTTGTATTATCGTAGTGCCTAGGAGCTCTAGTCAGTGACCAGGAGCCCATTGTGATAGCTGCTGTACAAACACAGAATGCAAAGAGAGTCTTTGCCCCAAAGAAGTAGGTATATACAATTTACATATACGACAAGAGATAACCGACGGATACAGACAGGCTGGGAAGTACAAGGATGCAATGAGAGAATATTGTCCAGTGATCTCAGCCTAGCCGTTGTCATGATTTTGCAGGCATCCTGGCAAAGGTTTTGAGGACGGTTTTAAATGTGGATAATGAGTTAGTTTTTCAGAGCTCACCCCTGCAACCTTAACGTTCTGTTATTTTTCACTCTTCTCACGTCAGGAAACTGGAATCAGCAAGTAAAATGTAGTGTCTTGCCAGCACACCCCTATTGCACATATCTGTGTGAAGTGCAAAAGGTGCTCAGTATTTGCAGGATCCGGCCCCAGGATAACTGGCTAGAAGCATATAGGACGAGGGGAGGAATTGTTTATACAAAGGAGTCATAGGATGAAATTGTGTAAAGGCTGAACATCAAACAAGCCAATTAGTTGTGGAGATTACTCCAGCTTTGAAGCTTTGCCACTGGGTTTATTGAAAATTAGACTAGGCAACACTGAATTGGGCATATAAAACAGAGACCAATATCACAGTGGTGGGAGGATATAACACAACAATTTAATATGTGCATTCCATCCCAAATATCCGCTATTTATAGCATCACATTATTGCCACTATGCAAATTATTATTAATTGTGATTCTGTGATATTTGGTTATCCCACCTGGTATAAATAGCAAGGAAACTAACACATTAAACTAATGCCGAGCAATGTATTCACATGGAACAAAAGCTAAATAGAAAGACACAAAGAACTGTTGATTTTAACCTATTGCTATAAACTTATTGACCTGAACCGATGCATGATTTTGTGTCACTACCATTGTACAGATGTATTATACAAGTAAGCTCTCTGCTAATTACTCCAAAAGCAGCCCAAAAGCAAGGAGAAGTGACCGAACCCAGAGCAGCTAATCTTGTCAACTGAATCAACTTCAATGGATAGAGGGTAAAA
>NW_020664463.1:21015199-21165671 GCF_002925995.2 Terrapene triunguis
GACTACATTTATTTCAGAAGCATTTTGGCTGTAGAGCAGTGTTATCTTTCCAGAGTTCAACAACTTCCACAAGAGAGCTTGCAGGACCATCAGAAAAGCCCATGGCCCAATGGTTAGAGCACTCACCTGAGGTGTCAGAGCCTTGTTCAAATCCCTTCTCCTCAGGGGAAGGGGGGACTTGAACTGGGGGTCTCCCACATCCAAGGTGAGTACCCTAACGCCTGGCCTAAAAGTTTTATGACAGAGTTATTCCTCCTCTGCACCTCCTACCTCTGGGTGTCATGTAAAAATGGCATAGTAGGCACCCAACTCCCAGACTGTCTATGCTACAAGCTGGGGCTGTGATTCCCTGGCTCATGCAAATACAAGTACATTAGCCCTCATTGTGCTAGCGTAAGTATAAATAACAATGTAGCTGCAGTAGGAGCAGGGAAGACACGCAGAGAACAAACCTGCCTGAAACCCATTGGTATGTACTCAGCCCAGCTCAGCTATGCCTCCACCACCTCTCTCCTTGCTAGCATGGCTACATCGCTATTTATACTAACACTAGCTCTATGAAAGTTAGTGTATGTGCACACAAGCAGAGGACTTGCATCCCAAGCTCATAGTGTAGCTGTAGCCCAAGAGAGGGTTCTTTGCTGAGAATCACAAGCAGACAGAGGCGCCTCACTGCAGCCTGGACTTGCACATCTCTCTTGTCCACGTCACTCATTGTCTAAATTAGGTGGCTCCCTGCCCACATACTGACTTCTGTGAATCATATAAGATGTCTCTCTCCCATTCATTATATTGGGAGCTTAGGCTTCCTCCTCAGGCCTTGTGAATCACATTGATTTTGTATCAGAGGGGTAGCCGTGTTAGTCTGGATCTGTAAAAAGCAACAAAGAGTCCTGTGGCACCTTATAGACTAACAGATGTATTGGAGCATAAGCTTTCGTGGGTGAATACCCACTTCGTCAGACACATGTAATGGAAATTTCCAGAGGCAGGTATAAATATGCAGGCCAGAATCAGTCTGGAGATAACGAGGTTAGTTCAATCAGGGAGGATGAGGCCCTCTTCTAGCAGTTGAGGTGTGAACACCAAGGGAGGAGAAACTGCTTTCGTAATTGGCTAGCCATTCACAGTCTTTGTTTAATCCTGAGCTGATGGTGTCAAATTTGTAAATGAACTGAAGCTCAGCAGTTTCTCTTTGAAGTCTGGTCCTGAAGTTTTTTTGCTGTAGGATGGCTATTTTAAATCTGCTATTGTGTGGCCAGGAAGGTTGAAGTGTTCTCCTACAGGTTTTTGTATATTGCCATTCCTAATATCTGACTTGTGTCCATTTATCCTTTTACGTAGGGACAGTCCAGTTTGGCCGATGTACATAGCAGAGGGGCACTGCTGGCACATGATGGCATATATAACATCGGTGGACGTGCAGGTGAATGAACCGGTGATGATGTAGCTGATCTGGTTAGGTCCTGTGATGGTGTTGCTGGTGTAGATATGTGGACAGAGTTGGCATCGAGGTTTGTTGCATGGATTGGTTCCTGAGTTAGAGTTGCTATGGTGTGGTGTGTGGTTGCTGGTGAGAATATGCTTAATGTTGGCGAGTTGTCTGTGGGCGAGGACTGGCCTGCCTCCCAAGGTCTGTGAAAGCGAGAGATCATTGTCCAGGATGGGCTGTAGATCACTGATGATGCGTTGGAGAGGTTTAAGCTGAGGACTGTAGGTGATGGCCAGTGGAGTTCTGTTGGTTTCTTTCTTGGGCTTGTCTTGCAGCAGGAAGCTTCTGGGTACACATCTGGCTCTGTTGATTTGTTTCCTTATTTCCTTGTGCGGATATCGTAGTTTTGAGAATGCTTGGTGAAGATCTTGTAGGTGTTGGTCTCTGTCTGAGGGGTTGGAGCAAATGTGGTTGTACCTCAGTGCTTGGCTGTAGACGATGGATCGTGTGGTGTGTCCGGGATGGAAGCTGGAGGCATGAAGGTAGGCATAGTGGTCAGTGGGTTTTCGGTATAGGGTGGTGTTAACGTGACCGTCACTTATTTGTAGTGTGGTGTCTAGGAAGTGGACCTCCCGTGTAGATTGGTCCAGGCTGAGGTTGATGGTGGGGTGGAAGCTGTTGAAATCGTGGTGGAATTCTTCCAGAGTCTCCTTCCCACGGGTCCAGATGATGAAGATGTCATCAATGTAGCGTAGGTAGAGAAGGGGCGTGAGTGGACGAGAGCTGAGGAAGCATTGTTCCAGGTCAGCCATAAAAATTTGGCATATTGTGGGGCCATGCGGGTGCCCATAGCGGTACCACTGGTCTGGAGGTATATATTGTCACCAAATTTGAAATAATTTGGTATGAGGATAAAGTCACAGAGCTCAGCAACAGTTGTGCTGTGGTATCATCAGGGATACTTTTCCTGACAGCTTGTATTCCGTCTGTGTGTGGGATGTTTGTGTAGAGAGCCTCCACATCCATGGTGGCTAGGATGGTGTTTTCTGGGAGGTCACCAATGCATTGCAGTTTTCTCAGGAAATCAGTGGTGTCACGGAGAGAGCTGGGAGTGCTGGTGGCGTAGGGTCTGAGTAGAGAGTCCACATTGCCAGATAGTCCTTCAGTGAGAGTGCCTTATGCTCCAATACATCTGTTTGTCTATAAGGTGCAATAGGACTCTCTATTGATTTTGTAGGCACCTAAAAATTAGGTACTGTGCTGTCAACATCACAATGCCTAACTCCTTTTATGCATCCAGGCCGGACTTCCCCAAAAAAAAGAGACCTTTATGTTCTTCACAATTATCAGGCAAAGCCAAACCTCTGAAGTTAGCAAGATCTGTAGAGTCAATATAACAAGCTGCAATATATAGCAATGGGTTTCAATTTTTGTGATATTAATTTTTTGCCTTCAAAGATGGCCCTTAGCAAAAGATTTTTGTTTTTTTTGTACTTTTGTGATCCATGTCAGATCCCGGATTATCCTCTATTCTGAATATAAAGATTCAAATTTAATATTAAATTAATCCTGCCTACTTTTCTGTACAATGCACAAAAATAGCTCTGATACTATTACTGAATTGCCTATGTGGAAGTCCCACCAATGCCAAATCTTCTTACTAAACAAGAGATGCTACACTAAAAATACCAGGACATGAAAGAAAAAAAACCATTGTGAAAATGGAAATTACTATACTCTGTTTTTTAACAAAACTTGAAACCCATAATCACTGTCACAAGAGTATATTATCTACTGAATGATTTGCACAATACAAGAAGTTAGTGGTTATTTTTCATTTTATTTTACCTTTCATTTTGTAACTGTTATGGGAGGGGGTGTCAATTTTATTCTCATGGTCAGGGTGACCTTATTACAGTTGTTTTTACAATGTTTCCAGATTATTTAAGTTATTCTAAGAAGGCTTGCCTGACATAATTCATGCTCTTCTAAATTGCACTGGGCAAATTCAGAAAACAAGAATGTTTCCAAAAATGTATAGATATCTATTCCTGCTACTGTAAATGCTTAGGTTTGAAAATTACTATGTTTCTATAGATAACATTTAAATACACGCATGTTAGGTCACACTCAAACATTTACAGTACAGGATATGTGTAAAAAGGTGAAATATTTCACATTAATATCTTGCTGAAAGACTGACTGTATTTGATTTTTTTTGGCAAATACATCAAGACAGAACACTGATTTTATGAACTTTTAAATGGATATACATTATTTTGTTTGCAACTTGTAATAAAATTTAACTTCCAAATAAACAGTCAATTTTGGGAAAAATACAGAGGAGAAATTCTGGTATTTAAACCAATACTCTCATCTCTTCCAGTGACATGCATCTTATTATTTCAGAGGGGTTAGTGCTTAGATGTCAGAGTCAGCGTAGAGGACACTCGAAAGATCTGGGGGAGCATATTACTCAGCTGATAAAACATTTCCTCGGATATAGTCTGTAAAAATGAAGACAACAAAAAGCATTGATTTGTTTGCTATAATTTGGATGAGTCAAACCATTCTCTCTATATTCTCCTCTCTCCTCCAGTACTTTACTCGGTATTGGAGTCTTATAGCAGCACATCTACCATCCAGATGAAGTTTCCAGCCACTCATGCTATGACTAGGGCCTTACTTGAATCGTGGGATTATCTTCAAATAAATGCACCTGAGTTGAGGACAAGAGATGGAAAATCGCAGAAAAGTAATAATGGACCCTTGTTAATAGCAGTAATTTGGAAAAGCTAGAGTAGACCTATTTGCTTAAGAAAAAATTGCTGGAATAATATAAACACAAGTATTATGTTATGCCTGCTAATTTTTTTGTAACCAGACATTTTGCTTCAACTATATTACTTTTTTTTTTTTTTTTTTTTTTTTTAAGTGACCAGTACAGCATAAAATTCAGGAAATTAAGTCTTAACACAATGGCTATAGAAATCAAGACCAGCCACATTAGCCTTTTACATTTTACAGGTATTAAACGTTAGTGCAGAACTAATTGCATGCTCAAAATGCATGCAAAATTGTGATCTGTGCAAAATACGCTAATTAAAAATAAAATTGTGGTGGAAGCCTAATATTGCAATATCCGTAATTTCCACAATATTGCGAACAAAATATGGTCATAGCTATAACCTAATTCTAGTCATTAATAGGACAAAACCTACTTGCGAATATTACCCTGTATTTACATTAGTAAATGTATCTATTTAAAGAGGATTTCTTCCTCCAGTCACTAACTTTCTCTTAAGTAGATCTAGCATTAGTCCTTTTCATGATTTCAGATTGGTGTCTCACTCTCTGAATTCCAAAATTAGATCTGATTTTGCGAGTAGTCTACTCTTGGTTCTCACTGCCTAGAGGCTCATAACTTTGTGTTGACAAGTAATTTTTTAAACTTATGAATATGCTTCCAAATAATACTTCCTTCCAGTTAAAGTTATATACATTTCAAAGTTAAGGACCAGAGCAAATGAACAAAACTTAGCACTGATCACAACTTTTGGATGACTTCCTGCTTCTGAAGATCATCCAGAATTCAAACAATTTGGTAGTTATTAACAAACAACTTTGTAGTTCTAGTGCACGTCTTTTGGGGCCTGATTCAGTGGAAGCATGATTGGGCTCTTGCCACACTAACTTTCAAAGATGCTGGAGAAGACCAACTGAAAGCTTAAAATAAAGTCATTTAAGCTTACACTCCATACTTTCCAAAGAAACTAGCAGTAAAGTCATATCTTTATATTAATGATAAATATGTATCCTCTAAAACACTGTGAATTCTGACTCCAGTTATCTGATGTGTCTGTTATTAAATAGAGATAATAATGATACATCCTATAATGCCTTCTATCTGTGGCTGGCAAAAAGTGGTTCAAACATTAAGTGTCACAACACCTCTAAAGCATGTATTACTCCCAATTTATAGATGAGAGAACTAAAGCAGAGAGAGGTTAACTGATTTTTTTTTTTTTTAAAGATTATATAGAAAGGCTAAGGCATAGCAGGGAACAGAACCCAGATTTATCAGCACCCAGAGCCCTGTTCTATTTTTGTCTCCTTCTAGGCCATACCAGGAGTTAATTTCTCATTAACCTACCTGCGGTACCAGAAATTGTACGGTCCGAGAAATTCCTCCATCCCATGAAGCCATTTCCATCATGAAGCCTAAAAGACAACATTCACATATTTACATACTATATGCATTAGGTTTTCCTTTTAATGACACTTATCAGAGTGTGGTATACATTTACATATATAATTATGATTTCAGCAACCTGGTGGAACTGCATAAACCAGATCAGCACCTCTGGCCCCTTAGTTTTCACTAGCCTGGCCAACCTGCTGGTTCAAATCTCTGGTCAGCGTGGAGATCCTGATGATCCGCTATGAAGAACACCATTCTAGTCTTGAAGGGTGTGAAGTTCCAGCGCTTGAGCAAACTGCACAATCTGGTGCTGGTCAACATGGAGCTGCAGTAGGCATCAGAAGATACTTTCTGGATCTGTATTATTTTGACAGCTTGCTTTCAACAACTAGCTATGCTTTCTATAGAACTCTGGTGTGAGCACACCTGGAATATTGAATTCAGTTCTGGGCACTCTAATACCAGAAATAGATTGACAGACTGGATGCAGTTTGGAGAAGGGCAATAAAAATTATCATGAGGAACTGATTTGTGAAGAAAGAGCAAAACATGTAGATTGGCTAGCTGCTGACATGGTGTTTATAGGACAGGGGTTCCCAAAATATGGACCATGGACCAGTATAAGTCCACAATACCATACTGCTGACAAAAATATGTTAAACACTTTCCTAATAGTATTTTTCTATGGTGCTGACATAGGGATGTAGTATAATTGTGAATGAGCATATGGTCCCCACCTACTGGCCCCCACTAAGAAGAAACTGGCTAACTTCTAGTGTAGGGGGCATAACATTCAACTAATATTTGAAGGGTTTGAACAGCAAAGATGGAGAGGAATTATTTAAACGTAGGGCACCGGAGTACAACCAGTAGTAATAGACAATAATAGATAAATAAAAAAAAGGGGAAAAACTGAGGCTAAATATCAGGAAAATTCCTGCTCATTCACCTCTGAAATAATCTCCAAAAAAATTAGTAGACGCTCCATTGTGTGGGTCATTTAAAATGTCAACTGAATGAGATACTGGAAAATATACTGTGAAGGAACAATTCTGCACTGGCAGATAGATGTCTTGATGATGTAATGTGTCTTTTTTCATCTTTGTCTTCTAGACTTAGTCCTTGTCTACACTTACCGGGGGTTCGACGTATGACGATCGATGTAGCAGGTCAGATCGCTCTCCCGTCAATTTCTGTACTCCACCTGAACGAGAAGCGCAAGGGGAGTCGACGGGAGAGCATCTCCAGTCGACATCGCGTAGTGTGGAACCCGCGGTAAGTAGATCTAAGTACGTCGACTTCAGCTACGTTATTCACATAGCCCAAGTTGCGTAACTTAGATCGATCTTCCCCTTGTAGTGTAGGCAAGGACTTAGACCTGGTCTACACTAGGAATTTACAGGCATATAGTGAACATCTCTCAGGGGTATGAAAAATCCACACCTTTGAGAGACAGATCTATACCAACCTAACCCTCTGTGTAGATAGCTCTAGGTGGACAGAAGAATTCTCCTGTCCATCTTGCTACCACCTCTCAGGGAAGGTGGATTACTGACGCCAACAGGAGAATCCCTCCCGTCGGCATAGATAGTGTCTACACTGAAGCGCTTACAGTGGTGCAGCTGTTGCACTCAAGTATAGACAAGTCCTCATATGACAAGTGTGTGTTAATATTACTTTTTTCCCCTCTGTTCTAACACAGTATCATGTGTTCATCACTTTTTAAACAGGAAAGAATATAGAAAACATACACATTAATGGGAAAGTTGTGCCAACAGATACAAAATTACTTCTGACGCTCTATTTTGAATTCCTCACATTTTTCATCTCTTTTGTGACATGTAATTTTAAGTGATTTCTGCTGACAGTGAATGTGACAGAGAATAATAGGTGAAGCATGCACTAACCTTTGACACATTTAAACACAAGCTCTGCCCTCTTTAAGCACCATGGTATAGTCATTTCCTTAAAAAAGAAAATCTAATTAAAAATTGGTTTAAGTTAATAAAAATATAACAAAAGTATCAACAAGTGGCTCAAGACAATAGCGTTGCAAGACAATGTTTTTTCTATCAGGTCTTTAATATTTTCGTGTTTATCTTATTCCAATGACTTTATTACTCCCATATTGTCTTTACAGTCTCTAGAGTTATGACCTTCCACACCTGCTCATTTGCTGAACACAATTTTCTCTACCAGAAAGTTCTCTTCTTAAGCGCAGGTCTCTCGAATGTCTCAGGCCATAGACCACATTTGCTAATGTTTATTGATCTGCTTCATTCTTTTCAAATAATATCATAGACAAAGAAGACTTAGTTTTCCAATGCATTCTGGAAATGTTTATTGTTATGGATTACCACAAAAACTCAGCTACTGAGTTATTTACAGTGCTGAGACAGGCTACTGTGTGAACAGTGCAATATGCATTTTTAAGCTGAGATTTTCAAAGGGGGATATTGATGAACAGCTCCCATTTGTCTCAAGAACATTCACATGCACTATTACCATAAGCGGCTTTGAAAATCTCAGCTTTCAGGTATTAATTACAATTAAATTGCTTATATGGTCAGATCCATACTTTGGATTGCTAGAGTAAGGATGTGTTTAACAGCCTAACTGCAGTCACTGAATTTGTTGGTATTCCTTTTGAGGACCTCTAGCTATGACCCTCATACTATGGCCACTGGCATACTAAAAATGCCTTGGGCAGATAGGTCTTGAGTTGGGGTTGGATTTATATCACAAAATAAATTCAAAAATTCAAGTGATACAGATACAAGAAGAGATGGAGAGGGAATCTGAAGCTTCCGTTAAATACCAAGATTAGGTATGGTACCCTGCGCCTACAACCTTTTCCAAGAGGCATGGCTAATAGGGACTTGTCAAATAAATTTGAGATTTAGATAAAAGTTTAAACACTGGGGAACATTACAGATGCTCCCCAACTTACGCAAGCATTCCGTTCTGGAATGCCTGGCGTAACTTGAATTTTGCGTAAGTCGGGAACATATACCCGACAATTACGCAAAAAAAAGCCCAAAAAACCCAACTGTTTCCAGCTTACGGAACTTTTTCCATAAGTGCGGGTTTGCGTGAGTTGGGTTTGCGTAACCTGGGGAGCGTCTCTACATGAATTTCGGACATTCCTTGGAATCTAAGCCAAAAAATGGAAAATACTATTTTTATCTCACTTGTAATCCATCAGTGGCAGATATATAAATGTCAATTTTATTAACCTTATTTAAAAAGAATCATTCCTATGATTCACACTCTGGAACTTCAAAAGATAAGCACCTCCCAGTATGAACAGAACTATGCATATAAACATGTACTTGCCACTCTACATACCCTTCCAAATTTCCAGTTTAAGCACTTTTGTATTCCATAAAACCAGCAAATGGTTCTAAATCTGCACAGTGTAAATGACAGATTGACAAACACCACATAAAGAGCATCTCTACAGCAGGGGTGGAAAAAAAAAAATCAGCCTTATTTAAAAAGCATCAAACTTCTGATCATTTGGTAACACAAATACAGTTCACCCTATACGCTGCCTCAGAGGGTTGCTGTAAGCCACAGTTCCCACCTACACTAGATACAGTGGATCGTTATATATTATTAAAAAAAAAAAAAATTTAGAGTAGCGGTAGAACCAACATCGTAAAATGGTAACATTTAAAAACAATTTTCTCATGATGCAAATCCTTAGCATCTGTTTGCTTTGCCCTTAGATTACGCAACGAATGAATCAGATAGCACAATGCTGGACAACAGAATATATATTTTTTCAAGCTTTCCGGAAGAAATACTGGGTCTTCATTGTAATTTATCTGCCTACACAGGCTGTCTGTCACATGTAAGGTAGGCGTTTGTTGGTGGTTTTGATCCCTGTTTTGGCCTAGTTTAAAAACCAGTGTCTAAAAAGAAAGGTCCTGTTGCCCTGAAGGCAAATTAGCAGTAGTTTTGCAGTCAGTAAGGTCAAAAGACATTTGATACCTTAAAAGGACCTACCGAAGAAGCAGGATATGACACCAGTTCTTGGACAGTGTCAGAGGAGTACAGATGTTAAGTGTTGGGGACACTCACAGAAATAACAGACTGAACACAGAACGCCAATGAATTAAACCCACAAAAACTCAAATATGAATTAGAACCTGAATCATTACTGTGTCATCTTTAAAAGTGATATACTCATGATCTCACTAATCTATCAGGTTATTTTTTACATGTAGAGTATTCCACTAAGGTTCATAAGGCTACTCAGACCAGATGGGCAAGGTCCTATGTGCCAGTGTATGGGGTAAAAAAGATACTATCATTCTGGGTTGAGTTTTGATTAGTATCACTCTAGTGAGGTACAAGAAGTGTTCAGAGAGCTATGGTCTGCAGTCAGTAACCATGATCTCATCCCTGTCTTGCCCTCTAAAAATCTATCAAAAAAAGAGCTTGATTTGTTAGGAGGGCCATTGTCTAGGACAGAGGTGGGCAAACTATGGCCCGTGCGATCCTCCTGCCTGGCCCCTGAGCTCCTGGCCCGGGAGGCTACCCCCGGCCCCTCCCCCGCTGTTCCCCCTTCCCTGCAGTCGCAGCTCACTCGGACCCCGGTGCTCTGTGCTGTGCAGTGGCGACGGCATGGCTGAGGAGGGGAATCCTGTCTGAAAGGAGTTCAGCCAGTAACACCGATAAAGCACGTGATGAGAGAAATCTTTGCTTTGAATTCACTTTGCTTGATAAGTTAGGTATTAGTTTGTGTTTTAGCTTTTATTTCTTTGTAACCAATTCTAACTTTTATTCCTTATTACTTGTAATCACTTGATCTATCTTTCTGTAGTTAACAAACCTGTTTTATTGTTTTGTTTAAACCAGTATGTGTTTCGATTGAAGTGTTTGGGAAGCTCCATTTGAGATAAGGTTTGTGCATGTTATTTTCTATTAACAAAATGACGGACTTTCTATGAGCTTGTGTTATCCAGAAGGGTACTGGGCTGTACACCACACACATTTCTAGGGGCAAGTCTGGGCCTGAGAGTTTGCTGGTGTCACTCTGACACTCACATTCAGGAGTGGCTGGCTAAGAGCACTCATAACTCATCTGGGAGTAATTTACATGCTAGAGAGGCTGTGTGTGAACAAGGCCAGGAGTGGTTGTAATGTAAAAGGGATCCCAGGTTGGAGAACTGAGAGGACACAGCTGGCCATCAGTTCCGATTGTACCCTGGGGAATGTCACACAGGTGCTTAAGTTTTTACAGCATCAGGCCCTACAAGGGCTAAAAATAGAGAGTCAAGTCCTGAAGTCTCTAAGCAGTTCTCAGTCAGGCAAAAGTCCAATTAATTTCTATACATTTGCCTTAGTAAGGACCGGGCTACAGTAGTTATACTCTGACTAAATGCGAATTTGGTAGCTGTCTCATATAATAGATATATCTGATGGAAATGAGGAGTGGAATTGTTTATAGTGGTACAAGGGCACATACCCAAAATAATCTGCAAAAATTATACCAACAGCCAGTTTATGCTACAGGTTGTAAAATCTCCATTTCTACTTTTTGGACTTTTCAGAAAATGTTCTGCATCCCTGTAATGGTCACAAAAGGTGCCTGACTAACACCCCTGAGAAATGTTCTGCTTTTCTATAGAACAGTAATACAGGCAACAGAGGCCACAAAATATTCCTCCTCTCTCTATCCATGGCAACCACAACACCTGAGGAACAAAGCAACAGCTCTGAGCTGAGGGGGGGAGGAAGGGGATCCTGACTGAGAGGAGTTCAGCCCATCTGCTCAGACTGCCAGTTGTGGTGTTTTCAGTGATGAAATGTAAACACCCGTCCATTAGGAAATAGCAAAAAGTTACCTCAGGTTATGCAGCACACAGGACAGAACCGGGTTTGCATGCATTGAAGTCTACAGAGTGTACTTTTTAAAAAAAACAGCAGTATTATTATTACAATTATTTGCACTGCCATATCACCAAGGGGCCCCAGTTATGGACCAGGATCATTAGGCACAAGTGAAACAGGAAAAGCAACTTTTTTTTGTGACATTCACTTTATATGAAGTCCCAATCACAGTAAAAGAGAAGTCACCCTTCATTCAGGTGAATAAACTGCATGCAGTTGCTAAATTATAAAAATCCATCTATAAAAGGGCTTATTTTTTTTATTTTTATTTTTTTCAGAACAACAAAGAAAGCTCCTGATGAATGCCTGTCACAATGAAACATCTCAACATCTCTGCAGCTGTGCTCCTGGTTAACCACTTTACAAAAAAAATTTTTTGCGTAGGTGGTAAACACAACTTTAGAAAACAAGGTTTCCAAAGGCACCAAGTTCAGATTAGCTTTCAGAAATCTGATATGGTTCATTTCCCCCTGTTAAATGTATTACAAAAGTTGTATGTTTTAAATTAGGTCAGCCAGCTGCAGTAATTTGTTTGTTACCAACAGTTCCAATTCAATTCACAAAGTATATCAAGGATGAATATATAGTTTTGCCTAAATCTACACATACTATGCTGGTCATAATGTTTATTCTGCAAATGCTTAAACCAGAAAACCAATACAAAAAGGGAGATAAAAGAAATTAGCATTTAAGAATCTAAAGAGCTAGGTGTTCATTCTATTCTTCAGTTTCACACATTAGAACATGTCTTTTAACTAGGATCCCATCAGAAAACGAGGAGCAAGTCTACACTACAGTGCTAAATTGGCACAGCTGCACCGATGCAGATGCACTGCTGAAGCACATCTGGTGAAGACATGCTATGCCAACAGGAGAGCGATCTGCCATCAGCATAATTACTACACCTCGGCGAGAAGCAGAAGCTATGTTGGAGGGAGAGTGTCTCCCGCCGACATAGCGCCAGTGTGAACCGTGAAAACTTGCGTCGCTTGGGGTATGTGTGTGTGATTTTTCACACCCCTGAGTGACATAAGTTACAGACGCTCCCTGACTTATGCAAGTGTCGAATTTTGTGTAAGACGGGAACGTTTACCCAACAATTACGCAAGAAAAAAAAAAAAGCTTACGGAACTTTTTCCGTAAGTGCGGATTTGTGTAAGTTGGGTTTGTGTAACCCAGGGAGCGTCTGTATATCGACTTGGGCTATAGTGTAGACCTGCCCTTAGAGTACAAGGACGGGGATATTTTTTTTTTTTTTTAAGATTATGCAACTGAAAATAAACCTGAACTAAAGGTTGAAGAAAATCCACAAAATATATCACAGGAATCAACTGATGTTCTCCCTCCCTAATTAAAACCTAAGACTCAAGTTCTGATAACCAATCTCCATGAATAGACTTATGCCTGCATAGATCAACTCAGGTTTGCAGCCTGAAAAAAGGTTTATATCAGAGATAAGATTTCATTTTTAAGAGAGTTAATTATCTAGTTCTAAACTTTTAGGTTGAAGTATATAATTATGCACAACATTAACTGAGAGTTTCCTAACTTTTGCACAATTACATCTTTTACAATAATAGGTCTTGATCCTACAAAAGAATCTGTGCAGACCCTATGTCTGTGTGGAGTGCCATTTAAGTCAGGATCCCTACTGGTGATTCCTTTGCAGGACTAGGGTCAGATTGATTAGTTTCTGAAGAAGGAATATGCAATGCTAAAAGTGGCGTTTTAAGTTAGGTTGCTTTTTCCTCCCTCCCCCCCCCCTTTTTTTTTTTTTTAATATAAAGACTGAGACCATCCTGTACTATCTACAAATAATAAATAGAACACAGAGCTAAACAGTGCTAGTACGCTCTAAATTTCTCATCTCCACTCTTTTTCAACCAGCATCAATGAAAACTGGGAGTATGGCACAGCTACTGTAGAGCTTTCTCAATTAGACCAGCAAATGTAGGAATATGCTACTTTTCTGAGTGCAAATATAGAGGTTAGATTACTCGGTGGTTTTGTTGGGTTTTTTTTTTGTTTGCTTTTACTTACCTCTGACATATCGTGTACCAGTAGAAGAGGGATGCTAATTGTAGTAATATCATGTGTACAGCAAACTTTGAGAATATTTCTGAGGCCCATGATTGCAGGATCCCGAGCAGTAATGTTACCAGACCTTACATTATCATCCACACACAGATGAAAAGCAACATGAATTTCAGAAAGATTTGAATGGCGTGTGATGTAAAATTCTCCTGCAAAATAATGAAAGAGACAATGTAATCTCTATCATGCTAGTAACCTATACTAAATACAAACATATATAATAAACATCAAAGCATGCTGGGAATGACATGTTTTAATACCAATGGTCTGAATCCAATGTGGTGTGTAATGCTCCTTTATCAAATTAAATCAATTGCTGTACTTCCTTACTGCTATTTTAAAGACACAAGGCAAAATGTGCCCATCTAACCTAGATCAGTAGCTATAAATAAGAAAAGACACTAACAGATGTAAAAACCTGCGGAACAGTGACACCCATCCCCTGTTCACATTGACCCAAGACTTATTTCCATGCTTTTCCACTGTATTTAGTTGGCATCAGAGATCTGGTGTAATAAGGCACGACAGTGCCAATATAGACAGATATGATCTATATGTGGTAGAAGACGTCAGTAGAGAAAAAAAAAATAAAGAGGAGGTGTACCAGTGAAAACATATACGCAAGCAGTGAAGTGCAGACAGATGTGGGAGGCGGAAATACCCAAAATGGATGGGTTAAAATAAAGGCTACAAAAAGCCTGTGGGAAAGGATAGTGGGTTATCTAACAGGAATGTACAGGAAGATGAAGCGGGTTATCAGAGAGCATCAAAATTAAAAAGAAGGTTTAGTAATGGGGGTTTGTTTAAAAAGTGCCTAAAAACTATTTGTCAAAAGGTATTTTTAGACTTGGTGGAACACAGTTTTAATCCCCAAAGTGGAGGAAGCAATGAAGGGCAATGGAGTCTTGGATCTGATATTAGCCCAAAGTAGCAGAGATAAAGGTGTGAGGAAATTTTGGGGACAGCCACCACAAATTAAGATGCTAATCCAACAAACAGATCCACTTGGGTATAGCCCTATTGAAGTCAAGAGGGAAATCTCGGGGGGGGGGGGGGGGTCACCTGCATGAATCTCGTTGCAGGATTGGGACCTAATTATAAAGATGGGATATAGAAACAGCATCAGTAGGATGCGGATTTTCATGAACAAAATATTTTTGAAATTAAGGATATTGTAGGCATTGTAAAAGCGGCTAACAAGCCAGTTGGAAAGTGGAGAGAGAAAAGAGGAGAACTTAACACTACTCTTCTACCACCAGTCACACAAAATACAAACATTTTTAGAAGTGGCCGAAGGAAAGATATGTGAATGAACTGGAATACAAGAGAATTATAAATTATAAAGGTAAAAGGGTCAATGGAAAGGAAAGGAGGTGTGTGCAGCAAAAAACAAAAACAAAAAACAAAAACCGCAGACAAAGTAAAGGAGGCAAAAGGAAAGAATATTTGTGATGGGAGGTGGCAAGGGAAACAAAGTTCTGAGTTGGGCCCTTTGGTTCTGGTAGGCAAATTTCAACACTGCTTACACAAAACAAGGGAGAAATGTTACTCTCCCTATAGGGCTGGTCTACATGCAGTTTGTACATTCATTTAACTGCCCTGGTTTAGAAATGGGAGAAATGTTATTCTCCCTATAGGGCTGGTCTACATGCAGTTTGTACATTCATTTAACTGCCCTGGTTTAGAAACAGCTTTAGTGAAATCAGTGCAACCACCACACCCCCAGCGTGGACATCTTCACATCAGTTTGAATGTCTTTTAGCTTAAGTTGGCTTGTAATTAAACTAAACTAATTTAATTGAGTGATTTTAAAAAGTGTCCACATTAGGAATTACCCTGATTTAACTAAAGCTGTTTCTAAATAGTGCACAAATTGTGTGTAGATGTTCAAATCATTTCTACATAAACTTTTCTTACTAATGGGACAACACATACAGAGAAGCAATGCGAGATTTCCTCCTGAAGTCCCTGGTTAAATAAAGCATTTAAGAATATGCTTAATTTTAAGTGTATGAGTAGTCCCACTGACTTTAGTGGGACTACTCATTTGCTTAAAGTTAAGCACATGCTTAAGTGCTTTGCTTGATCACAGCAATAGTGACTAGAATCAACTATTTTAAAAGACAATTGTTTTCTGAAAATATTTCAAATACTCCTTCAAATATTGTAAGGTGGGTTGTTTTTTATTAGCAAAACAAATCTTAGGCACAGACTGGTTAAGTGACTTTCCCAAAGTCACATGGCAAGTCAGTGGCAAAGCTGGGAATAGAAACCAGATGTCCTGACATCCAGACCCGTGCCTTAGCCACAAGAACACCCCTCCTCTCTTATTCAGGGCAAGCTGTGTTTAGTTTCAAATTTGTGCTCTGAATTTAGAACTAGAAAAATATGTATCTATAAAGCACAGTCTGCTTTAAAAAAAAAATACAAATCCTCATAACAGTACTTACCAGGCAAAATATTTGATTGGTTTCGTTCAATATTCTTGGACTTATCTTCATTTCCACCATTTCTGTTTACTGAATCTGTAGGTAATGTAACCATTAAATACTGTATATTGTATATAAGCTATTTATTACATTAGCCTTGGTAAACTGACTTAAATATTTTCACTCATCACATTTTAAGAATTTAGGAGCTGATCCAAAGCCCTCTGAAATTAATGCAAGTCTTTTAATGGACTTTAGTAGGCTTTGGATCAGGTCCGAATTGCAAAATCATCTCTTTGACTTCACTTTCACACAGCAGTCCTTTATTTAGGCGTGCTCCGAAAACCAAATGCACTCAAAATATAATAGAAACAGAATGCTATGAACAGACTTGGAAGGAAGAAAGATTGTTATTTCACTGTACTTGCAAGGCACTCAGATCCTATCATGTTGGGGGCGCATAAATATATAGTCACTCTAGGCCAGTGGTTCTCAACTAACGGCCCACCTGCGGCCTAATCAGCACACAGCTGAGGCCCATGTAACATCCTCAGGGCCATACAGGTAGTATGCATACTGTGTGGATGTGGCCCACATAACACATAGAGCTGCATATGTGGCCCAATATGGTAAACAGATTGAGAACCACTGCTTTTCTTTCTTAAAGCTGCCCTCTCCCCCCTTTGTCTCCTAATTCTCATTTATTTTTATGGTCTTAATTCTCTAAAGCAGGGATCGGCAACCTGTGGCACGTGGCCCGCCAGGGTAAGCTAGTTTGTTTACCTGCCACGTCCACAGGTTCAGCCGATCGCGGCTCCCACTGGCTGCGGTTCACTGCTCCAGGCCAATGGGGGCAGCGGGAAGCAGCAGCCAGCACATCCCTCGGCCCGCACCACTTCCCGCAGCCCCCATTGGCCTGGAGCGACGAACCGCGGCCAGTGGGAGCTGCGATTGGCAGAATCTGCAGACACAGCAGGTAAACAAACCAGCCCGGCCCGCCAGAGGACTTACCCTGGTGGGCTGCGTGCCAAAGGTTGCCGATCCCTGCTCTAAAGTCACATTAGAGTCTTACAGACAAGAGGAGAGCAGTAACTTGATTTTTTTTTATTTGCAAACAGGAACATAAATGTTTATGGAAGCCCATTAACATATAACCAACAATTTACCATTCATTTTATACAAAAAGAATTTAAAAGGAGTGTAAAAATAAGAAAACAACAATGATTTACTATATGAAATGAATTACCGGTACTACTTTGTATCAAGGAAAATTATGGAGATGTTTACATAAAACCGGAAGTAAAAAAAAATACTGAAAACTATTTTCATAAGACTGTCTACTACAACATGCTGGTTCCTAAAGGAAAATAGTTTCTCTATATACTTTTGTGAGCCTACTCACGTTACTGACCCACTTAAAAACCACATAAGTACTTCTTTGCATGAAAACAAAAGTATGAGTACTGCCTCAACAGCATGTTGTTGAAGACTTCCTGTCATTTTGTGCAATCTCTTAGCCGCTTGTAAATACAAGGTAGAGGGGTGAATGATGCACTTCCCCCCTGGTCCTCATGTTAGTTAGGATATTCTCTTCTTTACTACCCAATGGTTGTGAAGGAAAAAATCGTAACTCCCTCTACATTATTGAAATTTCTAAAACTTTAGACAGAAAATAAAAACAATAAATCAGACTAAAATTTGTCCATTGCTATAGGCAGGCTTAAATCAGAGAGAGGGAGAAGGTACGGCATGCCAGAACCTTTCCCAAGCTGCCACTTTGTGCACCAGAATCTCAAGATTTTTTTTTAATTAAGTCTTTTCTGTTAACCAATGCCACATTGTGTGCCCAAGTTTACAGACAGACTGGAACAATAGCTCTAAGAGGGGTGAATTTCCCCATTCATCACACAGGGCGTTAATTCAGTTGCTGGTGTATTTCAAGTATAACTAACATCTCATTTTGGCCTCATGAATGTGGAGATACTGCCACTTGATTGGAGGGGAGAAAAATAAGATGGAGCCAAGGCATCTAGGAGAACCTATCGGTATATTTGAACACCACTGAGAGGTAAACAAGCCTAGAGGACATACACAATCATATTTTGATTATCTGCTCAATCTATCACGAGTGGCCTCTCAAGCAGGCAGCTTCTTTTGTGGGAGGACACTGGAAGAGTACCTCTATCTTTTTTCTTTTAAAAATTTGACTCTGGCTATACAGAGTTTGTGAAAATGTCATAACAATTAGCTTTTCTTATAGTATTTTCTTTTAGGGCTCGAGCCTACCTTTTGACAGGACACACAAAGATGTTACAATCGTTACAGGATACACATGCATGAGTGTAGAAGCTTAGGATATATGGCAATGTGCACTATATTAAAGTGCACATTTGAATCCTTGATCTCTGCTCATCAGTAGCTTGGAAAGGGATAATACTAATGTTGCTCCAGGCATTAACAGAGGGACTGGTAAAAGTTATAAAATTGTGCCAGATAGCTTTCTCCACACCAGGACCAAAGCATCTAAAACTAATTCAGTGCAAGATAGAGTAAACAATATCAAAGAAGACAATTACTCTTTGCCTACTACATAACAGATATTGGATCCTGTCTTTCGGAGATCTCTAAAGATTTAAGTGTCAAGAAGAGAAAGGATCTAACAGATGAATGTTTTTCTGCCTACATATGAACCTTTAAAAAGACAAATTAAAAAGAGAGCTGGCTGAATTACTGCTATGAAGCAAAGTAAAAGTAACTTATATTGGAAACCACAGAAATCCCTAATGTTTCTGTATTCTCTGAGCTCTCTAGCTTACTTTGATTGCAAATTTTGTACGTTAGTTTCAGACAATCATAGTTTGGCAGACCATTTATGCTTCAAGAGACAGAAGCGATCTAATAAACTACTGTGTATTTATATATCACTCATCTCTCCCCCCCACCCAATCCCAAAGTGCTTTATGGAGGTACATCCCCATTCTACATAGAGGGAAACCGAGGTACAGAGAGGTTAAGTAACTTGCCCATACAGACACACACAAAGCATTTAGTCACAGGGATGTTCTGTTTCAAGAAAAATAATTCTGATTGACACTGACCATGCTGTCTTTTTGACTTACTGCTGCGTTGTGCTCTAGCATAAAGTACAACCTGCTGCACAATTTCAAGCTGCTCTTGAATCCCAGGGAAATGGAAATCTGTGCATTCTTGGCAAACTGTTGCAAAATCTAAAAGAAAGTAAGTTTAAAACACAAGTTACGGCTTTTGTCTGTGAATACTATATAATTTTGTGCTAGTACTCCAGCAAGCTAGTGAGAATAGCAAATGTATCTACTGTGCTCCACTTTAAATTCAAACAATTTACAAGAGAGCTGGAACACTTTTTAAATAAATGGATTATTTAAAAAGGAAAATCTTTGAAGACTGATATTACATACCAAGTAACTTAAAAGACCATGCCTGAACCAAACAAATACTGTGTGCATAAATTAGTTTTCTCTCTTATTTTGTAAGACATATAAATTTGAATGCTGTAACCTCTTTTGTTGGTACCTACCATAAATATTTTAGTGAAATGTGTCAGAGTGTTAGTTACCAACAACTGGTATGACTACTAGTGTATGTTATGTGCTGCAGACAAAATGAATTAATAGATAAATTTCTCACACAACGTATCTAGGAAGCCAGAATCAGAACCCTAGTCCTCCAACACCAAACACACAGACCTTACAACTACAGAAGAGTGCCCCAGCTGGTAGCAGACTCCTTATCCTCTCTGTGAACAATAGTATGAATCTCCTTAGATCAAAGTGCAATTTTGGTTCAAAATTAATTATTATTAGTATTTCAGAGGTGCATAAAGGCTCCAACTAAGATCAAGGCCCCATTTTGCTAGGTCACACACACACACACACACACTTCCACTTGTTTCAATGGGACTACTCCCATGAGCAAACATAAGGATTTAGAAATCTTTGTAGGCCATAATATACACATGCTTCACATGGATAGTTCTAAAATATCTGCAACATGGGGGCTAAATAAGCGAGACTATCAAAGTAAGTTATAAGACTTTCTTTCTTCTACTGTACTGAGCACACTGTCAGCCCTGAACAAATAACACGGCCCTGATCCCACAATGCTTACTGCATGGGCAGATTGCTGTGCACCTATGGAGCCCCATTATCTTCATTGTGGCTCTACAGTCCACTTGTAGATTTATGTTGCAGGATCGGAGCCTAAGAATTTTCCTCCAGTCCCTCTCTAAATAAAAGTCACCAGGTTCAGGTTTTTATTTGTTATTAAAAACAAACTGAATGGGAAAATACCTTCAAAATGTGTAGAGTGCACACGGTGCTTTTGCTATTATTCGCTAAATAAGGAAGCTAATGGTTGAAAAGTTAGGTAGTAAGCATTTTTATATATACCTTGTTGACCTCCATGGTATGTGACCAGGTTAATCTTAAGAGGGCTTTTGGGAATGTTTCTTAAGAAGTAGTTTTTAGGCAGAAGACATTTTCCCCCCTTAGCTCTAAGGTCTAATTAGTTGCTGCTATATATGATAGAAGTTGCTGCCTTTTAAAATCTTTGTTTATTATGACTTCTAAATAATTGTCAAGGACATCTAGGGATTAGGACAAGCAGCTTTTTGTCTGTTTTGATAAACTGAAATAAGTAAAAAATAATTATTGTGAGTATGAAACATACTTTTAGGATCTGAAGCAGCCTAGAAATAGTAGTAATGGCAATTATATCATGCTGCAGTTTCTTCTGCTACTCTGTTTTTATTCTCTTGGAATACTTTACTTCTCACTGAAAGTATTTTTTAAGGAAAGGATACAACAAGATGTCAGGGACAGGAGACCCAACCAGTAACAGTGGCTCTGGCCAAAACAAACAAACATTTGAAATGTAAACATTTTTGTACTGAATTTCAGGAGGAAGCTGGGAGAGGTCTGTAATGCGGTTCAGAGAAAGCCGATGTGGCCAAGATTGGAACTGGGGCAAATAAAATTTCAGTTGCCTTGCCCACAGTGGCTAACCATTTATATAAGTCTAGCTATTTAAAAGGAGTGCTCTCACAACTGCTACCAGTTCCGTTTTCTGGAGCAGAAAGCACATACAACTTTCACTGACTTCCACTCAAATTTGCAGTGCTCAACACTTCTGAAACTCAGGCCTATTTATTTTAGATGGCTAAATATGGATTTTAAAGCCTAGCTTTAGGCACCCAACTGTGAAAACCTTTATCTTTTACAAAGATATAGGCAGTGCAGCACACTCTGGAAATACTATTAATTATTATTATTATTAAGCAAGTTCCAGAATGGGCAACTGAGAGAGGGATCCAGACACTTAAGAATATTTTAGTAGTATGTTGGAGGACAGAGATAAGATGAAGCAAATTCAGCTACAAGATTTGAGATCTGTCAGATAAAGAGAGAAATGGAGGACTTGTGGTAAAATCAAGTTTTATAGGAATTGCTTCTTTTTGAGAAGGGATAGGGAGCAAAAGTAAAGACTGCAAGGGTAACTTTGGTGTTCGCTTCAACAATGCACTGAATTAGATGACTTACCTCTTTTGATGCCACTGTATGAACTGATTCGGTTGTCTACCAATAAAACCAGGCCACAAAGAGAAGTTGAATAGAGTGACAATGCAGTTTGAAGTCTGTGAAGCTTTACTCCACTTCGGTGATTGCGTTTGTGTTTACAGAAGTCCAGTATATCAGCTCTCAATAATCTCAAATTATGCATAGTTTTCAACTGGGCTCCTGTGTAGAAAGCAAACCCAAAGAGCGCTAAATACAAACAACTTCAGATATATTACTAAATAACGAACTAGAATATTCATTGCTATCAACCCTTTAATGCTCAAATATGCATTGTGTATGTGTGACCAAAACTTAGAATGGAGATACACAACAAATAATCAAATGAGGGTAATGAGTGCATTTAGCATCTATAAAGGTGTCAAGATTTTATACTACTGATAGTAGCAATTTACAAGACTAAAGGGTCTGATAAGACCATGTGTGTATGATAGAGGAAGGTAAATCTAGGCCTCTAAACAAGTCCCATCCTCCACCATGAGACAGAGGAAGAAATATTTGACATGTGCTGGCAACCTACATATTAAAAAAAATACAATTGCATAAACAAATTTACACTGTTCATTTTAAATATTTAATGTTTGGAAATTCTTTTTTGGAGTTCAATCCAACTCTTAACTTTTGTCATTGACTTCAACAGAAGCTGAATCAGGCTCTAGGTAAAAAAACAACATTTTATCTGTATCCTGAAATTTTCCCTGAAAAGAGTTTTTCAGTTAGCTACTTGGCAAGGCTATTGTTTAAATACAACAGATCAAGATGCCTTATTCTAGGTATTATATTAATACTTTGTCACTTATTCTCAGTTCTAAGTATGATTCTGTATAATTATACTTCAGCTTAATGGCTTCTTGAGAATTCAGTGCTCAATTATCTATGGGATCATGTTATTATACTTACCCAAATGAATAGTAAAACTTTCTTCTAACTGTCTCTGCTCTTCATAAATTCTTCCATTTCCTTCTACAGATTCTCTCAGCTGACTGGGTTGAACCTTAATTTCCTCACTGAAATCCATTAAAATACATTTAAAAGCTCTAGTAGGTTTATCATTAATGTTCTTTTCAAAGGCAGAAATTTGTTTTGTTTTGTGTTAGGGACATACAAGTTTTGCCCTACTGATCTGTGGAAGCCAAAAGGCTGCATATAATTTGCATGAAACAGAGCAGATTGCTGCAGCCTTATAATTAAAATACAGCGGTATGGCCCAGAGAGATTCCAAATTCCAGCTCTATCCTAAACTGAGCAGAAGTCACAGATTCCACTATAAAGAGGGGAGTTTTAAGATAAAAAAAAAATATTGGATTTCCCCTCTTAACCTAGCTGTTGAGAGCATCCAGTAAATAATTCTGCAGTTGCTGGATTTTATAAAAATCCATTTGTGGATGTTTTAAAATGGAATATCAAAGGAATGTGAGCTTCAAATTAGACCTACTTTTAAATCGTTACAATCTGGTAGGAAAGCTTTTAAACACTCCTTTAAAAAAGAAAAAAATCCACCACTGTTTGCTCATAATGAATGATATGAAAGTCTCAATTTCTTTTGTGGTACATTAAGAACACAAGCTCCCCTTGCTGGATTCCCCGGCAGAAGACAAACACTGTTTCCAGAAAACACTGTTGTCAACATGCTTAGTGCAGCTCATGCACAAATAAATAAAGCATGTTTGTTTCTGCAACATTAAAAGACGACGAAGACATAAATGTCAAAAAAAGGAAAAATAAAAAAGTAATGAGTATCAAGTTGAATAATACTGTATTATTTTTAAAAACTGAGATTTAATTTTTATTCTCTCCACTGTGTAAACAGCATCTTCCAAATCAAATAAAGTTAATCATTAAACACTTTTCAGTCTCCTCTCACAACTGGGTGCAGCTGAAACAGTAAGAGATGGCATGCTGTATTAGCACTTCCCAGGTGCCCCATCTGTTTCTGCCTAATTAAAGCTTTATTTAAAAAAATTAAGACTCCAACTTTTTTAACTGTTAGTAAAGATCTCAATCCTATGAACTCTTGTGAGTAGTTCTATTAAACTCAACAGGACTACTCCATCCACAAGCATTTGCAGAACTGGGGCCTAAGTTGGTGTAGCTCCATTTTTGGGTACCACCTGACTTGAGACTTTGTGTATGATTTTCAGATGTGCTAAGGACCTACAGCTCTTGGTACTCTGAAAATCAGAAACAAGGGTCAGAAACTCAACTAGTATATACTGACAACTCTGGAGCTACACCAGCTTACACCTATAAAAAACCATCCATAAATGACCTCAGAATGCATTCTGGAACATTATATTAGAAATATACATTTTAAATAGTAAGGTAAAGTAGGAAGACACAACTTAAAGACATAATTTAAGCCCATGCAGAGTGTTATATATTTTCTCTCTTCTATAAAAGAACATGTGATGGTTCTATTTTCAGTGGCTCTCAGCCTTTCAATATATATTTTCAATTTAAATGACTATTAGAGAACAATTACTAAAAAGCGAGTCCTGTAAATTACTGTAGTTGAACAGAAAGAATATTTAAAAGAGAACTTTACAGCAGAGATAAATACCTGATTGAGCTGTTGTTGGGATTTTTTAGATCTTGATGAAGTTTTATCACCCATTCCTGATACTCCTGTTTTTGGATGGCCGTGGACTGTTTTAGTTCACTGGTCCATTTATTCTCCAAAACCTAAAAGTAGACATTATTCCAACCAATTCATTTTTAAGACAATTCTTTGCATGATTTATTCCAATTCACTGAACTTAATTTACCTGTTGGGATTCAAAATGCTGAGCAGCCAACGCATTTACATCTTGATCTGTTAGCGACTTTCCTAGTTCTTGCATCACCTTATCCATTTCTGCTCCTTGTCTAAATCAGAAGCCAATCATTTAGACCAATGCATAGTTACATTAAGTAAACTTTCTGGATGTCTCTGCCAATGTTGAAAGTTTAGCTACTTATAGCTGTGAATTACATCATCAACGTTTTCATTCTCAAGGTAGGTTTAAATATAAAATTAAGCTTGAAGGCAAAAAATCAGAAATCCAGAGCCAAACCCACCCAACTTATTCACATAAGTAGTGCAAGGGACTTCACTGGGAATATTTGTGTAAAGCAAGCTGATTTTTATGCAACTTTTTATCCAGTGCTAACAAACCATGTGTAGGATGGTTTGTTAGCATTACATAAATGCTATTGGTTGACTCCTTTTAAGAGTGAACTTTTTACACACTGTTTGAGGATCAATAACACCAACCATTTTTTAAAAAGTCAATTTCCACATGTGCAGTAGCAACTTTTCAAATCTCAGCATATCAGAAGGATGTCATTGTTTTGTTTGTTGAAAATAGTTTAAATACAGTTTATTTTAATCTTTTTCCCTTTAAAAAATTAAAGCAGGTGAAGCGTGTTAAATTAAGCAACCTGGATACTAAAATCCTTTTTACAGAAACAGAGCAGGACAGGCTTCTCCCAATTCTGAGTTGGAGGGAGTATCTATTGTGTTGAAAGGATAGTTTAATTTCTGAACCCGTTCAGTCCTGTGAGACTATCAACTGGTAGTGTTTCTGTGATGTGGATACCTAACCACCAGAAACTGGACTGAGACTACCAAATCATTTTATATTGAACTAACTTCCAGTGTGAGCTACGTTCAAAGTAAGAAAGATTCAGTATCACATAAACACCAATCATCTAAGCCAGCTCAGCTAAACTCTCCTTTCCTTTCCTTAATCCTCTTTTGTCACTTGCCTCATAGTTTCTTTTGCAGGCACACTTTTCTCCAAGGAAAGATCAGCTCAACATAGCACAGAACTGGCAGCAATACCTTGCACAAAACAGCTATTTAAAACCTAGGGACAGGGTTTTCGAATCAGGTCATGTGTAAATAGAATATATAATGCCTACATTCAATTGGTGTAACTTCAATAGTCTCTTACATATGAAGATTCATGGTCATGCAAAGTACATGAAAATAAATTCCACTGAAGTCAATACACAGTTATGCCATAGCAAAGCTCTGCAAGATAGAATGTGGAGTTAGTTCCATGTGCTCTGTTTCTGCTTATACATACATGTGATCCACTGAGAAAATAATTCACTAGTAGTCAGAACCTCATACTATACCCATATTGTAGCAATTTAATGTCCCCATAACGGTCATGAATAAAGTAACTTCATACTGGGAGAAAAAACTAAATAGGTATGCATGCACTGTATAATGTGGACATAATATCAGAAGGTTGAGGTTTTGAGACATTTACCTTCACTTGCTACTCAACAAACTATGTAATTGGGACACTTTGGTGTTAATACAATGACGCTTGACAACTGTCCCTTTTTAACTAATATTTTATATTGTTATATATTTTTCTGTGTATTAATGTTTCAGCTTAAGCTTTTATTTCTGCTCTAAAGAGGAAAGCATTGCATATGCTTTCCCTAGTGGATAAAGAGGTTTTTTGCAGCTTTTCAACAGTCTATCAGTTATCTAGAATCCAATGTTCCAATAATATGTATTATAAACTATAATCATTGGCTGGAGTGGAGGTCCTTTCTCCCTCTTTTGATGTGAGGAAGTTGTTGGTTTGCATTACTTAAGGCATGTTAAAAGGTACTGGACCTTTTGTATAGGGGCCTTTTTGTGTTTTCTAGACTCTAAATAAATAAATGTTGCATTGTCTATATACTACATTCCTTTTAAAAATACAACAAGAACATAATGATGGCCATATTGGATCAGACCAACGGTTCACCTAGCCCAGTATCCCATCTTCTGACAGTACTCAGTGCCAGATACTTCAGAGGGAATGAACAGAACAGAGAACTCTTCTCAGTCTGCTTTGGACTTAACTATCCTGAGTAATTTTGTATTGTCTGCAAACTTTGCCACCTCCCTGTTTATCCCTTTTTCCAGTTCATTTATAAATATGTTGAACAGCACTGGTCTCAATACAGATCCCTGGGGGACACCACTACTATTTACCTGTCTCCACTGTGAAAACTGACCATTTGTTCCTACCCTTTCTTTCCCGTCTTTTAACCAGTTACTGATCCATGAGAGGACCTTCCCTCTTATCCCATGACTGCTTACTTTGCTTAAGAGGGTGAGGGACCTTGTCAAAGGCTTTCTGAAAGTCCAAATATACTATATCCACTGGATCACCCTTGCCCACCTTTTGCTGAGACCCTCAAAGAATTCCAATACATTGGTGAGGCAAGATTACCCTTTACAAAAGCCATGCTGACTCTTCCCCAACATATCACGTTCATCTCTGTGTCTGATAATTCTGTTCTTTACTATATTTTACTTTCAACTAATTTCCCTGGTACTGTAGACTTTTTAAAAAATTGGTGTCACATCAGCTATCCTCCAGTCATTTGGTATAGAAGCTGATTTGACAATAGGTTACATACCAGTTAGTAGTTCTGCAATTTCATATTTGAGTTCCTTCAGATCACTTGGATGAATACCATCTGGTCCCGGTGACTGACTACTGTTTAATTTATCAATTTGTTCCAAAACCTCTGCTAGTGACACCTCAATCTTGGACAGTTCCTCAGATTTGTCACCTAAAAAGAATGGCTCAGGTGTGGGAATCTCCCTCACATCCTCTGCAGTGAAGACCAATGCAAAGAATTCATTTAGCTTTTCTGCAATAGCCTTGTCTTCCTTGAGTGATCCTTTAGCATCCGGTGGCCCCACTGATTGTTTGGCAGGCTTCCTAATTCTGATGTACTTAAAAATATATATATATATATTCCACAATGTATGTGGAACTTGAACATATTAATGTGATTCAGATTATCTCAGCTTTTACATTTTCTAGCTTTTGATTAGACTCAAATTTGAAACAATTATTACATGGAGTTACATTTTTGTATTTTAACTGACCTGTACTCTTTTTAAAGAAGGAAAAAGCTAAAATAAGCCTTATACTGTTCATTTACAGAGCTTGTAACAGAGTCATATAGAAAACATCAGGTTTAATGAGACATTTTAAAAATACCTTTCTCGTAATTTTTTCAGTTCCACGTCTCTTTCACTTATTAATTCTGAGATACTAACAAAATAATTGTGTTCCAGGTTTAACAGAGTTTCAGAAGCTGGAGAGTGTATCAGATCATGGTACACATCTGCAAAATCTTCATCCCAGCTGGGTTCTTCAGGTCTTGCATGTTCTAATGTTGTCTAGAAAGTAATAAAGTCAAATATTTTAAAGAATGCTATGGACATTTTTAAACAAGCACACAGAACCAAAGTCACTTAAAATGACAGAGTTAATTTTTGTGCCAATGTACACTGTTCAAAATTTAAAATTTTCCTTTTCTAGTTTGGCTTCTCTCCCCCATCTACTTTTATCTTTGAAATTCTCTCTCTCCTCCATTTCCCTATTCCATCTTCTGTTTTCCCTTAATTTCTATCACAACCATTCTCTCCCCCAGCACATTAGGGTGGAAATAATAGAACAGGGGCTGCTCAACCGCCAAATGTGGATGAGCTGATAACCCTACACAAGATTCTCTACCTGAAACTGAGTTTGAATAAAAATGATTTATCATCTACCTGTGAGAATACTTTTTTTAAAAAAAATCAGTTAAATCATTTCCAATTGGATCTCTCCAACAAAAATTCCTATTGATCTGTGTAAAAAAGGGGCCAACACATCAGTATCAATAGGAAAAGTCTTAGGCAAAGTATAAGGATAAACTCTGCCCCCATTTACATTTGTTCAACCCCATAGACTTCAATGGGAGTTGAACCCTGAGGGCTCATTTCTGCAAACTCTTACTGAAGTAGTCCTTTCATGGATAGTTCCACAGACATGATTAAGAACTTGCAGAATGAGCCCTCAGATTTTATCTGAATAGCCAAATTATCACCACGTGGGGTGATCAGTAAAACTGAATTTCAGTGTAATTTCTAATGCTGCCTACATACATTTCGAAAGACTACACATGTAGCAAACCTCTGGAAATTCATATTTCAGACTTTGTCTCACCTCTGTATAAGCTTTAGCCCAAGCATTTGCCAGCTGGTGCATGTCCACTTCTCCTGATTTCACAGCTTCCAGGGCCGCCTCTGCTTCTTTATCATAATCTTTTATGGATTCTCCTTCTATGAATTGACTAAGAGATTGCTTTAAGTCTATTGTAATAAGAAAAGAATGTGTCATCAACCAGAGTTTACTTTGAATAGTTAAAATAAAAGGAAATTTCTAACAACTGCATGAACACGTACTTAAAACTGCTAAGTTTACTTGACCACACTCCCTCCTCATATATTAATATGCAGTCAAACCATAAAAACAGCTAAATATTATTAAAAATTCCTTTAAAAACATTTTAGAAATAGTATCATTTTGCTTAGTCTGTCACAGGACATTAATACATATAATACTGATCATTTACAAACCCAATTCTCACCATTTTCTATGAAGCACGGTAAATTGTGCAGGAGCATTAGACGTCCATGCAAGTGACTGGCATTCTCTTGCACAGGAAATTTGAGAGGCACTGTAAGCACTAAGCGCTGATTTCCAGCATTGAATTTATATAAAAACTCTCTCTCTCTAGTGCAGGTTTTTCCTTTATTGGCCTTCATCTTCTCTGGTTGATTTTCTGCATAATAAGCAAAACAGCATGTTGTATCTTTTATATATTTACATATTTCAACTGTTAACAAAGAGAAACACAAAACATGATTTGGCAATAATTAAAATATTCAGGGAAGGGGACATAATAGCCAACATTTTACAAAAAATGGGTGCCTATATTTAGGGCAGGTCTACACTATAGCTTAAGCTGATATAACTTACATTGCTCAGGAGTGTGAAAAAGTCTCCCGGTGAGCAACGCAGCTTCTGCTTCTCGCCAAGGTGGAGTAATTATGCCAACTGGAGAGTGCTCGCCCATCTGTATAGTGTATCTTCACCAGATGCTCTACAGCCGATGTAGTACCATAGTGTAGACTTGCCCTAAGACTGCTAAAAATCACATTTAGGTACTTAAATAAGTTGCTTGATTTTCAAAAGTGCTGAGCACCTGGAAGCTTCCACTGATTTTAGTGACTAAATATGGATTTAGCACCCATTTCTGAAAAACGTGGCTTAGGCCCCCAAACTCAAACATGCTATTGGGGTAGTGCAAATTACCATAAGTAGCCTTGCTGAAGTCAAACACTGCGTCCAATAGTATGCATTTTTGTATGTTCAGACCCAAAGAGACCATACATGTTAATTAGGATTTCACTTCCTCTTAATGCAGATATATTAAAACAGGGAGGGAATATTTTGGGTTAAGTGTACATTTTAGAATAAAAATTGTTTTGAGGAGTTTATACAAACGTAATAGAACAATTTTAACAAGACCTAAGTTACAAAACCTAAAATGAATATGTTTTCATGAATTTAAAAACACCACAAATTAGAATACAAAGTGGGTATTCACCCATGCAAGCTTATGCTCCAATACATCTGTTAGTCTATAAGGTGCCACAGGACTCTTTGTCGCTTTTTACAGATCCAGACTACCATGGCTACCTCTCTGATACTTGACAAATTAGAACAGTTTGTTTGTATTTAAACAGTCCCTTGCAAGGTTTGCAACTCAAACCTTACAGCATTGTACTGGTCCAAGAGAACAGAAAGTGAAACTGGCTAGTTTATTGTCATATCCAAACTTGGTGAAGTGCAAAAAGTAAACAATAATTCTTTCACTTTTTATAACCACATATATTAATGAAACAAGAATGGAGGGGAGGAGGGACCATGTCCCCTGTGCTTATGTGAGCAGAGGGGGCCTGATGCAGATAGAACTTCTCTGGCTGCATTAAAAGAGGTTTGTCACCTGCAGGACACCATCCTACTATCAGTGGGAAGCTGCACCCTGGGATTTTTTAGGGTGGGAGAAAGAAGGGGTGGAGAAAAGCTCTCTATTGCACCACTGCACAAATGAAGGAAGGAGTTAATGATGTCTGAGATTTTACCCTCCTCTGACACACTGTCCCCTGTGGCCTAGGTTAAATTGGCGATCAGACTAAATGATCCTTTCCCGACCTGCAGCGCTAGGAAGTTTGAATGAGAGCCAGGGTTTCTGTCCACACGGGCCAGCACAACACACGCGTTAGAGCCCCGAGCTGCCCGCGCTCGGGAGCGGCTCGCGCGGCTCGAGGCACCGGGGTTCGTTCGGGGATGACGCAGCCCCGGCTCCGGACAGAACATCCGCCCGCAGCGCCCAGCCCTGGCCGCGCGCTCAGGCGCAGAAACACCCAACGGTCCCGCCTCCTTACCCCGCCCGCGGCATAAGCCGGTCCCGCCAGTCACCGCTAGCTGGGGGCGGGGGAGTCTGAGCGCGGGGGTCGCGAGCCTGGCCCCGCACCGCGAGCCAGGCCTGGGCTGGGCTCCCTGCCCTGGCCCTAGTGACGGGAGGAGGGGACTGTTCCCCACGGGCGGGGCAGCCCCGCCCTCACCTGAGCCCCAGCGGGCGGGGGGAGCAGCTGGTCCGGGCTATTGGCCAGTGGGGCGGCGATGCTGCTCCCAGCGGTTCCTTCGGATCCGGCGCCGCAGATTCGCCTTCTCCTCCCCGCTCGGGCCCCGCCTCCTTTTTTGTGCCGGTGACGAATGTGTCGGGCCGACGCGAGCGCGCGCGGGGAGAGGAGCAGCCCGCTCGGCGGCTGGGGAGCCAGCGCCGCCCCGCCGCGATGGAGAGGCCGGTCAGGAGGTGGGTGCCCCCCCCTTCCTCCGAGCGCACACGGGCCAGGGCGCTGTCCCGGCGCGGACCGTTACACGGCTGGGAGGGGGCGGGGCAGCGCGGGAGCAGCCCTGCGGCCTCCAGCTGCTGGGGGGGGGCGCTTGTGACAAGCCCCCGCCCCCTGCAGCGCCCCGGCCTGGCGGGCCGTGCGGAGCCGGCGGGCTGCGGTCAGGCCAGTCCGAGCCAGGGCGCAACATGCGCTGTCTGATTCTCACTCACCCCGTTAGCGGGTGGCTCGGTCTCCCGGGGCAATCCAGCGCCGTGGACGGGGTAACGGTCCTCTGGCCCCCCTCTGTAGCGTAGCCCTTGCCCCTCTCTTGGCGGCGTGGTCACTGTCAGCGCCAAGGGGGCACCACTGGCACCGCTGGGGGGGTTGATAGTCTGACGCCATGTCACTGATGTCAGCAAGCACCTGTCACTGTTATCACATCACTTGTGTGTCTGTGTGTGTGTGCGCACATTGCCTAGGTGGTGCGGGTCCTCACCAGGAGCGATTGGGTGGATTGTACTGTCTGCCTGGGGCATTGTGGGATGGCTCCTGAAAGCTAGTAACAGTTGATATAAGCACCGCAGTGTCTTCGCTGACGTTACGTCGACTGCGACTGCGCCACTTCGGGAAATGGTGTTACTAAGGCCATGTTTACACTACAGAGTTAAGTTGACTTAAGTTATGTTGATGATCATAAGCCGCTTTAATTACATCAGTTGTGCACATCTGTACAACGCTCTTTGTGTCGGCAGAGCACGTTCACAGTCGGATCTTTTGCATGGACAGAGAGTGTTGCATTGTTGGTAGCTATCTCACTGTGTAATTCGCCATTTTCTGCCCCTGGCAGGTCTGGGAATGGATCACAGTGCATCATGGGCAAGGTTATGATTAGGTGACAGAGGTCACGGAATCCGAAACTTCCAGAGACTTCCGTGACATTTTCCACTTCAGCCCCAGGGCAGCGGGGCTGGAGCTGGAGCTGTCAGTCCCCGTCCCTGACCCCTCTCCCCCGAAGCTCCCAGCTGCCCTAGGTGGCGGGGGACAGACACCCCCTGCAGCTGCCCAGCCACCCCCAGCGGTGGGGGGACCCCAGATCCCAGCAGCTGTGGGTGTTGGACCATCCTCTCCCTCCCCATTTGTTCAGGGATATTTTTAGTAAAAGTCAGGGACAGGTCACAGGCTTCTGTGAATTTTTGTTTATTGCCCGTGACCTATCCCTGACTTTTACCAAAAATATCTGTGACAAAATTTTAGCATTAATTATGGGGTTGTGCTCATCATCCCATGATGTAGTTCTTTCCTTCCAATCATTCTATGGGCTTCCAACTTCATTTCACATCATTTTTTAATAGCCCCTGTAAACTACACTTGCCATCTCTGCCTGAAACCATTCTGAACTGCTGATCAGTCTGGTGATGAGCATTATAAGCCCAAAGCAGCTGGTCCTGCAGTATTTAATGAGCTGGGAAACAGAAGATGTGTTGCCTGCCCTGCTGTGTGCAGTGGAAAGAAACAATTCAAGATTGTTGCTGGCAGTTATGGAGTAGCTGCACACTATTGACTGTTGGTACTGGCCTCGGGTAACAAGCACTGAGTCATGAGATTGCATCGTGATGCATGTCTGGGATGACAAGCAGTGGCTGCAGAACTTTTGGATGTGCAAAGCCACCGTCTTGGAACTGTGTGCAGAGCTTGCCCCTGCCCTGTAGTGCAAGGACACCGGAATGAGAGCTGCATTCATAGTGGAAAAGTGAGTGGAGATTGCTGTGTGGAAGCAGGCAACTCCAGACTGCTACCAGTCAGTTGCGAATCAGTTTAGAGTTGCAAAGTCCATCCTGAGGGTTGTGGTGATGTAAGTGTGCAGGGCCATCAACCGCCTCATGCGATGAAGGACTGTGACTCTGGGTAATGTGCAGGAAATACTTGATGGTTTTGCAGCAATGGGATGATAGATGGCACGCATATCCCAAGTTTGGCCCCAGACCATCTTGCAACAGAGTATATCAACTGAAAGGGCTACTTCTCCAGGGTCTTGCATACTACTTCATGGTCTTGTAGGTACTGGTGGAACACCAGGGCCGTTTCACTGACATTAATGTGGGTTGGTCAGGGAAAGTTCATGATGCACACATCTTTAGGATCACTGGACTGTATAGAAAGCTGCACGCTGGGAATTTCTTTCCCAACCAGAAGATTCCAATGGAGGATGTGCAAATGCCCATAGTGATCCTGGGAGACCCCACCTACCTCTTGCCCCCGTGGCTCATTAAATCTTACACTGTGAACTTAGACAGCAGCAAGGAACTTTTCAATAACAGGCTCAGCAGGGGCCGAATGACCATTGAATATGCCTTTGGCACGGTAGACCTCAATGAGGACAATATTCCGATGGTCATAGTCGCCTGCTGTGTTCTGCATAACATTTGTAAAGCAAAGGGAAGATGTTTCTCCAGGGATGGAGCGCTAAGATCAGCTGATTTTGATTAGCCAGATACCAGGTCAATTAGAGGGGCTCAGCAGGGGGCTATTCGAATCAGGGAGGCTTTGAAGGAGCATTTTGACAATGAGCCCCAGTAATGTGTCTTTATGTGATGCATTCGGCCAGGCAGTGTTTACTTGCTTCCTTGAATGACTCCTGTAATGCTTGCTTCCTGAGCTTTAAATTGTAGTGAGCAAATGTTCCTCTGCTTATAGCCACTGTATTTGAATTTTCACAGAAACTGTGTGCATGACACAAAGACTCATTTTGTTTCAAAGACTATACTTTAATTCAGGGGTCGGCAACCTTTCAGAAGTGGTGTGCCAAGTCTTCATTTATTAACTCTGATTTAATTTTTGCGTGCCAGTAATACATTTTAATGTTTTTAGAAGGTCTCTTTCTATAAGTCTATAATATATAAATAAACTATTGTTATATGTAAAGTAAATAAGCTTTTTAAAATGTTTAAGAAGCTTAATTTAAAATTAAATTAAAATGCAGAGCCCCCCGGACCGGTGGCCAGGACCCGGGCAGTGTGAGTGCCACTGAAAATCAGCTCGCATGCTGCCTTTGGCACGCGTGCCATAGGTTGCCTACCCCTGCTTTAATTAAAGGATAAAACATTTTTTTGCACACAGGGGACATGACAATGAGGAACAGTCTCTCCATTAAGGCTCTCAGGGCTGTGTGTAACTCCAGTTTTCATCATGAAACTAGTCTCTAGGGGTTGAGTGCAAGGGGTACTGCTACGGAATGGGAACATCTGAGGAATGTGTTGGGGGAGTTTGGGGGAGGGCATGGAACAGCATTCTGTATTTGCTGTAGGGGGAGTCATACATGGATGTGCTCAGACTGCAGCACTATGAGGGACTTGGGCATCTCTCTCTTACTCTCCAGTATCTTTATCATCTGCTCATGTCCATCTATCATCTGCTCCTGCCCCTGTCTCCTTTCCAGGCTGTCCAGCCTGAGTTTTCCCTCCATGCTCTTGTTTTGCTATCTGCTGTATGTGTTGACTGCTTTGAAAAGGGGAATTAGTGCAATGCTGAGAAACTAAAGTTAACAAACAATGATTCTTGTGTTGAATGACTAATAATGTGTGGTGTTTTGTCACAGGAATAAGAAAATTGTTGATTATTCACAGTTTGGGGATTTTGAAAATGATGGTAAGTGGTCTACTATTATCCACACCAAAAAGAGTTAAGTTCTGCAATAGCTTAATATAAAATGTTGGTAGAATATGGGCCCTATCCTTCTATTGAATTCAGTGAAAAAACTTTTATTGGCTTCAGTGGAATCAAATTCAGGCCCTGTTAGAGTACAATCCATGTTATAAGGATATTACACAATAGAAGTGATATTTACACTGCTGTCTTGTTCATAATATTGGGTTAGTTCAACCCTTCCTACAGGTGAAAAAAGTTATAGGAGGAGCCTTGGGGCAGGAGAGCTCTGCTAGGTTCTTCTTGCAGAGATTTCTCTGACATTTTTCCAGAGGGATGGTGGCCTATTCCATGTCCTTCCATGGAACAGACTACAGAGTTTTCTGTAAATCACAGTGATCTGCAGGAATCTAGGACCATCTGTGCAGAGGTCTCATGCCTCTCTCACCTCCATCCCATTCAAACTTGATATTATCACTTATTTTTATTGCAATTTTTTTGCATCGTAGTTATTCAAAAAAATTTGTGCTAAAGACAGAATTTTAAAATTCTTGGACTGCTTTTAGTCTGATATCCCTGATTTTCAGTCTTTGTTCCCAGTTTGGGCCTTGGAGGACTAAAGAAGTATACTTTGTAAAGAGGCAGTGTAATGAAAGGGGAGAGGAGATCTCTTTTAAGAATGGGAATCATTAAAAGGAACAGGTTCCAAAAGACCAAGGACTGTAAGAATGATGTATATTGAATGGTATTCACTTACCAGAAGAACTTGAATCTCAAGTGAATGAGAACTCTGAGAACACATTTGAGATTGAAACTCTATCCCCATATTGATAATAATTAATTAACTTGAATATTTACATCTTGAAAATTGTTAGAAATAGTATGATCAGATCTCACTATGATCTACATTTAGCTAGTACCTTTTGTTCAAGAGTATCCCGGAGCTCATTACAGCTACATCTCTTTGTCATCCGATTATGAGACTGAAAATTGGTTTAATAGTTTCAGATGAGGGCCATAAGGATATAAATGTTTTAGAATATTTTATATTTGTGATTAAATAAGTTTTCTGACGAGAGACTTTTTTTCGTGGTGGTTGGAGAAACTTGCACTGTATGGGCTAAACTATTTCTAATTTGCACATGTTTTCATAAACAGATGAAGACTTTGCCCGTGTACCTGCACCTTTAAACAAAAAATCTAGAGTAGTACCTACAGAGACAAATAGAGAGAAAAAGGAGAAGCAGAAAAGGCCACACAAAGAGGTGACTACAGTGCCGAAGAAAACACCCAGTAAAAGGTGAGAGGTAATGAAGTGTAATTAGTTGTGTGTGCAATAGAAAAGCTTCATCTCAACAACACTTCAATTTCTTAATTTTCCTCATGTTTTACATTTTCCTAGAGTATAGTTTAAATAACTACAAATAAAGGTCTAATGTATTAGTCTGAGATTTATTATCAAATTATTTTGCTCACTAATGAGTGAAGGATAATCTAATAATGTCTAATGACAAGAGTGCCTGCACCTCAGTCCTTCAATCATATCTGACTAGGTGGACCCTTTTGCCGACATGAAGCACTGTGGATTTCAACAGGGCACTACACTGGTGCAGAGATCTGCCCACATAAATCCAATGCAGGTTTGTGGCCTAAATTAGGTAAATTTGTGGCTAATCTAATCTAGGTAGTTCTAGGGAACCCATCAGTATAGTACATGAAAACACTGTATGGTCCATAGGCTTAGTATACAAAAGTGAACAGGAGACACTTGACATGGTTTTAATCAGGCCACAACTTCATTATTAGATGCCTGGGCCTACCTGGCAGCTAAAAGTGTACAGTGCAGGTAGCTCCATGTTCATTCAATATCTACCGGGGGGGCTTCTGCCAGCCCCCGACTTTTTCCATCCAGGTCCCCTAGACAACTCATTGTTGGGACTTTACCATCCTCCCTTCCCACCCACTCCGAACGAGGGTTAAGGTGGGCTGTAAGAAAAGGGGGTTTGCTCCCTGCCATACCAGTCATAGGAGCCCCAAACACCCCTCATCACCCATTCTGCTCCTTTAATCAACAGCTCCTTTTTAAGTCCTTTACCAAGCCATTTGTCTGTCACTGTATCCCTTCCCTATGGAGTACCTGCACTTGACATCCGCCCTACATTTACATAATGAGTTGCGACATAATAGTCTAACACCTTTCCCTACTCACCATAACAAAACCCTCCCTGACCCTGCTATGGGGGAAGGTGGAAAAAAAACCCACTCCACCTAGGCCAATCTGGTCGTGAAGGGAAGGCAAAACAAAATCCCCACTCCACATAAGACAATTGGGTGGTGAGGGAAAAATTCCTTCCTAGCCATCCTAGAAAGGAGCGGCTAGCTGATGCCCACAGCAGGTTCTGACCAAACCTGGTATTTTGCCACCTCAAGGGAGGGGGAGGGCAGGTGGTGCTCCACCTGGTCCAGGGAAAAGGGGCTTTCTTCGCCGGGCTTGCCCCTTTTGAATTCCCCAGCCCTTCCGGTCCCTGGGGATGAATCAGCATGGCTATGCTGGATCACTCCCCCTTTTGCAGCAGCTTCTGAGTCTCGCCCCACTCCACCCCCCAGTGCTATTCCCTCTCCATGGCAAGCTCCTCCCCCCGCTTAAAGGTGCGGTGCAGTGAAAGGTTCAAACAAACAAACTTTGGGCTTCAACAAAAGTTCAGCTCGTATTTGACAGAAATTCAGAAGTAGATCTTAATAAAAGTAAAATAAAACTGATTTATACTTATTTTCTACCAAAACGTTGTTTAAAATATTTTATGTGGAATTCCATGCCAGTAGGATATTTTCTACAAATGAAATATATTTTTCCAGTCTGTTACTGATAATTAATTAATGTATGTATAACACTTTGAAGACATAAAGCATTCTATATTGGTAAGTGCAAAGAACTTCTGTTATATCATCTGAATTTCACAAACCACTGCTCATTTGTTATACAGTAAATTACAGATTATGTATTGTAACATTTTTTATTATTTCCTGCATAAGTGCTGATTTATAATTACATTAATGAGTAGCTGCTCAGAAGTAGCTTTGCATTGCTTCGGTTCACTAAAATAATATCCACCAGATTTACTGGAAAAAAATGTCCTGTAACATTTTTTACTTGTTTCAGGATAGCCTTAGATGACAAACTTTACCAGAGAGATTTAGAAGTTGCGTTATCCTTGTCAGTGAAAGAACCATCTGCAGATATCCTTGAAGTGCAAGATTCAGAAGAACAAGGTTATCTTTACAGTTAATTTTTCCCATTTTAACCTATTCCTTGATTGTATTCGGCATCCTTTGTAGTTGCTTTATAACTGTGCTGGTATTGTATCCTTTCTTTTAATAGATTAATTGAGAAGACTTGAACATTTCTTTTTATTTGTTGATGGGATGAGGTTTATCATACAAAATTGTGCTAGTGCTAAGTAGTGCTGTGCAATTCTGAAAAAACCTACTATAATCACTTGTTTATAATATAGATTAAGTTTCAGTCTTGACTATCCTAAATATAAAGCTCTTGGGTTGATTAAACTTTCCAAGAACAATATTAACTTTCTCTCATAGGATCTGATGCAACTCACCATTGATGTCAGTGGAAAAATTTCCATTAACTTCAATGAGAGTTGAACTGAGCCCATGCAGATGACTTCAACCGTTTCAGTCTCAAAGTCCTCAAAATCTACAGATTTAGACTTTGGAAGAATGTGAGGCAGAAGCTGTTTTAATGGTGCATGTACGCTACTGAGTACACTGTCCATGCATAACAAAATATGATAATCTTTGCAAGCAGATGTATTAGAGACTTAATTTTACAATAAATTTGTGGATTTTCCACAATAATGGCTTCTTTTTGTCTCAGCTTTTAGTGGAATGTAGATCTGTAATTACAGAGAAGTATTAATAAACATTAAATGCATTTTCTCTGCTTCCAAAATATGTGGAGGGAGAAAAACGTAGTTAAAATGGGGGGGGGGGAAATGTGAGAAAATGTTTTAATTGCATTTATGCTCCATATTAACATCTTCCTCTTAACACTGTACTGTACTGTCTACACATTGTTTCCTTATAGTGAACATGGATATAATGCAATTCAATTTATTATAAAGAAGAAAGAAAATCAAAAATTATTTCAGCCCATCACATTGTGGCAACTGTAATTCTGGTCAAAGTTAATATCTTACATTGCAGCTTTTCTGTGATGAAAAATAATGTCATAATTATCTACTAAAAAGAGTTTTATTTGGAATCTGCTAGTTTAACTTGTTTTTGCTAAATTAGTTTCATTTCTTGATATCCTGACTCTTTATAGTGCTAATTTTCCAACATATTTTATGTGTTTTTTAAATATAGGCATTAAAAAATTTACAGCTATTGAATTAGAAAATGTAGACAGCAGTTCCCTCCTCTCCAACTGCAGTGCAGATAGTGGTCTCTTAGGTAAGTTATTTTTGTGTCTGTCTTTATATGTAAACATATGTATTATGTGTAAGCAGTGTTTCTGAAACATTTCTTTTCAGGAAAGTGAAGGCAAAATCTATTGGAGAAAAAAGAATAAAAATGATTTTTATTTTAAGTTGTGTAGATACGCTTTGGTCTGAAAGATATATTCAATCTGCTTAGATCTGAATTTGGCTCCTGTCTTAAAATCGGTAGGAATTGAGTTCAGATTTCCAGATTTAATAATCTTTTTAAACCATCAATTTATCATCAAGAAGTGAAAACTGAACAAACCACATTTATGCATGTGCACACACAAATATTTTAAGGTACTGCTTATCTCCTTGGAAGATCTAAGTACTCTCAACTCCTTGACTTTTCACTCTTAACACCTTGATTCCCAGAATAGCATTGGCAACTTTTACCTGCAAAAAGGACTTATCAGAGTAGTTTTTAAAAAGATAAAATGAGAATTACAGACATTGGAAGAAGCTCAGATACTGTGTACTTGGATGATGATCTCCAAAAATACTCAGAATCAGTACAGGAAACTAAGGCTCCAGTCCAGCAAAACACTTAGTACTTACTTACTATTAAGCATGCAACCAGTCCTTTTTTTAACTTGTGTTAATAAGACCAATGTTTATCCTGCAGGCCCCAATCAGGTCCCAGATGACAATGACATCCCCACAGATGGTCATAGGCAAAGAAGAGCAGCGTCTAAAGCTGTGTCACAGCAGAAGTTACTGACAGATAACAGTGATGAGGGAGACCATGCTGATAACTATGAGTCAGAGTTTGTGTCTGGTAAGTTTTCTACTATTAAATTTTTCCTATTGGATATGTTTTGAATATGTCTAATTATTCTGAGAGAAGAATATTTTCAGTGAAATGTGTACTGTTTTCAGCCTTATATACAATACCTTTGTTCCTCTTTAATAACAAATCATTGTATTTCAGTTATGTTTCCTGATTGCATTTCAAGAGACCGAAGCTAAAGGCTAGGTTTTTGACATGGTCAGTTGAGCTTATTCATCCGTATTCGACCTTCAATGTGTTTTAGCCTAGGACTCCAAACATGGTTTCCTTTTGTTCAGAATATGCTTAGAAAACCAGGTGGCAATGATAAATTGCACTCCTAGAAAAGAGATGTTAAACCTCATATATTTTTTTCTTCTGTTTTAGATGAGGAATCAGAGGGTGGTTCAGATTTCAGTGAGGAAGATGATGAAGACTTTGCTGCAAAAAGGAAGAAAACTAAAGAAAATAAAAGGAAAGAAATTAAGTTAAAGGTCCAAACAGAAAAAGAAAAGAAACCCCCCAAATCCAGAATTAATGCTACAGGTAAGCTTGATATAATCAGCAAAAAATACAGAGCTTGTCTAGACAAACAGTTAGTGAATATGCAGCTGGGGTGTGAATCTACAACATTCAGTTGTGCCGCATGCTAACTGTCCCTCTGAACCCTGCTACCATGTACTAAAAGTTCCCTAGTGCACACTGACCTATTCGCATTTCAAAGCAGAGTCATTTTCAAAAAGTGAGTGAAAAGAAGTTTCAGGTACTCTCCCTGTCCTTGAATCAACCTGCTGAATTTTGTGGTTTTACAATCATTTTTTCCTATTTTAAAAAAAAAAGAAAATCTGTCTTCTATTGTAAGAAATACTTGCAGAAATAGGGGAAATTGACTGACAAACTGACTATCTGGGGTAATAATGAAACAGTACACAAACTGCTGTCAAATGGACAACATAAAAATGAGAAATAATTAGGGCTGTCAAGCAATTAAAAAAAATCACTATTAATCACGCTGTTAATAATTTTTGGATGTTTTCCACATTTTCAAATATATTGATTTCAGTTGCAACATAGAATACAAAGTGTACAGTGCTCACTTTATATTTATTTTTATTATAAATATTTGCACTGTAAAAATGAAAGAAATAGTATTTTTCAATTCACTTAATACAAGTACTATAGTGCAATCTCTTTCTCAAGAAAGTTGAACTTACAAATGTAGAATTATGCACACAAAAAAACTGCACTCAAAAACAAAACAATATCAAACTTTAGAGCCTACAAGTCCACTCAGTCCTACTTCTTATTCAACCAATCGCTCAGACAAACAAGTGTGTTTACATGTGCAGGAGACAATGCTGCCCGCTTGTTTACAGTGTTACCTGAAAGTGAGAACAGATGTTCGCATGGCACTATTGTAGTTGGCATCACAAGATATTTACATGCCAGATGTGCTAAAGATTCATATGTCCCTTCATGCCTCAACCACCATTCCCGAGAACTTGTGTCCATGCTGATAATGGGTCCAGCTCAGTAACGATCTAAAGCAGTGGAGACCGATGCATATTCATTTTCATCATCTGAGTCAGATGCCATCAGCAGAAGGTTGATTTTCCTTTTTGGTGATTTGGGTTCTGTAGTTTCTGCATTGGAGTGTTGCTCTTTTAAGACTTCTGAAAGCATGCTCCACACCTCGTCCCTCTCAGATTTTGGAAGGTACTTCAGATTCTTAAACCTTGGGTCGAGTGCTGTAGCTATCTTTAGAAATCTCACCTTAGTACCTTCTTTGCATTTTGTCAAATTGGCAGTGAAAGTGTTCTTAAAATGAACAGCATGAGCTGGGTCATCATCTAAGACTGCCATAACATGAAATATATGGCAGTATGCGGGTAAAACACAGAGCAGGAGACATACAATTCTCCCCCAAGGAGTTCAATCACAAATTTAATTAACACATTATTTTAACGAGCATCATCAGCATGGAAGCATGTCCTCCGGAGTGGTGGCCACAGCATGAAGGGGCATACAAATGTTTAGCATATGTGGCATGTAAATAGCTTGCAATGCCGCCTATAAAAGTGCCATGCGAACGCCTGTTCTCACTTCCAGGTGACATTGTAAATAAGAAGCAGGCAGTATTATCTCCCATAAATGTAAAGAAACTTGTTCATCTTAGCAATTGGCTGAACAAGGAGTAGGACTGAGTGGACTTGTAGGCTCTAAAGTTTGACATTGGTTTGTTTTTGAGTGCAGTTATGTAAAAATAAATCTACATTTGTAAAGTTTCACTTTCACAATAAAGAGATTGCACTACAGTACTTGTATGAGGTGAACTGAAAAATACTATTTCTTTTGTTTATCATTTTTACCATGTAAATATTTGTAATAAAAATAATATAAAGTGAGCACTGTATACTTTGTATTCTGTGTTGTAATTGAAATCAACATATTTGAAAATGTAGAAAAACATCCAAAATATTTAATACATTTCAGTTGGTATTTTGTTGTTTAACAGTGCGATTAAAACTGCGATTAATCGTGATTTTTTTGAGTTAATCACTTGAGTTAACCGTGATTAATCGACAGCCCTAGAAATAATTATTTAATCTTTAAGTTAGAGTAATTATCAGTTTTAGGTGTAAAAAGAGTAAAATAAAAATGAACAGACAGGCATGATTTATTTTTTTTTCAATTGACTGTGTCCCTTTAAAAAAAAACAAAAAAAAAAATCACCAAACAAACATAACCATGATTCATTTAGGTTTTATACATTATTTTACTTTTAGGTCCTTATCGTATGATCACATCTAGCTGGGTGGATCCCTGCACCCACATGGATTGCTTACAGGAAATCAAGGCCTTAATGACCTTCAGTGTCATTAATAGCATAGTTAAAGATATTTATTTACCACACTTGAATTACGGGGTCACTATGTCTCTTTAAGACAATTTGTATCAGCACAACAACCTTTTAAAAAACTATTTCTTACATATGTGTTAAATAACTATGCATCAGATCTGCTATTGTGATTTAGTTTCAAACAATGTTTAAGCTAAATCATATATTACAGAACCAGTTTAGTTGTGGTGTGGAAATGTTTTTTTCTTGTAGAGTTTATGGCAGATTTGTGCTAGCTTGTCCCTTCATGCAGTTCTACAATACATCCCATGCCAGTAACGAGATAAGTGCCTACTTCCAAACCAGGAAATAAATATGAGGCTATAACCTGTTCAAATAAATGAACCTGCATTGATTGGAAGGCATGATTCTCAAGACATATCCACCTGTATTTCTTTGAATTGAATGATCCTCACTTGTACAGTAATTTTGTGCAGTGTGATTTCTTTAATAAAGAGCAATTTTTCTAAAGCTTTTTTTGTTTTCCAGCCAAAGTGACTCCAGTAGTTTCTTCTCCACGGGTAATCCAAGCAAAATCTCAGTCAACATTGAAGGAGACATCAAGTTCTCCAGAACCTATTGGAGAACCTTTATACGCATCAAGTCCCTCAACAGACAAGAAGAAGCCCAAATGGATACCACCAGGTATATGCAATATGGTAGCTGCAGACAAATATACCTATTTACATGTGTTTAAAAAGGTGTTCTCTAAAGTATTTGTATTTCTGAATGAGTACCTCCTCATCAAAACATGAGCTACTCCACTCACCTCTGTGTCCTAGAGTCACTTTTCCCACTCAAAATTAACTTGCCCACTTCCCAGCTGCCTCAATAACTTTTCTCTTGAAAGGACAAGGGTGCTAAAGCTTTTCCCAATAGCGTGGCCCAAATCTCAATATAGAGATTGTCTTGTAGACATTTCCTCTTTTAAGAGTTGTCCAGCATCCCTGTTGCATTGCACTATTTGCTTCCTTACAAAAATAATAGTGGGCAAGTATTGGTGTATTTGTAACTGCCTTTAGTATGAGAAGTGTTTGGTCTTTTTTGGAAAACTTAGATCACACTGCTGCTGCCTCTTGTTTTTTCACCTTTCCCATCAGTTTTATTCTTCTACATGTGGATCCTTTATGCTTGGTCCTCTTTCCTTGCACGTGACTACATACTCTCAGGTCCTCCTTTTCTACTAGACATGCTGCTAAATGCCTAGTTCCATGCTCCCCTGGATATTCATCCTCCAGTTATGCGTCCTGCCCCTGCTGGTGGCTCTGAGTGGTAACTCACAGTTTCAGGCAGAGCAGACCCTGTGGGGAGAGACTCATAGTTTCTCTCCTTCTATGTAGCAGCAGCCTCTAGTGTAAACTGCTAGGCTATGGGCTCTTTGTTCTCTGTTGTTTTTACATATACCCTGCTTCTTCATGGCAATAAAGACAGGATATCTATAAAAGCAGTTGATTAAAAGGGTGAAGGAATATAGTACCATGAGACCTGTTAATGCTCTGCAGAGCACCAGCAAGTGTACAGCAGACCATATTTTGAGAAATGCTGTATTATGGTAGCAGAGTGAAATGTGTTGGTGTCACTCTGAGGTTACGTGTAGGGGGAGCCTTAAAAGTGTCTCCTGCAGATTTTGTATCCTTCTGCTGTAACTATCAAGTATGTTCCCACTAGCAGCGTACCTGATTTTTATGTGCTTTCCTGCAATATTGTTCAGGCCTTTCTGCAGTTTCCATAAGAGGATACCTAATTAGCTCTTCTGTAATATCTTCTTTGTAAGTTAGTGACAATAATTTTTCTGTTAATTTGTGACATTTGTTTTGTTTTAAAATGCTTTCAGCTGCCTCAGGATGCAGTAGTAACCCACTGGGAGGAATTTCAGTTAAATCACCTACTCAAGGTCTCAGACTTGGCCTGTCCAGGTTAGCACGAGTGAAACCGCTGCACCCAACTACTGCCAGCAGTTGAATGGTCTATGAAAGTGTCTCTCACTTGAAGGACTACTGTTTGGAAAGAATTGGGTGTGTGGTAGTGTTCTGTTGTTTTTAAACAAATGAGCAGAAAACTGTTCATTCAGAGGGAGGAAATGCTGTCGATGTTGCTTGTCTGATACTAATAAAGGGCCTTCATCCTTCAAGGTGCAGTGTATCACCAGTGAAGTGCTGAGCAGCTTCAGCTGCTGAATAATACTTAATCAACTAGACCTCAGGTTGCTCAGCACCTTGATGGATCGGACCCAAAGAGAGGGATTGTGTATTTGAGATTGTACCCTTCTGATGTCTATCCTCTTTTGGAAAAAAAAAATAGGCATTACATTTTTAAATTGCATAAAAACAGAATCTAAAAAGCAGTGTATCAATTATGGATCTAAATATATAGACTGGATTCTTAATGTAACCTTAAAGTTACAGTTTTGAATTCCAAATGTTTAATATTCATTCTGTTCATAGTCCAATTAAAGCATCCCTTTAATAAAGTGAAATCATTGTTCCTCTCAGTCCAGAAAAGTTAATTCTCAAATCTTTGTTAAAACTTACTGATAGTTGTATTTGTGTGGATTTTATTGCTAAGAATGTATAATGTGCTGCTTAGAAAACTGTATTTTTAAAAAAAGTAAAATAAAATATATTTTATAAACAGCTAGTTTGTAATAGTAGCTGCCTTTATGCATTTTGAAAATTTCTTACAAACTTTGGCCCTAGTCCTGCAAATATGTAAGCATTACCTTATGCATGTGATTAGTCCCTTAAAGTCAGTGGAACTAGTTATGAGACAAATCCAAAACCCATTGAAGTTAAGCACATGCTTAAATTTTTGCAGAATCAAGGGGTTTATGATTATTTATTGCACAATAAATAGATTTTCATATAGTTTTGGAATGGTGGTTACTGAAACACCAGGACCTGACCTTAATTTAGAAATGGTGAGTCCATGGACCAAAAGCAGTTCTTGTCTAAGCAGGTGCATTCCCACAAAAGTCAGTTGTGCCAACTTACACAAGGGATGAATTTGACCTCATAACAATTCAAAGGATTGGGTAATGAATCAGTGAATCATTTGCAAATAGATGATAGTTTTTAACTTCTTAATTCCCTTCAGTATGGGATATGGGGCAAAGGCATTAAAGGGATAAATAGCCCAATTGTTCAGAATAATATTTGAATATAATTTTGTGAAGTATGATGCTGTTTGAAGTAAAATATAACTTAACTGTAATTAATCCTTTATATAATTATACTTTTGCAGTACAAATGTGATTATAAAAATAAAACAAGCTACTAAAAGATTTATTGTGGATTTAAGAAACTGAGGAGGTTAATGGTTTCCTGGGAATAACCAAGAGGAATTCTTGGTTCTAAGTAATGGATTCAAATTTTTAGGCAAGTCACCTGACCTCTGGGTGCCTCAATCGTCCCACTGGCAATGTTAGGTAAAAGCTGGAACATCAGTGAAAGACACATAATTCCTTTCAGTAGTTATGCAATTTATTTGAGCTCTAAATGCATTCACAACAGTTCACTACATGCCATGATTTGGTTTCTGTCATAAATATTTGTATAGTTCTGTCATAAATAATTGTATAGTTTGGTTTCTAGCATTAATACCAATACTTTTTTTGTTAATAAAAAGCGCAAAGGGGGTGAGGGTATAAATGAAGAAAGAACACAGTATTTAGCTCAGTTTGCTATAGTTTGACAACCCTATCAAAAATATTTAAAACAGAACAAAAGAACCTCTGATCACTGACCCTAATCCTAGCAGAGAGACAAGATGAGGTAATCTCTTTTATTGGCCCAACTTCTTTTGGTCAGAGTGACAATCTTTCAAGCTTACACACACCCAAAGAAGAGCTCTGTATAAGCTCGAAAGCTTGTCTCTCTCACGAAGAGAAGTTGGTCCAATAAAAGATATTACCTCACTCACTTTGTCTCTCCAATGTCCTGGGACTGACACAGCTTGAAGATTGAAGTCCATGACCTCCATGATAACATTCTCTGAAATGCTTCCAGTTCCATGCATAAGGCCATTTAGACAGGCAGAGCTGCAGGGTCTCAGTGCATAAATGAGACAATGGTATAGGAAGGAGGGCTTTGGGTTATTAGGAGCTGAGGAACCTTTTGGGAAAGGAGGAGCCTATACAGGAAGGATGGGCTCCACCTAAACCAGATTGCTGGCAGATAAAATTAAAAAGTTTGTAGAGGAATTTTTAAACTAAGGGCTGGGAGAAAGCCAACAGATGCGGAGGAGCATATGGTTCAGACAGAGATATTCCTTATGGGAGGATATATTAACGAGGATTCTCTATCCTAGTAAAAATGAGAGAATAGAAGTTGATCAAATACACGTGGGAACTGAAGAGAAACAGTCAAATGAAAAAGAATCCCATTCAATTACATCACAATGGCAGACAGCTTAAAAGTGATTAATTTTATAAGTACTTGTATACAAATGCTAGAATTCTAAATAATAAGATGGGTGAACTTGAGTGCCTGGTATTAAATGAGGATATTGATAGAAGAGACGTCATAGAAACCTGGTGGAATGATGATAATCAATGGTACATGGTAATACTAGGGTTCAAAATATATAAGAATGACAGAGTAAGTCGTGCTCGGGGGGGGGAGTGTCTCTGTATATGAAATATATAGTAAAAGTCTTAAATGAATCAAACTGTATAATAGAATCTCTAGGGATAGAAATTCCATCCTTGAATAATAAGAATATATCAGTAGGAATATACTACCAGCCACCTGAGCAGGATGATGATGGTGATTGTGAAATGCTCCAAGAGATTAGAGAGACTATACAGAACTGCATGCCATGCCCTCCCCTTCCCAAACTCCCCACACACATTCCTTACATGTTCCCAGCCCATCGCAGTACCCCTTTCACTCCACCCCTTCAAACAGGTTGCCTAATGACAGCTGGACCTACACATAGCTATGAGAGCCTCCATTAAGAGAGTGCTCCTCAGCGTCATTTCCCTTGAAAGACATCAAATTCTGTGTATTGGTTATTGCTGTTTAATAAAAATGTACTCATAGAAAATGAATCTTTTTCTCCTACACACAGTGGTTGGTGCTGGAATTCAGACACAGAGGCAACTGGTGTATTTGCAGACTACTAATCACGCTCAAGAAGCAGTCATTACAAGGGTCATTCCAGGCAGCAAGTAAACAAAGCCTTGCTGAATGCATTATAGAAAGACACATTACTGGGGCTCATTGTCAAAATGCTACTTCAAAGCCTCTCTTATTCAAATAGCCCCCCGTTGAGTCCCTCTAATATCCTAGTATCTGGCTACTCAAGGTCAGCCACCAGGCAAGCTGCCTCAACGCTCCACCCCTGGGGGAACTTTTCCCCCTTAGCTTCACAAATGTTATGCCGAGCACAGCAGGCTGCTATAACCATGGGAATATTTTCCTCCTTGAGGTCTAACCTGCTAAAAAGGCAGCGCCAATGAGCCTTTAATCTGCCAAAGGCACATTCAATGGTCATTCTGCACCTGCTGAGCCTTTTGTTGAAGAGCTCCTTGCTGCTATCAAGGTTTCTGGTGTATGGCTTCTTGAGCCACAGGAGCAAGAGGTAGGTTGGATCTCCCAGGCTCACTATAGGCATTTCACCACCCCCATCTGAATCTTCTGGTCTGGAAAGTCCCTGCTTGTAGCTTGCTATACGTGCCAGTGTTCCTGAAGATGCGTGCGTCATATACCATCCCTGACCACCCTGCATTGATAGCAGTGAAACGACCCCGGTGATCCACCAGTGCCTGCAGTACCATAGAGAAGTAGCCCTTTTTATTGATGTAATCTGTCATAAGATGGTCCGGGGCCAGAATTGGGATATGCGTGTCATCTGTCACCCTGCCACAGTTAGAGAATTCCATTGCCGCAAACCCATTCACTATTTCACGCACATTTCCCAGAGTCACAGTCCTTCTTGGCAGGATGTGATTAATTGCCATGCACACTTGCGTGAATACAACCCCCACAGTGGACTTCCCAACTCCAAACTGATTCATGACTGACCAGGAGCAGTCTGGAGTTGCCAGCTTCCACACAGCGATCCCCATGCATTTCTCCCCCAAGAGGGCATCTCTCATTTTGGTGTACTCGTGCTGCAGGGCAGGGGGGAGCTCCGCACACAGTTCCATGAAGGTGGCTTTGTGCATCCAAAAGTTCTGCTGCCACCACTCGGTGCTTGTTTCCTGAGCCCAATAGTGATGGTCCACCGTGTTTAGCTGCTCCCTGAATGCCAAAAGTAATCTGGATTTGTTTCTTTCCATGGCACACAGCAGGGTCGGCACCACGAATTCCTGTTCAGATTTGCAGGTCATGAAATACTGCATGATCAGTCGTGTTGTGTTCATAACACTTATCACAAGACTAGAGAGCAGTGCAGGAACCATGCTTTCAGGCAGAGATGGCAGGCACACAGTTTACAGGGGCTGTTGAAAAATGCACGAAATGTAGTCGGAATGTAGTCAGAATGATGGAACAAAAAACTGCATCATGGGATGGTGAGCCTGTACCCATGATGCACTGCAATCCATTCCCACAACTCCTAGCAGCTTCTACACAGGGATAGCTACCCACAGTGCACTGTTCTCTCTCGATACTAGAACACCAACTGTGGACATGCTCCAACAACACAAGGAGTGTTGTGTGAACATGCACAAGCAATGGGATTATAGCGGTTTATGATCGGCAGCGTAACTTGTGTCGATTTAATTCTGTAGCCTACACATAGCCTTAGTCTCTATTCTTAAGAGGTGTATAGACAACATTTCTGGCTGGATGTGTCAGGGCTGCCTCACACTTCACCTGAAGAAGACAGAAGTCTTGCTGGTATGTCTGGTAGGTAGGGTCATTGCTATGAAGGGTTTTGCTTCCTTTGTGCCCCAACTTATAAAGGGACACAGAAGTAGCCAAAAAAGACTGGATAATGCATAAAATGGAGACCCTGACCATTTGAAATCCCATAGTCTTTTGTCAAGCATAGGCTGATTCTATTATCCTGGCCATTTTCCATCTCAGGAAATCACTCTATGTAAATTCCACCTTCAATTTCATTTATATATAATATTCTTCTTCCCTTTCTGCTCTAAATTCTTTTGTAGTGTTGCTGTGCACTGTTAAACTTTTTCTGTGTTTCACTCCACTGGCTGACTGTTCATTAAGTGAGACATTAAGTGGTCTTTGTATACATTTTGCTTTTAGTTTGTAAGGTACCTTGAGATCCTTCAGAAGGAAAGGTGCTTTGTGAATAGAAGGTGGAGCAGCATTAGACAACATAGTAGTAAACGAGGCCAGTGCCTTATCTACACTAGTGCTCTCCCCTTTGCTACCATTGGTGGAACTGCACTGGTGATAAGGCAACAGTGAGAGAGTTTAAGAAAAGGGTTATGGCAGACAAGGTCTCTGGCTGTAGCTCCTGGTCCACTACCTTGCTTCCAACTCCTCTAAAAAACTGATTGAGCTTGGTAACACTCACCCTGGCTGAAGCAAAAGGATGATTGTCACTCCAGAGTAACAAGGAATTTTATTCAGAGCTATATCTGGCTACCATCTCCTACAGATGAAATCAAAAACAATATAATTGCAAGCTCACATGCAAATTTACAAACTATTTGCATGACTTTTGAGGGTAGTTTGGTCACTATGACCACAAGAATGCCAGTTTGTCATATAGAATATTAATACATCATAGATACAATCTGCAGAATTCCACTGCCACAAACACCATGCATCTGCTCTGGCCCTAACACTAGCCTTGATCCCAGGCATGCTTATAAAAACTAGATTCAAAATGGCAAAATCTTGGGGACAGTGCAGGACGGTGGTGCTGTGAATGTGCATGCAGCAGGTTTCCTTACCTGCAGGCATTCTTCTGTGTCATCGGCTTGTGCATTTCTCACTTCAAACTCTCTTTGAGTGTAGTGATAATGCCACAGAAAAAGAGAAAATCGCCAGATGAGAACAATCGGCAGAGGCCTACTGAACACAATTTGAGGTTAAGTACTGGTGATTGGTGGGATGGAGCTGCATGTTCGGGTACACCCAGTGCAACTCCCTATTCTCCTTCACGGCAGGCAAGTCCCAGGGACCCCATTTTTGAAAATGGTGATTCTCTGGGGATCTCATGGAAGACGTTTCTTTCTGCATTAAGATCCGTGGAGGAAAGGTTGGAGATTAAGATTGATGCCTTGGCTCCACAGTTGTTAAAAACTGAAACTTCTATTGAATCATGGTGGGAAACTTTGCAGACACTTACTAATTGTTTATTAATAATGACATAATTATATAGCAAGGTCTATGACATTTGAAAATGGAGGTTGAAAGACTTAATAATGTGAGCAGTGTATTAATTAAAGAAAATATGTTATTTTAAAAAATTGATAGATTGGAGGGCAGTAGAATCATAGGACTGGAAGGGACCTCGAGAAGGGACCCAGTCAATCCCCTGCACTCATGGCAAGACTAAGTATTATCTAGCAGTGTTGGGTCTTCATAGAACGTGCAGAAAGTATCAGGAGGCATGGGAGAGGCTGGTAGCATCCAAATACTTCTGGAAACTATCTTTGACACTAGAGTTAAGACCGTCCCATTGGATCTAACTCTTATCCACATTCCTTAACTCTTGATTATGCTGCAGAACTTGGTTGCATAGTCTGCGTTCATACCCCATAGATAACTCCCATTGACTTTAGTGGGGGTTTTGCTCACTGATCAGATGCAAAATATGCAAAAGAGATCTGCGGTGAGCATCTGAGAACACGAATATGTGCTAAATTCTATTTCCTCAATATGTGAAAAGTGTGTTTTGTATTCAAATGCTTAGGGTTCATTCAAGAGAGAAAACACTGTTGCAAGTTTATTGTTTCTAAGGTGCTGAAATACTACAGCGATGGGTGTGGTAGAAGAACCTAGACAGATAGTTAAAGCAATTATGACTTACAATAACAATTGGGGTTTCCTTAAAATGAAGTGAGAATTAAGATTTATCAATATTGTATGAGCACTGCTATGATTTTTGTACTCATCCTATTTTCTAGTTTTCTTCAGAGCTGAATACGTTATTAGCATAAATAAACAATAGGTAACACAATAAAATAAATAATAAATAAATACAAATAAACCAATACATAATTTTGTGTATACACAATTATATTATTACAGATAAAGCTGAGTGATCATATAAACCTCTGCAGTGATAGATGCATTATAAGCAATTAAAATAAGCTATATATATATATAATTACATAGTAGTAAAAGCCATTGTTTAATACGACATTGGGATTTACATTATAAAACTTTGTTTCCACTTGCTCATAACTTTATGAAAAATGATCCATTTAGCTTAAATTTTTTATGCATGACCTCAGCCCTGGGTAAATTGTCTTGTTTGTTTGTACTTTTGTTTGTTTGTGAAATGTCAGCAAAATCTATCCAGGAATCCTGAGCAGACAGAAATAATTTGTAACATTTTTTTCCTCAGCTTTGATGAGATAGGATCTTGGAGTATTTCAATTATCCTGTTTCATGTATCCACTATTTCTAACCAACTGTTTTAGCTCCAGAGTTTAAGTCTGGTAAGGGCCTAGTAGAATTTCTTTTGCCATGAAACATTTTACACAAATCTTTCTGTTTCATATAACACCTTATCCTTTTCAGAATTTGGCCAATAAGGCTCTAGTTTCGGGGAAATGATGGTATATATATGTGAATTTGATTTTCTAATAACAACTGGTGGACTATTTATCACTGTTTAAACAGTTAGCTCAGGAAGGCTGGAATGGCTCATTCTGCTTCAGGATACTTTTGACAGTCTGGACTTCTCTCTCTGTGTTGCCATTCCCTTGAGGGTAATATGGACTAGAGGTGAATGTCTTGAATTTTGCAGGTGAAAAATGATTGGAAATTAACTGATTATACATTACATAGAGACCAAACAAACACTTTCATTTATAACTATCTTGCCAAATGTAGTTCACATGAGTAATATCTCTATGAAACATGAAAAATAGTTAATGACCACTAAATATGATTGGCCATTGTAGTCAGGTATAGCTGTAGCTGCCATGATCCATCAGGCAGAGGGGTTTAAATGTTCTTTGTGCTGGGAGCCTGTTGTCACTGCCGTTGCAAGATATTACTTTATTTTTAATGGCTATACTCATTTCTAGGTACCAGATGGCTTATGTGCTTGTTCTCAGCATATGCTTAATCCCATGTGAGCTTCAAATATCTGGATCACTCCCTCACCTTTCAGTATTTCTGGGAAGACTGTGAATTTATTCTCGGTTCAGAGGCTCTTGGTTTGTCAGTGCAGTGACACTCAATTCATTAAGTAAAGCAAAAAGGTCTGAGCTTCAGCCCTCATCAGTAGTATGTTTGGCCACCCTCTTTAAGATACTGCGTTATTGTTACAAGCTCTCTCTTTGCATTGGTGAGGTAAGTAGTGAAGGCATAATTTACTTTTATTTCAGTGTTGCTGAATTTAATAAGGTCAACACAAATCCTTATCGTTTCATTTGTTTTCAAAAACAGGAATAATAAGCTCATGTCACTCAATTGCTTCATGAATCTGCACAATAATTCGAGTACTTTCCCTCATTCAAACTCCACTTGCACTTTTGGTGCCAGTGAAACAGATAATCTCCCCTGGGCTTTGCAGTAGGTATCAGGCCATGCTTTATAGGATATCCCTTAATGAGACCTGTATCTCCTAGCGCATCAGTATTTATGTGGCTTACATGTTTGATTAATTCTCTTGTCTTTGTGGACTTTGGCCCAGCATACTAACAACCTTGTCACTATAGACCCCAGACGTACAGAAACTAGAATGGCGTGCCACTTAATTCTGTGATTCTCTATGCAGCAAAGTAGGGTGACCAGACAGCAAGTGTGAAAAATCAGAACAGGGGGTGAAGGGTAATAGTAGCCTATATATAACAATGCCCCAAATATCGGGACTGTCTCTATAAAAATCGAGACATCTGGTCACCCTACAGCAAATTGTTGATTGCATTTGACCACAATCTGTCCAGAAATTCCAAAGTAGCTTTGGTGGGCTGCAGCTGGTGTGTGGCAGCATTGTGTCATAAATCAATGCAATGAAAAATAAAATCCTATTTGAATCAAGTCCACCTCTGATGTGCTACATCTTTGCCTTCCTCACACACAATATTAAGCAAGTTTCTATGAGTTTCTAATAACCTCATTATCCAGCTATGTTGGAAGAAGGACAGGAGACACTGGATGTGGTTTAATTAGGCTGCAACTTTATTCTTAACTGTCTGGGAGTGTACAGTGCAGGTAATTCCATAACCATTTCAATATATACCCAGGAGGCTTCTGTCAGCCCTCCTGTAGCGGGGCGACGCCTCACCCTGCAGCTTCTCCTGATGGTCGTCCAGGAATTAGCTCTTTTTACCAGCTCCGGAGCGCCCTTTGCTGGTGTCTCGCCGCCGCTGGCCCCCATGTCCCTCCTGGAACCCAGTGGCCTTTTACCTGAGATGCTGCCCCTCCAGGCAATACCCCACAGATCTGGGTCTCCCCTCCCTGGGGAATCCCCACCCTCTATCCCCACCTTGCCTCAGCCTATGGGCTACTGCCAGTCACCATCTAGCCCCCTTTCACTGGGGCCAACTGCAGGCTGTATAAGCCAGTCATCATAGGCAAGGGAGGTTTTGACCTACTGCATTTCCCTGCAACCCAGTACCTCCAGGGGCCTTGTACAAGGCCCTGCAGCCTGGGGAGTTGCTGGCCCAGAGCTCCCCAGGTCCTCTGGCCTTTCCCCAGCCCTGCTTCACTCCAGTACCCTTTAGCAATCAGGCAGCTAGGTCCATCTCCCTCCTCAGCTAGAGGGAGACTCTGTCTCTAGCGCTTGGCCACAACCCTCTTATAAGGGCCAGCTGGGCCCTAATTGACCTAGCCACAGCTGTGGCTGCTAGTGCAATCAGCCTAGCTGGTTGGCTCACCCAGCCACAGCCCTGTTTACCCAGGAGTGGGGCAGCTGCCCCACTACACCTCCCCCTTACCCATCCTGGTCCCCACCCAACCTGCTGGGTGGGAGGGACTATGAAGGAGAGGGGATTGGCTCCCAGATGTACCAGTCATAAAAGCCCTGAGCCTCTCCTGTTTCCTCTCCTTTAAAGAATACCTCCTTTAAATCTTTTACCAATCCATTTTATCTGATCACTGTGTCCCTTCCCTACAGAGTACCTGTACTGGACATCCGCTCTACACTGACATAATGAGTTGCAATATCATAGTCTAACTCCTGTTTCATGTTCGCTCCAACTAAGCCCCTCTCCCCCGAAACTTATTGAATTAGCAGTTAATACCAGTAAGGTACATTGTATTAAAATACAATTGTGTATCGGGTGTTTTCAGGGCCAGACTAATGCATAGACTAATAAGGCTATAGCCTTAGGCCCTCCTATTTTTAGGCCCTACTGTAGGCCCTCCATTCCATATTGAAGTAACAGCTGAGCGACGGTAGCGGGGCCAGCAGAATTTTTTTGTCTCATTAGATATTGCTTTGTACAAATCAATCAAGATTGTGAATTCAATTTATGGTGGTTGTGATTTTGTCTTTGTGGGCTAAGTAAGTGTTTGTGGGCCCAAGCAATATTGAACTTTGTACACAGAAGGCCTACACTGGACTATAGAAACCATGTTGAAGATAGGAGGATGGCAGAAATTGAAGGAGGTCAAAGAAAGGCGGCAAAGACAAGATGTAGTGCTGAAAGGTACTCCTTTCATCCTAACGTTTTTTCCTCCTACTAAGTCTGGTGGTGAGGAAGTCCAGGCAAATACCAGCCCAAGTAAACCTGCTGCTCCTGCACCTGATGAAAACGAGCAGCCTCCTGTGACTTCTCTAGCTGCAGTCTCATCCCACTCCTCTGAAGACGTTCCCAGTGATAGTAATACAAAAATATCCTTCTCCAACCATCCAGGCAAGTGGGACATCACATCTCAAGATCTCATTGCATATTGGACTGAGAAGGGCCCACAGAAATGCCCGAATCTAGATACTGACTTTTCATTGACAAAGCGAGAGTACACCAATCAGAATCGTTATCTGACCAAATCAATGTTTGAATATGTGAAGCCTAACAAACAGATTGGCAAGCGAGAATGGCTCATCTATTAGCCTTCTAAGAAGAAAGTGTACTGTTTTTATTGCCACCTGTTTTCTGATACCAAAAAGTGGGGAATGTTCTGCGAAGGCTTCAATAATTGGAAGAATATTGCATACGTTACCAATCATGCAATGAGTAAACAGCATGCATTGTCAGTTAGCAGGTACCATGCTCGAAAGAAAGTTAGTGGCAGAATTGATACCCAAATGGAAAACCAGTTTTTGGAAGCTTGTGCTTATTGGAAGAACGTTCTCAAACACATAGCTGAAACCATAGTTTTTCTTGCTGAGCATGGTCTGCCATTCCGTGGCTCAGATGAGACTGTTGGATCGAAACACATTGTCAATTACCTTGGCGTTTTAGAGCTAATCGCTAAGTTCAACCCTTTCTTAGTTCAGCACATCAATGAACACGCAAATCATGGAAAAGGCCATACATCATATCTATCAAAGATTATTTGTGATTAATTCATTCCACTGCTGGCAAAGAAGACACTATCAGCCATTGTAGATGAGATCAAAGATGTGGGATATTTTTCAGTGTCCGTCGACTCAACACCCGAGATGTCACCTGTAGATCAGCTGACTGTCATCTTTGAGATTTGTCAGGATGGTGATGATTTGCTTCCATACCTGTGGACAGTGGCACACTTAAAAATGTGAGGTTTTGCTTTCTGCAGCTTCCTCCCTTGTCCACCACCTGTTTTTTTCCACTGCCACTACAAAGCAAAAAGACATAAAATAATCTTAATATTGTTCCAATCAGGAAAAAGATACAAATCCCCAACTTTAAGTGAATTTGGATAAGGAGGATCAAAAATCAATAGTAGTCTCTCTTTCTCTCTCTCTTTTTTTTTTTTACAAGACTCCCTCCCCTGGTCTATTACTCCCATCTATTTTTATCTCTGTGTGTCTACTTTATGTGTGACATGCCCATCCCTCTGATATCCAAGCTCCTCTATTTTATCTGTAGGCACCCTCTACCAGAGGGGCGCGCCACTCCGAGCAAGCAGGGGGTTACATATCCAATTTCACTTTCACAGTTTTTGTGCTTGTGGCCCAGGAATCCACATTTACAGTGCTACCAAAACTCCTCAGAAGAGAAAGCCCGAGAAAGCTCCAAAAAATCGGAGGTTGGACAGTTTTATGTTTTCCTTCTTGAACAAATGAGGTAATTTACAAGGGTATCTCTTGCTTTTTCAGTTTTGCTATCTATCTTAAATCTGGAAAATCTGTTCATTCTGGTCATGTTACAGCACTAACTGAATTGAACGACAGTGGAGGGTAGCAATCAGACATTTCTTTCAAAAATATGTTCTAACACTAGGCAAGCTATTTGTCCTCCTTTTCTAAAGTTTGTTCCCTGACTGGTACTGAGACAAAACTGGATGTTATTTTGTCTGGTATTGGACAAGAGATGCCATTTTGAAGAGCACGCCCCCCCCCCCCCCCCCCCCCCCCAACACTGTGATCTCCAGAGGAAAAAATTTAGGCTGTGGAATAGTTTTCCAAAGGAAGTGTTGGAAGCTCCATTTTTTGGCACATAGATTAGCCAAAGCTCTAGATAATTTCCTGTAGGAAACAAACATACACTAGTTCTAGGATGATGGACAGAATGATCTTACAGGCCTTTTCTATCTTGAATTTTTATGATTCTTTGAACAACAACAACCACCACAAATATTACTTCCTAAAAAGCAAACAAGTTCTTAATCTTTCATTTTAAAATCACCATTTTACAAGTATAGCAGAATACTGCAGGTTGTTCATTTCTCAGTCACTATACACTTAATGCACTTGACTTAGCCAAGGTATTCATATATTTGAGGAAAATGCATACCCTGATGCTTTGGATGGGATCGCTGAAGAAACTTAGCTGGTCAGAAAAAGCAGCAGCTATTCCAGGCCTCTCTTTTTTCAGCTTTAGTTTTCTGAGTCTTAAAAGTCCCTTAGCATGGAAGAACAAGTCGCCAACAATTCATACAGAACAAGGACCCACTCCTGCAAGTCCATACTGTCATAGGACTACTGAAGTGAATAATGGCTGCAGGATTCTGTCCTAACTGTTTTTTATATCTTGTAAACAAGACTCCGAAATTTCTACCAGTTTCAAAACGTAGTTCCTCAATTCTGCTTGATGGTCTATAATCAAAATCAGGCTCATGGTTAGTATAATCTGGGAAACATTCTAATTGTTATTAGGTCCCAAATTATTTTTATTATTATTATTATTATTATTAATTTTATTTGTCAAGTCTTTCTCTTTTCCTGAGAACTTTTATTATCAAATAAGATAAAACAATAGCAAAAAGCCTCATTTTAAGAAAGAGTAAATATCTATATGTATCAGTTATTTCTTTGCGAATCTTTTAGAAGTTGTGGGACAGCCACCAAAGGTCTTGGAATGTTGTGGAGGCCGTCAATAGGATGGGTATGATATATATAGCAAAAAGATAGTGCAAGATGTAGAAACATATTGAAAGGAAATAGAAAACATCAGCCTGGATGGATGGTTTGTTAGAACATTTAGATCCAAAAATAGAGGTTTAGGAGCAAAGTCTGATATCCTAACTCATCCTTAATAGCACTTTGCTCCATAAATAATTTCATTGACTTTGTTGGCGCTATTCATGGAGTCAGATGGTATTCAACATAAGTAAGGGTATCAGAATCTGGTCCGTGGCAAAGGAGGGTTTCCCTGACTTCCTCCTTACAAATAAATTGCTGAAGAGCATTGATAGCAACATATTACTAAAAATCTCCAGCCCATGCATCTTCACTCAATTTTCTTTAATGCAATTTTGTTCCTTAAAGGAAAAATTCTTTCTAATCATTCCAAGAGTGGATACTTACTAGCCAGCACACTAGTCATCTTATTTTTCATCAAAATTATACATCTTATATTTCATCAAAATTATACTCTTATATTATATTCCAGTGAACTGTTATGTGAATAGATACTGCTTGCAATATTTCAGTGAATTGAGTAGCTTCATTACAGAACATTTTTTTCAGGATGGTCAGAATAGTTTTCCCATAAGCACAGGCATAATATAAAATGTGTTTAGTTGTGTGGTCCCACTGATTAATTTTCTTTGTCATCACTTGATAGGAAGAAAATTGCTTCCAAGCCTGAAAAACTAAGAATAGGCAGATCTAGCGTCCTCCCTGTCATCATTAAATCAGGGAAAAAACAACAATTAACACAGGCAAAGGTAAGAGCACTTGATTTTCAGTCCTTTGCAGATCTCAGAGAGGTAGGTGTAACTTCCTGTTAAATCAGAATATGATGGTTCTTTCCTGTGCCAGAAGTAGGAATCAATTGGCAGCTAAAACCAAGGGCCAGACTGAATGCAGAGTTGGAGGACACAAGCAGCTTTGTTAGTCTTCTGTGCACCTCCCACACAAGGGCCAGTCATAATCACAGACCCTGCGCTTGATGGAATTCAGGGATTTCTCAGTCCACATGTCCTGGGGTACACATTCCCCTAAACAGAGACAGGAGGGGCCATGGTCCCTCCCATTCCAATCCACAGAACAGGCCATGTGCATCAGTGGAGCAGGCGGTACTATCTTAGCCTGCTTAGTCCCCCTCTGTGTTGGCCACTCAGACCTGAATGCACAAAAGGAGTTAGGTGCCTAAGTCTCATTTTAGGCACCTAAGTCCCAATTTTTGGACTGCTGCAATGCTCAAAAATCCAGCTGAACCCTGTAGGTGCCTAAGCTCACTCATCACCTAAATTTTGCAGAATAAAAGTTGCCTACGTGCAAGGGTGACGGAGTCTTCCTAAAAGGGGGGGAGGGAGGAAATTAGGCACCACTCTCTCCGTGGCCCCATACCTGTCCCTCCTCTTCCCTATGAGGCTGGGCCGGGGAGCCTGGGCCCCTACACCTGCTGGGGAGCGGGGGGGAGGGGGCGAGAGCAGCCCCCAGCCTGTGTCCCTACCCCCACCCTCCCAGCATCTCTTACCCTGACCCAGCTCTGGCTTCAGTACCTTCCGTACAGGCTAATGCTGGCTGTATAATCAGCAAGCCCCATGCCAGCATTAATAGCTATGCAGGGCCTATGGGGGCAGGGCCGCAGGCAGGCCATGGTAAGAGCCACCCAGGCAACTGTGGGGAGCCACAGACCCTCCATCTGGGTAGGGGGTTAGACAGAGGCCAGGGTCTGTTCTCGGACCCTCTCACCGCAGGCAGGTGGAGGCTCCCCACAGCTGCCCAGGCTCCCCAGGCCACTCTTACCCGGGCCCGGCTCCAGCTTCCGGCCCCCAAGGCCCCGCCATAGGTGCCAACTGCGTGGGTGCTCCGGGGCTGGAGCACCCACGGGGAAAAATTGGTGGGTGCTCAGCACCCACCGGCAGCTCCCTGCCCCCCCGCCCAGCTCACCTCCGCCTCCGCCTCCTCCCCTGAGCGCGCCACATGCCTGCATTTTCCCCCTAGCTCCCAGTGCTTGCGCTGCGAAACAGCTGTTTCGTGCGGCTGGGAGGGAGGGAGGAGGAGGGAGAACGCGGTGCGCTCGGGGAAGAGGCGGGGCCGGGGCGGGGATTTGGGGAAGGGGTTCAGTAGGGGCAGGGAGGGGGCGGAGTTGGGGCGGGGACTTTGGGGAAGGGGTTGGGATGGGGGCGGGGCAGGTGCGGGGAAAGGGTGGAGTCGGGGCCGGGGCGGGGCCGGGGGGGGCGCGAGCCTCCTTCGGCGCCGGGGAAAGTTGGTGCCTATGGGCCCTGCCCCCAGGTCAGGCCAGAAGCCGGAGCTCAAAAGTAGGAGGGCCATGGCGACTTGACCCCCCCTGTTCCCTTGACCCCTGCCTAGGTGCCAATGTTACTGCCTCTGCACATGTGCACTGCTGCCTCCCTCTATGCATCCACATGCCTAGCTCTGCCTCCAACAGTGATTCACAAACCAGGCGAAGATAAGTGTTTAGCTGACCAAGTCATGTGATGTCCTGTGCAGGTCCCAGTCTGTAAGCATGCTCAGAAGGCGCCTACCAGATTGCCCTCCCTCCCCCTGGTGAATTCACACAATAACAGCTGGGGGAGGGGAGGGAAAGGAGGACTTCCCTCAAAACTTTTAGCCTAGTGGTTAGGGAACTCACCTGGGAGGTGGGAGACTCTTGTTCAAGTTCCACCTCTGCTTGAGAGGGAGAAGGGATTTGAACAGGGTTCTTCTGCCTCTTAGGGTCTGTCTATACTGCAATTAAACACCTGTGGCTGGCCCACACCAGCTGACTCAGGCTTGCGGGGCTCGGGCTGTGGGGCTGTTTAACTACAGTGAAGCTGTTCTGGCATGGGTTGCAGCCTGCGCTTTGGGAAACTTCCCACCCAAATCTCGCAGGGCCCTAGAGCCCAGGCTCCAGCACAAGCCCAGACATCTGTACTGCAATTAAACAGCCCCACAGCCTGATCCCTGCAAGCCTGAGTCATTTGGCACAGGCCAGCCGCAGGTTTTCAATTGCAGTGTAGACATACCCTTTGATGAGCGCTCTAATTACTGAGCTATGGGATAGTCCAATGTGGGGCTGGCTCAGTCTCTCCTGTTGAAACTACTGCACTCTGGATAAATAATGAGAGAGTCATTGGACTGGATCCTGGGTGTTCCACTTCCTGGGCAAGTGCTCTAACCACTGGGCTAAAGAGTCATTCTCATGCACATACGCAGGTGCGCTCTCTCTCTCTCTCTCTTTCTCTCTCCCCCTCCTCCCCCCCAACCGACTCTTCAGCAGTCTAGGTGCCTAATACAGGAGAGGGTTTGCAGCTGAGATAGGCACCACCCTGCCACCCAGCGGTAGGAACTCATCTCTGAGATAGGGGCAAGGTTTAGCATGTACCCCTATTGTAGGCATTTCCCTACCTATCCTGCTGGCTTTTGTTAATTGCATTCTAAGGCGCCTACCTCTCCTGTTCATTGTATAGGAGCTTAGGTGCCTAACTCAGGATTTGTGAAGTTAGGTGTTGTTATGCGGCGCATCACCATGCCTAACTCCTTTTGTGCATTCAGGCCTCAGTGCTTCTCTCCTGGCTCTATGCCACTGGAGGATCCCACCTCCGCAGAACCGGATACAGCAGCTGTACAACCATAATCTGCTGACAGTGCAGCACAAAGGGGCAGGGTCACATGGCGATATCTGACTCACTGTGTTGAAGATCACACGGTGCACATTGATATGTCTACAATGCAGGACAATGGTTATACTTTGAATTAGGGTTAGCAGGCCAGTCAATAATCAAACAAAAAGGGGGATTTGGGGATTAATAGTAATGCAAAAGCAGTTGAGGCCTATTCCTGTTCCCACTGAACCCAGTTTTGCCATTGGTGTCAATTAGAGCAGAAGCAGGGCATCTGTGTAGCACTCACTTGTCTTGTGACATTTTTCTTAGCTTCGTAATACAGAAAACCTAGACCTAGAAATTCTGTGGTTGCATTGACTAGTGATTGTGGATCTATAGTAAACTGCCAACCATGGCCGTCTCCAGCTTTTTTGCCGCCCCAAGCGGCGAAGAGGGAAAAAAAAAAAAACCCCGCAATCGGCGGCACTTCGGCGGCTGCTCTTCCATGCCGTCTGAGGGACCTGCCCCCGAATTGCCACCGAAGACCCGGACGTGCCGCCCCCTTCCATGGGCCGCCCCAAGCACCAACTTGCTGCGCTGGTGCCTGGAGCCGGCCCTGCTGCCAACATTTGAATAAAAGAAGGAATGTGCTATTAACAGGTTTTGTAGTTATTACATATATGTTTTCCTTTGGGGTGTATTAGTCACTAATCATTTCAAGCAGTGCATTTAGTTTCATTCTGCTCTTTACTTAGTAATTCACTGCTTGCTTGTCTTCCTGTGCTTCAAGTACTGCAGCCTTTTTTGACCAGTCCTTATCTGAAACTGTGGAGCCTTGTGTTTATCAGCAGTACGCTGCATGTATCAACTCTATAACCTCTATTCCAAAGCCCACTTTTCCAGCTTCCATTTCCATGATCAGGATCCGTCAGCGCATTGTCTTGTGCTGGTGGCAATGAGATTCTCTATATGACTCCTTTATTTTGATACAGTGCAGTGTTTTTCATAAATCATGTATGCGTGGCAGAGCTCACATGTTTTCTTGCTCTCTCACCATGCTTACAGCATATCCCAGCCATCCTCCCATGCTACATGTCAGTGTAAATATGCTGTGAACAAAACTTTACAGTGAAAATTTAAAAGTGGTCCCCAGCTCCCTCTCCCCATCTTCTCTCTATGGTACTTATATGGTCCCCATCACCATAGTATCTGAGTACCTCACAATCTTTAATGTATTTATTCTCACAACTTCCCTGTGAGGGAGGGAAGTGCTATTAGCCCCATTTTACAGATGGGAAATTGAGGCACAAAAAAGCAAAGCGACATGCCCAAGGTCAACTTGAGTTTCATTGTCAAAGGAGCCTTGGGGGGAACATCCACCATCTCTCTAAAAGATGCTATTTGTTTTCTTTCCTTGTGAAAACAAAAAGTGATAATTAATATTAAAGTAAGCTATTTTTAACGCCCCCACTGGCAAATAGTCTTCTTTTTCCTTTTGGAACTGATTTCCTAGCCTAGTGAGACATAGAAAAAAAATAGCTCTGAAAATAAATTAGAGTTGTCAATCTACATGGTCACTTACACATTTTTAACCTACTGTGATAGGTGTTAGCCATGCTATGGTGCATATTTTACTGCTATTGATTATTACTGTAATGTATTTTGCCTAAGGCTCAGTGGAAGGGTTTGATGAATTTCCTTGGGCAAACTCGGGAAAATGGTAATGTGGTGATGAAACTGGGGAGAGTGAGTGGATGAAAGATTTGCAGAGGTGAGAGTGGAACACTAGAGAGCGCTGACATTCCAAATGAAATCTTATCTGTGTTAACAATCGATTCCAATTGCATCTGACAGCTTCAAGACACTATTAGTTCTGCTGGTCTCTAGGCCACTGAAACTATGTTGAATTTAATGGAGCAGATTGCATAGCTTTCTTACTCTTCTTTGAACTTTCTTGAGTGATCAGGGAACGTCTGCTCTTACTGGTAGTCACCTTTTCCCCCATAATAACATACTGTTGGTCTCTGAGTTCCCAGTGGACTCTATGGTACCAATCTTCAGGTGACTTGGTTGTCTTTTGTCACTGTTGGTGTTTATGATTTTCACTTTCATCAGTTTGTCCAAATTCTGCTTGTACATACACAGTGAAACTGATTGTGGCTTGTCACTGCAGTTGCCGTCAGGGTCCCGGTATTGGCCTTGGTCCAAATGTCTGATCAATCATTCGTACCCATGGCTAGCAGGAGGATTCATTGGTCCAACAGAACAGAAGAGGATGCTGGAAATAAGATGTGCACTCTGGCTACCTGCATAGCTATTAATGCTGGAATGGGGCTTGCTGATTATACAGCCAGCATTAGCCTGTACGGAAGGTACTGAACATGGCACACAGAGTGTAAAGGCTAGAACTGTGCCCGTTATATAGTGTGCTGTATTTTGAGATTACCATTTCCAGGTAAATATGTGAGTTAGAACTGGCAAAATTAACTTGGCTAGCACAAGCTGGATTTCACAGCCACACTGGGGAGAAAAGCCTGTATTTACTTTCCTCTACCTACAATTATAAAAGATTCAACAATATTTCAATATACAGTTAACACTGGGTACATAAGGCTCAGTTTTTGGATGTTACAGACAAATTTCAAAAATGATTGAGCCAAAGGCAACTACAGTTTAAAAGTAATAAAAATTAAGTAGTAAAGAAGACACAAAATTCTTGGATAAGAATTCTGCACATCCTGTTATATTTGTTACTTCTTTTCTTTTGCCCTAACCTGCTTGTTTGTCCACCTGGTACGTCTTGTCTTTTAGACTGTAAGCTTTTTGGGGCAGGAACTGAAATTGACCACATGTTTGTACAGCACCTAGCTGGTTGAGACCTTTTAGGCACTACCATAACTGTTAAATAATAGTTATGATAATAAAGCATAATAGAGACTCTTTCTGCAACCTGCAATTTGACACCCACTTCAAACCCACCTCCAGACCCATGAGGGTGACTCGCCCTCATCCTGGGGCTCTCAACCTCTCCATCCTCTCCTCAGTCCTGAGGGGAGGGGTGGAACAGGAGGTTTATGCCCCTTCTGTGATAAGGGGGGTGATAAGGGAAGCCCAGGCTCTCCCACTCCATTCTCTGTTTTGCACTAACTACTAACTCCATTAACTTCACTGAAGGTATGATATACACTGGTGTGAGATAAGAATTAGGCCCATATGCTCTACTGAAATGAGTGTATTTTGAGGAAAGTGTGTGTGTGTGTCTCCTCTGAGGCCTACTCACATTTCTCCTTTGTAATTTTTTTATTTTTGACCCATCCTTCCAGCCAAAGAGGTTTGAAAGTCATCTCCCTGCAGAGCTCTTCAATGCCACTCCTGGATTAGTTGGAGAGAGTGTCATTAAGGTAATGGCAGGTGCTCAAGAAACCCTGGGTTTAAATTAACGATTGTGGAAAGGCAAAGCCAATGGGTCACACTTCCCTGGCCGGCCAGTGGGCTGCGGAACACCAGGGAACGAGGGACCTATCCTTGTGTACACTCCTTCTTTCATTCTAAACCTGTCTGCACCTCGCAGATCCAGTCAAGCCTCCCATCCGTTAAACCACTGGGTGGCAGTGAGAGGTGTGCCTGGTACCCAAATTCAGACCTATATCATCAGTAAGCCGACATACCTGGCATACCTTTGAATGACTTCTGTGTACATTTCTGATTTTGTCTATGCACTTCCCTCTGCCAGAAGATAATTTCTGATCAGATTTCCTACAGCTTAAATGTAGTATTATTTCTTGTTGTTCTAACAACATTATTACCTTGTGCACTGTCACTGAATTTATCTCACTCGTGGCATCCCTTCATGCAGGAAAAGGAAGCAAGTGCTGTTGTTCACAATATGAAACAAGACTGTGAAAAAACCAGTATCAACTTGGGTCAGATTAATTCCTGTGCATATGGTAAGCAATGAAATTATAACCATCTTTCCTGATATTTAAATGAGAAAGTATCCTCACTAAAATTGCTTATAAAAATACATGAGAGAGTCTTATTACTATATTTCCCTCAAGTCATAAAAAAACCCATTTATAAAAGATCTATTTCTGTAGAAATAGCAACACTAGAGCATAACTTCTAACACAAACCTCCCTCCCCACAAGGGGAGAGATTTTTCATTTGGAGCTAAATGAAGCAAAATTTACATATGTAATCTTTTATTTAAATTAATATAAATTACTTACATGAGTGAGGCTTTGCAGCATCAAACTATTGATTAAAAAACATTAGTTCGTTCTTTCTTTCTTTCTTCCTCTCTTTCTTTCTCTCTCTCAAACACTTATTTACAGAGCGCTGTGTGGACATAAAATTTGTATCTGCATCTGATACGTGATCTGCAAACATGGTCCGTGGATATCTGAGGATATAAAGTGGATATCCACAGATTTGCAGGGCTCTACTTATTTAGCTCCCTCTTGGCCAAATCCTGCTTGCCTTAATGTGAGAAGTCCCACTGGTTTCAATCAAGTGCCTAACACCTTTCCATGCTGATATAAACTCTCCGGAGATGCTGAGATATAGATTTGATAAAGCAAAACTTTTTCTTGTGCTAATTCAAGATGGTCTTAGACCCTTCCTCCTCAAAAGCAAAGTTAATTTATTTAATATTTTTTATTAGTTATCATTAGTCAATGAAATTTACATGTGCATATGCAACATACTGTAAACTGAGACTGCACTAATGCCTTAATTTAGCACAGCAAACAAACACTTGCATAACTTTAAGCATGAGTAGTACTGTTGGGATTAATCACATGCTTAAAGTTAAGCAGGTGCTTAAGTGCTTTGCTCCCACTGAGATGTTGCCTCTTAATGGATTTTGTGCCTGATATATATTCATTCAAGTCACATTTGAGTACTCAGTTCAATAACAGCACTTGCAACACAGACTATCATCTAAGGCCTGGTCTGTGCTTAAAAATTAGATTGACTTAGCTATCTTGCTCAGGGCTGTGATAAATTTTGCACCCTTAGTGTGGTAGTTAGGTCAACCTAACTCTCATTGTAGATGCACCTAGGCCAATGGAAGAATTCTTCCATTGACCTAGCTACTGCATCTCGGAGAGATGGATTAGTCACATTGATGGGAAAACCCCTTCCATCGCTGTAGGAAGTGTCTAAACCAGGGATCAGCAACCTTTCAGAAGTGGTGTGCCGAGTCTTCATTTATTCACTCTAATTTAAGGTTTCGCATGCCAGTAATACAGTTTAATGTTTTTAGAAGGTCTCTTTCAATAAGTCTATAATATATAACTAAACTATTGTTGTATGTAAAGTAAATAAGGTTTTAAAAATGTTTAAGAAGCTTCATTTAAAATTAAAATTAAAATGCAGAGCCCCCCGGACCGCTGGCCAGGACCCGGGCAGTGTGAGTGCCACTGAAAATCAGCTTGTCTGCCGCCTTCGGCACACATGCCATAGGTTGCCTACCCCTGGTCTAAACTATGGTGCTACAGCAGCACATACCCTAAGACCCATTGACTTTCAGTGAGATTTAAGCTCCTAAAGACCAGATTTTAAAAGGTATTTGGGTGCCTAAAGTTGCAGAAAGGCCCCTAGAGGAATTTTCAAATGTGTCCAGGTACCTAACTCCCATTTTGGGAATCAAGGCACATTTGAAAATCCCATTAGGCACCTAGATACTGAAATAACTTTAAAATTTGGCTCTAAGGCCCAGATCCTCAAAGGTATTTAGATTCCTAACTTCCACTGAAATCAGTGGAAATTAGGAGCCTAAATATCTTCAAGGTTTTGGGTCTATGTGCTTATGTCACTTTTGAAAATGGGATTTAGGCTCCTAAATGATTAAAAAACAAACTACAAATGTCTTAAATATATTTACAAAAAAAAAAATTAGGAAGCTGCCATCTTGACAATTTGACACTGTCATTTGAGGCAAAGGCATTGCAGATCAAAATCTGCATGAATGGGAGCCTTTCAGAATTTCTGTAAATTGTATTCTAAGTTGTATTACTTTGGAAAATGGCTAAATTAATGGTGGTTAAAATGGCCTTTTTTGGATAATAGCCTTTGCCTTGTAACAACCTTGAAAGTCTTATGTATTTCATGCATTAAGATGGGAACTGTATTCTCTAAAACCTATTCTACACCGTTAGTTTAGCTCAGTGGTCCCCAAACTGTGGGTGTGACCCCTAAAGGGGCAGGGAAGAACATTTGGGGTGGGGTGTGGCAGGGCCCAGACCAGCCCCCATAGGGGGCAGGGAGGGAGCACCACCCAGCCCCGCTCTGCCCCCAGCTCCACTCTGGCTCCACCCCCAGCTGCGGCCCTCAGCCCTGACTATGGCTCCGCTCCTGGTTCTGGCCTCGGCCCCTGGCTCCTGTCCCCAGGCACGGCCCCTGGCTCCCAGTCGCAGCCTGGCCCCGCTCCTGGCCCAGGCCTCGGCTCCCAACCGTGGTCCATCTCCCGGCCCCACTTCTGCTCCAGCCACGGCCCCAGCTGCATCTGCGGCCTCAGCTTTGGCCCGAACCACAGCCCCGCTTCTGGCCCTGGCTCCCGACCCCTGGCTCCCAACCACGGGGGCACGGGCAGATTATATTAGGAGTCGGGAGGGCATGACGTAAAACATTTGGGGACCACTGGTCTACTCTAGAGCTTCTATTAGGAAATATAAATACAATAGATAGACCCACTATTCTTGATATTTTCCATACCAAAAAGCTGAAGGAAAAGATATAGTGCCATTTTTAAGAGAATGTGTTTGTACCTCATAAAGCTACAGAAAAGGGCTCACTCAAAGCGGATGTAATGGAACTGCATGCCTTAAGGAAGTGGTAATCAGATATGGATCCTCTTAGTTGTAGGTAACTGGTTTAAAATTGCCCCAGATTTGTAATAACTCAAAGTTGTTTCCTACTGATGGCTGTTTTGTGGCCAATGAATGTGTGACATGAATTACTGGTCTCAGTTCAGTTCCTGTAGGACAGCTGGCCTGACCGGTGGCAATCTCAGAAGTGAGCATAAGAAATGAAGCTATGGAGACTGATGTATCCTCTCATCCTTATAAGTGGTTCTTTCCAATCAGGACTAAAACACACTTCCCTACCAATGTAAATGATCTGCTCAGTGTAAATGGGATTAGAAACTTTTACTTCTGCTACCTGTTCTGTAGCTTAGCTCTTCACATGCTTTGTCAATAACAAAAATAAAATGTAAGTTTAAAAACAATACAATGTCCTACTTACAAGTGACTGATTGCTGTGCTGAATGTGCTGTCCTTCAGGTTTATGTCTCCATTAATGCAGTTTGCTGTAGCCTTCCTTGTCAATTTTGAGCCACTGTCAATTTACCAAGAGTTTCCACATGGCTCTTCATCCTCTTTTGTGTGGGTGGTGGGAGGGGGAGAAAAGACAGTCAGGATTAATTGTCTGTTCTCTTGCTTCTATCATTGAGTTTTTCTCTCAATTCATATCTGTCAAGGCTTATAGGAACAAAAATTAATCTTTTTTTATTTTATATTTCTTTGCAAAGTCCATTTTGTGTGAAGTTCTACTTTTGTCCCATTTCAAATGCCTCAATATATTTTTAATTTTAAGGAAAAAAAACCTAATCAGTAGGTCTCCTCACCATAGTGTGGGAGAATCTAATAAAAATTATCACCACAATACGAAGGCCCACATGCAGTCATTTACTTCTTTCTTTCCCTGAGGCAGCCTAGTGAATCTTCTTCTTTAGTTGGTAAAACATGTTTTATGCTTTGTTCTGCAAATGGTGAGATTTGTGGTATTTCTGATCTCTGCAAGTGAGTTCCATAGTGAACCAGTTACTGAGAAAATTCTATCCCTTGCTTTCTTAAGTTTTCCTCTCAAGGTAAGCAGTTTCATAGTGACTGGGGAATATAACTCTCTGTGGAAAAGTGTACTTTGCTGTAAACATGTTCTTCTAGACACAGAAGAGTTAGGAACATAGAATTTGCCATATCAGATTACTAATCCATCTGCTCTGCTTTCTACCCTCGGCAGTGGTTAATAAATTACACTTCCAAGGAAAGTGACCAATTCCCCCCATGACACGCTTGGCAAACTGTGCAGTCCTGGAAGTGTGGGAGCTTCCCTTTGCTTAACTTTTAGCTTGTATTGCCACAAAATTTGGTAAACAAAATTATCCAGCTCTTTAAAACCAAGCCAAAGTATTTGACTATGTCACCATACTGTCACTTGATGATTTCTGAGGCAGGAAAAAAAGGAATGATGGAGAAGTCAAATTACTTTTTTATTTTCACATCTGTGGGTGCAGCCTAACCTCCATCATACATTTCCATTGCGTGGCTCATTTTTGTGATTTTTTTTCTTTGCATGGTCAAAATAAGAAACCTTGATGGGCATTTACTGGAATGTCACTGTAATTAGGTCTACAAACCCCATATTGAACATAGAGGGGGGAGGAGAGTCTGACCTGTTTACAAGCAAGCAGCTTGATCACACCCCCATGTAGGTAGAGCTGCCAAGCATGGATAGAGGTGATAAAGGCAAGAGTACAGAGACGGAAAGGGAGTCAGAAGGGCCTGGGACAGCAAGGTGGCTACCTCAAAGAAAACAGTCAGGAGACTGAAAGAGACCGCAAGCCCAAAAAGTGAAGGACTGACAGGCTTAATTGAAGGTGAGGGTCCAGGAACTGACCTGACTGAGAGCAAACTAAGGATGGTCAGTCAGGAGAAGCTGAGGCTCCTCAAGAGATCACCCCAAGAGGCAGTGACAGTCACCCTACCCCAGTCCACACTAACCTACTCCTTGAACAAGAGAAGGCAGTATAATAGTTAGAGTACACATCCATCCACCCGTGGAAAAGATCCACAATAAAGAAAAGGCCCAAAGTGCATATAGTAATTTTATGACCCAGAATATTTATTCTGGTACTTTTGACACAGTTGAAGCTTTCTGTTTAGTTTTTAATTATGTTGTCTCTTAACTAAGCAATATTCCTTTAAAGGGAGTGGCCCATGAGGAAATGCAGTGATCTTGAATGGGCACAGAACATAGCATTATTAAGGATCACTGCTATTCATTGTTTGCAGTGGTGTTATAGCTGTGTTGGTTCCAGAATATTAGAGCAACAAGATGGGTAAGGTAATATCTATTACTGGATTAAATTCTATTGGTGAAAGAGAACTTTTCGAGCTAAACAGAGCTACTCCCTAACTCCCCCTGCCTTTTTTTTTGTCCTATGATTGTAGAGGTGTGAACAGGCCACTTCACCTTGAATGATCCCTTAGAACATGTGTTAACTATTTATGCTAAACAATCTGTTCCACTGTGTATTTAGCTCTGACATTCTCAGCCTGGTTTACACTAGGAAATTAGGTTGGTTTAACTATGTCAGTCAGGGGTGTAAAAAATCCACACTCCAGAGTGGAATACTTACTTAAGTCAAACAAAATCCCCATGTAGACAGCACTAGGTTGATGGAACACTTCTTCTGTCGACCAAGCTACCACCTCTTCGGGAGGTGGATTACCTACGCTGACAGGAGAAAACCCCCACCCCTCAGCGTAGGTAGTGTCTACACTGAAGCACTACAGTGGTGCAGCTGTGCCACTGTAGGGTTTTAAGTGTAGGCAAGCCCTGAGTGTCTTTCCCAGACAGGAAGAAGAGCTCTGAGTGGCTCGAAAGCTTGTCTCTCTCACCAACAGAAGTTGGTCCAATAAAATATATCACCTCACCCATCTTGTCTCTCTATTGTTATTCATTGTCATTTAGCTTGGAGCTGACAGTGGCTTCAGCCCAAGATCGGAAGTATTAGATACAGAGACTTTGGATGAAGCTGAAGCTGAAAGTGCTAGATTCAAAAGTCACGGAAAAGCTGGATCCGGAATCAGCCAGTGCTTTTAAAATAATTTTTAATGCATTATAGGGAATATTTAAAAAAACTAAATATAGGTGAAAATATCCCAAATTATTTTTCCTTTGTTTCCTCCACCCCTTTCCTTAGCTGTTTAAATTACTGAATGAATCCATAATTGCTAAGTCCTCTTGGGCCTCTCTGTGTTGCTCTACATTTGTTTATATCGAACTTGCATTATATAAGCATGTTACTTCCCCCATTGAACTTAGTTTTAGATATAAACAAAAAACATATGGGTATAGTTGTCTTTATTTTTCTTTATATATACATTCTATTTCCTAATAATCATTAGACAGTCCAACTGCATATTCAAATCTGACTATTGTATCTGTCCATTAATTTAAACTACATTTGCCACATATCTTGCACCTCATATGGCCATGCCAGCCATGATACAATTGCCAAGAAATGCAATCCCTGATTTGTTTTGTTGGTTGAAACTTGATTTCCTCCAGTTCTGGAGTTTTAATAGGATATGAAGGATTAACATTTTCAGGTTTTTGCATGTGCACTTTGCAGTTTCCTGTTGTTCACTATGAATTGGTGCTTAGTGATCTACCTTTCTCAAGCTTTACGTTTGGAGCTTAGCTGGACTATTTTGAAAATGTCATCCCTATTGTTAAATCTGATCTTCATTCAGTAACTTTCTCAAAATGCTTCTTGCTACAAAACCCTACCAATCAACCATGGCTATGCATGTGGTAAGATGTGATTGCTTCTTACTGTGAAAAACTTAATTGTTTCATTATTACCTCATCGTCCTCCCCTATCCCACCCTTCTGTTTGCCTCATTCTTGCATTTGTATGTGAGATTGTAAATTTTCTGGGGCAGGGATTTTTGTATTTGCTTAATGTAATTATAGCACCTAGCACAAGTGCCACTGTAATTCAGATAATACATAATAACTCCAATCAATCATAATAAGTGAAATTAAATAAAAACTCAAGAAATTTGGACAGCAAATCAAATGCAATATAGGCCATAATACACTGAATGTATCTGCATTACTTGTGTGTGCATGCCTTATTCCACCGTGTATTTTCACAAACCCTACCACTATTACTTTGTTAATTATAATTATTTTATTAATTGTTTTTGCATCACCCAAAAGGGTGCTAGGTGTTTTACAGTATAAATAAAAAGATGCAGTCTCTGCCCTGAAGCACTTACAACCTCATTTGAGACATGACTTGACAAGAGGGACTAGCAGACAGTAGTCAGAGAACGGGGTGAGGAAGAACAGTTATATAGTAATAAAATCCCCTGGTTACTCCTTTTAGACATGAGTACATATAGCTACCCACCTACCAGAGAAATGAGTTTGATATAATTCCCTATGTAACTTGAGTGCACTATTATTTCACATTGTTCTAATGAATTTATTGCCCTCTGTATTGATATTCCATCCAACAGGAAGGACTCCTAGGGGAGATGTGTGTCATTCAGTATGCAAAGGAAAAACAGATCAAAACCCATCAAGTGAGACAGACTGTATTCAAGTATCCTTGGTAAGCAATGAAATGATAACAGCTATACATAATAATTCACTGGATACACGACTAGCCATAAGAGCAACTTTTGTTGCTTATCCATACAGAAGAAGCACATTCCCTCAAAAGTAAAACAACACGTTTTTGTTCATTTAATAACTTTGAAATATATGCATAGAGATACAGATACAAAATAGTGTGATCTGTTCTCATTACAGTCTCTACTAGACCAGACACCTGCAGTCCAAAGACAGAATCAGATAAAGTCTTATGTCAATGAAGACAATTACCCGATATACAAAATCAAAAAAGGAATCTTGCTGCAGACAAATCAGAAGTACCTACTTGAGAAGGTTAGAGAAAATGGGAAATCAGTGGGTCAATTCTACTCTCAGTTACATTGGTTTAAATCCAGAGCAACTTGTTTGGCTTTAGTGAAGTTATTGTGGATTTACACACGTGCGATTTAGAGCAGAATCTGGTTCTCTGAGATTATATGTAGCTTAAAAGGACATAATCAGCTGAAATTTGTCCCAAATTTTAAATTGTCTAAACACAATTTTTTTTATAAAACCGAAGACCAATAGAAAATTTATGTCATTTTTTAATCAGATGAAAACTTGTATTTTAAACAAATAAGCTCTCCTCTGCAGTATTTGAAACCCAAACATTGCAGCACTGAGGGCCTGATCCAAATCTATTGACGTCAGTGGGAGTTCTTCCATTGATTTCAGTGGGTTTTGGACTGAACCTTAAGAATGTGCAAGTGAAACTGACCAGAAACAAATATGACACTGACTTAATTTCTTTTTGTTTTCCACCTTGGGGCAAATGCAAAAAGAAACAGAGAATAAACAGTGATATATAAATTGAATTTTAAAAGTATTTCATTTTTAATAAACTAAGGTGATAATATAATAATAGAAATATGTTTGTTTAAAGTATATAAAATTTAAATTGACAGCACCCCTTTAAAACTTCCGATATTCTGGCTGGGCGTAAGATAGTTACTCTAGTTTGAAAGCAGTCCCTTAGAGTTCCTGGAATCCGCAGTAGAGCCACAGTTTCTCAGCCCTACCGGGGCATGGTTTGTCCTACCAACATTTGGTTACAGAGTGACAAGCGGCATAGATTTCCTGAACTATTGAACTGTAGGAATTTGAAGGAACAAAGTAGTGTGAAAGATGCCTTGTAGGCACTCTTCCAGCTGACATTAGGTAGATGCTGACCTAAGGATTAGAGCAAGGATCTCAAACTCAAATGACCATGAGGGCCACATGAGGACTAGTACATTGGCCCGAGGGCCGCATCACTGACACCCCCTACCCCTGCTGCCCCTGGCCCCGCCCCCACTCCACCCCTTCCATGAGGCCCGGCCCCTGCCCCGCCTCTTCCCACCCCCATTCCAACCCCTTCTCCAAAGTCCCAACCCCAACTCCGCCCCCTCCCTGTCCCTATTCCAACCCCTTCCCCAAATCGCCGCCCCTGCCCTGCCTCTTCTCCACCTCCTCCCCTGACCACGTGGCTCCCCGCTCCTCCCCCCTCCCTCCTGGAAAGCGCTAAGCTGTTTGGTGGCGGGACGTGCCTGGAGGTAGGCAGAGGAGCGGGGACATGGCACGCTGGGGGCGGAGAGGGGCGCGGCAGGTGAGGGGAATTTAGTGGGCCACAGCAAATAACTCTGCGGGCCACATGTTTGTGACCCCTGGATTAGAGGATTATCAGGATTAGAGTACTCCTCTGAACAATTCACTTGAGTTTAGACTCCTGCCAGTTAACCCTTTAGTTGTTCAGTGTTTCCCTGGCTGTATCTCCAGACTAGTTATCTTGGTACCAAATCCTCCTCAGTACTTAAAAGATGGTGTTACTGGGTCTCAGTATTGCTTCTTTTCTTCCTATTTTGTCTATTTAGATTGTAAACTCTTGAGGGTAGATACTGTCTCACTGTCTATATGAAAGCATCTAGCACTATGAAGCCCTGATCTCAGTTGTACTTTAATATAAATAATTAATAAAAATAACAGTAATATCAGTCACTCCAGCTGATGCAGCCAGCTGTGCTAAGAGGAATGTCTCTAACTCATGGTGGTCATAAAATGGAACAAGAAATTTGTCAAGAGCTTTAATTTATACTGGCTTCTCTGAGACAGAAGCAACCAATGTAAGGTTTACTCTTTGCAAACTGTAGCATTCAAACCCTGGTTCAGAGGAGACACAGAATGAATCATTGAAGCTACACATAGACTATCTCCTTGGGGCCAGTGCAGCATTATACAGTCAATGCTTAACATGTAACACGAAACACTGCAACAACACAACATATATGATCTGTAGCCCATTCAAAGTATGGCTGGATCTATTAGCACCATCTTCTTTGTAATTTATGAGACTTTGGAGGTGACTCTGCTTTCAGAACAAAAGAACAGATGGGCAGAACCACCATCATATATTAAGGGAAGTAACCAAAGGAAATCACCTTCGGCACCCACCTGTTGACAATGGGTCTGTCTGCGCTTCAGCAGTGGATATCTTTGTCTAGTGACACCGTCACTGGAAAATGGGAAGATGGTCTTGGTATCCCTCAGATCAAAGTCTACTCATCTTTTGAGCTGTTTGCCCAAATGTGTACATTACATTTAATTTGTAATTACACTATAGTAAATACACCTAACTCTATATACGAGCTTTTTTATGGTGATAACCGTAGCAGTTGTAATTAGAGAAATGACTTGATAGATTTCTAGAATTATGTGTTTTTACATATATATACTAATATTAGATATGACCCCAAGGGAGTGATTCCTAGCTTGATTAGTACAACCCTTTTCCATCTATATCTAGTGGGAAAATTCTCTCTTCATAGTTGCAGGGTAGCTCTCAGCACCACAATTTCACCCTCTGGGAATTCCAGCAGGTAGCGAGGATAGAATATTAGCAAAGATCTATGTGGGGCTATGAGGAGAATTTTGCCCTAACACTTTATGCTGCTCTTTGCAGGAATATTTTAGAATTATTTATACATGAAACAATAAGGATATTTAGATATAAACCATTGGGTTACCAAAGTGTGCTTCAAGCATTACACACATTGTTAATAAACCTTCAGTTTCATTTTATTAGCCATATCTTTAATGGTGGAATGAACCGACTTACGTTGAGGAGAAAAGCAAATGAACGCGGCTCTATCGAGAAGAGTGTATTCGGAGAACTCTAATGACATGAAATGCTATAGTAAATGATCTGCAAGACCAACACTATGAATATTAGATACTACTGTATAAGAGATAATATCTCTTGAAAAATTTCTCAGAAGAGGATTGTCTAGGGCAGTGTTCCTCAAAGTGCAGGGGGTGGGGGGGTGAAGGACTAGCAAGGGGGCACAGAAGCTGTATACATTAAGATGGGCAGGAATTTAACAACACAAGTTACGGTTGCCAGGGACAAGGATTTCAATTTCCTGAAGGGGTGGCTCAGCTTTCAAAAGTTTGGAAAACACTGGCCTTAGGGATGGAGTTGAATGGGAGTCAGGAGCTCTGGATTCTTTCCCCAACTCTGGCTCTAATTTGCTGTGTGACCATGGGCAAGTCACACTGAGTTAGATTTTCAAAACATGTCAGTTCCCATTTAGGCAATGAAGTGGTAGGATTTTCAGAAGTGCTCAGCACCCAGCAGCTCCCATTATTTTCCTATTGGGAATTATTTCAGTTACAGCAATATATGATGTTAGGTCATTGTCACATGATAGAGTTTCTGGTATGGTACAAACAAGTCCATATGGACTCTTTGACTTACTCTCCCCCCCCCCCCCACACACACAAAATCTATTTAACTACTTTCATCATTAGTCTGAAACTATAGATTAATTCCATCTGGGTTCATCTGACAGATGTTACAACCTATCATGAGGTAGTCAAAGGTACACCAGAGTTTCAGCAGCATCTTGTTGTCAGATTCATAAAGAACTTGACACTTTTGAAACATCCCACTAAGAAATGTTTTGTGTCATGGAAAATTAATGTGAACCTACCCAGACTGTCAAAAGCTCCTTTTGAACCACCTACCGGTAGTAGGTGTGAGTTTCTTTCGTGGAAGGTTAATCTCCTGGTGTTAGTGAATTAAGTTCATAGTGTCAGGGCCAATCAGAGGGGCGGCCAGGAGGGCCATTTGGCCTGGGCCTCAAGCTCAAAGGGAGTCTCAAATTTAGACACTTGTTAATTTTTTGGCATTTGATAAGTTTCGCAATTTATTTTTATGCACATTCGTATTGGACCAAAATGTGACACACCCTCTCAGCTTAGAGCTGCAAATTTAAGCAAATAAGAGATGTGATTTGGTAAAAGACATCATTTTTTTGTTAACTGATATAGATATTGTCATATTAAAGATTTTAAAATGTTCTTATATATTAATAAAAATATATTGGTTCTGATGGCACAAGATTAGACCATGTGTCATCATTTGTTATTTTTATTATGGCTAGGAGCCTCAAAAGCTGGAAGTGGCCTGGGCCTCTCTGGAGCTCTGAGAGGGCCTGCATAGAGTCAGTTTGCTCTAAGCCCTATTGATTGATCCACCTTATACTAAATTTGGTGTTACACAGTCATCCAAGATTCTTCTCCAAGACAGTGATAGAATTCCACTTTAGTGAGTCTATTGTCCTGCCAACATTCTTACCACAACTATGTGCACATCCCAGAGGTTTTTCTTTACTGTACTCAATTCAGGTGAATCCTCATGGTTCTATCTGGAGTTGGCTAAAGAAGACTTTAAACAGATAGCCAGTCAGTTATGTTCATCACTGCCTTGTGTGAGAGGATCATATCACAGCTCATCCTGGCAGAGACAGAGCAGCTTCCCCTCTCACGTTCTGATGATAAATAGGCAAAAAGAAACTTTGTGGTCTTCTGCTCTGCTTTTGGAAGTCTTAGTTTCTTTCATCTGAAGGCTTCTGGATTATTGCCTCTTGGACACAGATGTCATTAGCTCAGACCTCCTAGACAACAGCTTTCCTTAACTGAGGCCTCCTGGCTGTCTCAAAATTTTCTGGGTCAGGTACAGGCTCAAAATGTTCTCAAACTCAAGGCTGTCTCAAGCTTGAGACAATCTCAAAAGCAAAAATTCTATCAAACTGCCCATCAACTCAAATACTTATTTCAATTGTGTCTTTACAATGAAATACTTAGATCCTTATTGGGACAGACGTTATATCTTTTTGGATCATTCATTTTTTCCCAGCTGTTTTCCTGACCTCTTCTAAACCCCAAATACTACTTTTGGGGGCACAGAGCATCCACGGACTTCAACTGGAGCAACATGTGCATTGATAGGTGGAATCTAGCCTTTATTTTGGACCTTGTAGCTTACGTCATTGCATTTATTATTTTTCATTGGTAACTTTTCAGTAATGTAAAGTAACTAGATTTCTAATCCGCTAAAATGTTTTGCATGGTTTGAGATTCCACCTGTCAAAAAATTCTAAATTTGTTTTATGGAAAAAATGTTGAAAAAAATCATTTTCTTGGAATACTTCAACTTTTTATAATAGTAAATAGTAATTTTTTGGTTTTCAGATTTTGGATTTTCCCTCCTTTCTCTCCCTATTCTCACCATTTTTCTTTTTTCCCTTCCCTTTTTGATTTTTTTCCATTGCAAAAGGGGGAAGGAAGAAGGAGAAAGACAAGGGGGAAAACCAAACAAACAATTTTCTTGTTTTGGGGGTTTCATTTTTTCATCAAAAGATCAGAACATTTTGAAAAAAATATTCTATGAAAATTTTCATTTTTGACAAAAGGCCATTTTTTGTTGAAAAAAATAAAGTTTTGACTGGAATATTTTGACAACTCCAATTTCAACATTTCACAAAGACTGTCAATGTGACTTGGATATTTTGTTTTTAATCTAACCTAGAAATGAGCTCAGAGTCACATTATTTGTGTTGCTGTTACCCTTTTTTTGTTTTTGTAAAAGACCTTGTCCATGCATCGTCGCCTTATAACATTTGCTATTATCAACTTCAGAAGGAAAATACAGAGACAAGATGAACTGAGACTGATAGTTATTCCCTTCTGGATCCTGCTGAGAATATAAAAATAGATCACAGAGATTTGCTATAAGTACTGAATAAAAGATCACTGAAGTCTGTTTCCTTAGTATTCCAAACCTAAGCTGCTCGCTTTCTGCAAGCATTTGTTTTGCTAATGGAAAGCTTAAAAGGCTGTCAAGGCTGGTGGAAGATTAAACCATAAGCAGAAGCGGGACTACTGAAAAGCAGTCAGTTCAATTTTCATTGATAGATGGGATGCTGGAGGGGGGTGATACATTATTTGAAACTATGAATCAAGGAGTTTTTGTTTACAGCAGTAGAGCCAAAGCTAAGGATGCTTCTTTAAAAAAAAATGGAAAGAAAATGATACACCTTGCATCTCAAGGGACAGTTTTGCAATCATGCTGAGCCTAATTGATGAACATGTTGTGCTGGCACTAAATCCTCAAAGACTTCCTAGCACCTCAGCAAATATGCTAATGTTCACAGTTGTGTTGGATATTTGGTTCATGGCACTGCTGAGGAACTGTAGTAAAGGAATATATAATTGATACCAAGGAACTCTGCTGTAAAAGTGGTCAAATTATTATTTGTAGAGATGGGCCTGCTTGACAGATTTGGATTAGGCAAACGATGGTATGGGATTTAAAAGTGAAAAGTGAAAAATGTCAGGGAGACAGGTTTAAAACATGGAGAATTGCCAGTATGGGGGGAGAAGGGAGTGGCAAAAACTGTTGTGATCTCAGCTTCTTCAATGAGTGTTGTTTACAAATGAGAAGAAACAGAAGAATCCAGCCTAAGGTAACAGCAGTTGCATTTGTTTAGCTTTTATTCTACAATACACGTGTTTGCATTATGTTTTGATATAGCTATTGTATGGAATAGAGAATAAATGACAGAAGAGAGGAAGAAGACAGTTTCATCATTTGTACTGTGTACAGTCAGTTCTGTATGTCTTTTTTACTGGGTTAATCGTTACACATATTTCATATAGTTTGAGGAGAGGGGAAATTGAGAAGAGGCAAATATTTAAGAAAAGTATTTACACTAGGCAAGGTTTACATCTTTAAATAAAGATTATTACAAAGGGGTTCTGCTTAAGTTGTAGGTAAATTATTGATTTTTCAGGTTCCCAAACTGTCCAGGGTCCTGCAAGATGATTTCAAATTGTTCTTGTGGCTTTCACAAGGACTTTGTGACTAAGAAAATATGTTTTGACAGCATTATCTAATATTTTATTGGAGGGAGAAGGAAAGGGGAGCTATAGAAATCCCAATGTGTCAAAGCAGTCTGAAATCAAATGTTCTGCCTTTAAAAATGATATCTTAAGTGTTTAACTTTTAAATATAACTTGTTATAGTTGTATTGACTTTCTGGCTGTCTAGAAGGAAACTAATGTGGGGCCTCATTCACCAGTGCCTAGCTCAAGTTTTATGCCAGTGTGTACCTACACTGAAGTAACTCAATGGTCAGTCAGGGCTGTTGTCATTAACTCTGCACATCAGAGCATTTTAGGAAGTCATCTAGGTATACAGAAGCAGCTGACTGGCTGAGGTTGGCAGAGTCTGTGATGGCCCTATGTAAGGATACGGTGGAAAGATGGTGAATACAATGGCGAACCTGACTGGGACAGAGAGGATTTGGCTTCGCTGGGTCGGCCTGTCTAGCTCCCCCTTCAACTCGTTACAAAGGTGATATTTGGCTTCAAGGGTAACTGTGCCTCTGTATGACCTTGTGCCTCAGTGAGGGTAAGGAAGTTCTTTTAAGGCTCGTAGACCTTGTTAGGAGGATGAAGGGTGCCTTTTCCTTTTGGCCTCTTTTGCCTGCTGTCTCTTTTCCCTGCATTCCCACATCTCCACAGAATAGTCAAATGCTGCACTGCAGCCCCTACTCTCCATTCTACTCAAACCAACACCCCCCAATCCTAGGATAGTACCCTTTCCACCGCCTGTCTCTCACTGGACATTTCTTTAACTTGTGCCTCCTGGCACACTCCTGCCTCAGGAACTATTAATCTTCGAGGGCCTGGAACAGTTCTTGAGAAAACCTTGATGCTTTTGAGAATGCTGTTTGTGCACTGTTTCTCCAGACCAGGCCCTTCACCCATCCTGTCTTCTTGGAATGATCAAGCTGCTGGACTCTCAAAAATACTGGAATGGTCATAGAATCATAGAATCATAGAATATCAGGGTTGGAAGGGACCTCAGGAGGTCATCTAGTCCAACCCCCTGCTCAAAGCAGGACCAATTCCCAACTAAATCATCCTAGCCAGGGCTTTGTCAAGCCTGACCTTAAAAACCTCTAAGGAAGGAGATTTCACCACCTCCCTAGGTAACCCATTCCAGTGCTTCACCATCCTCCTAGTGAAAAAGTTTTTCCTAATATCCAACCTAAACCTCCCCCACTGCAACTTGAGACCATTACTCCTTGTTCTGTCATCTGGTACCACTGAGAACAGTCTAAATCCATCCTCTTTGGAACCCCCTTTCAGGTAGTTGAAAGCAGCTATCAAATCCCCCCTCATTCTTCTCTTCTGCAGACTAAACAATCCCGGTTCCTTCAGCCTCTCCTCATAAGTCATGTGCTCCAGCCCCCTAATCATTTTTGGTGCCCTCTGCTGGACTCTTTCCAATTTTTCCACATCCTTCTTGTAGTGTGGGGCCCAAAACTGGACACAGTACTCCAGATGAGGCCTCACCAATGTTGAATAGAGGGGAATGATCACGTCCCTCGATCTGCTGGTAATGCCCCTACTTATATAGCCCAAAATGCCGTTAGCCTTCTTGGCAACAAGGGCACACTGTCGACTCATATCCAGCTTCTCGTCCACTGTAACCCCTAGGTCCTTTTCTGCAGCACTGCTGCCTAGCCATTCGGTCCCTAGTCTGTAGCAGTGCATAGGATTCTTCTGTCCTAAGTGCAGAACTCTGCACTTGCCCTTGTTGAACCTCATCAGGTTTCTTTTGGCCCAGTCCTCTAATTTGTCTAGGTCCCTCTGTATCCTATCCCTACCCTCCAGCGTATCTACCACTCCTCCCAGTTTAGTGTCATCTGCAAACTTGCTGAGAGTGCAGTCCAAGCCATCCTCCAGATCATTAATGAAGATATTGAACAAAACCGGCCCTAGGACCGACCCTTGGGGCACTCCGCTTGATACCGGCTGCCAACTAGACATGGAGCCATTGATCACTACCTCTTGAGCCCAACGATCTAGCCTGCTTTCTATCCACTTTATAGTACATTCATCCAGCCCATACGTCTTTAACTTGCTGGCAAGAATACTGTGGGAGACTGTATCAAAAGCTTTGCTAAAGTCAAGGAATAACACATCCACTGCTTTCCCCTCATCCACAGAGCCAGTTATCTCATCATAGAAGGCAATTAGGTTAGTCAGGCATGACTTGCCCTTGGTGAATCCATGCTGACTGTTCCTGATCACTTTCCTCTCCTCTAAGTGCTTCAGAATTGATTCCTTGAGGACCTGCTCCATGATTTTTCCAGGTACTGAGGTGAGGCTGACTGGCCTGTAGTTCCCCGAATCCTCCTTCTTCCCTTTTTTAAAGATGGGCACTACTTTAGCCTTTTTCCAGTCATCCGGCACCTCCCCCGATCACCATGAGTTTTCAAAGATAATGGCCAATGGCTCTGCAATCACATCTGCCAACTCCTTTAGCACTCTCGGATGCAGCGCATCTGGCCCCATGGATTTGTGCTCATCCAGCTTTTTTAAATAGTCCCGAACCACTTCTTTCTCTACAGAGGGCTGGTCACCTCCTCCCCCTGCTGTGCTGCCCAGTGCAGCCGTCTGGGAGCTGACCTTGTTCGTGAAGACAGAGGCAAAAAAAGCATTGAGTACATTAGCTTTTTCCACATCCTCTGTCACTAGGTTGCCTCCCTCATTCAGTAAGGGGCCCACACTTTCCTTGACTTTCTTCTTGTTGCTAACATATCTGAAGAAACCCTTCTTGTTACTCTTAACATCTCTTGCTAGCTGCAACTCCAAGTGTGATTTGGTCTTCCTGATTTCACTCCTGCATGCCCGAGCAATATTTTTATACTCCTCCCTGGTCATTTGTCCAATCTTCCACTTCTTGTAAGCTTCTTTTTTGTGTTTAAGATCAGCAAGGATTTCACTGTTAAGCCAAGCTGGTCGCCTGCCATATTTACTATTATTTCTACACATTGGTATGGTTTGTTCCTGCAACCTCAATAAGGATTCTTTAAAATACAACCAGCTCTCCTGGACTCCTTTGCCCATCATGTTATTCTCCCAGGGAATCCTGCCCATCAGTTCCCTGAGGGAGTCAAAGTCTGCTTTTCTGAAATCCAGGGTCCATATTCTGCTGCTCTCTTTCTTCCTTGTGTCGGGATCCTGAACTTGACCATCTCATGGTCACTGCCTCCCAGGTTCCCATCCACTTTTGCTTCCCCTACTAATTCTTCCCTGTTTGTGAGCAGCAGGTCAAGAAGAGCTCTGCTCCTAGTTGGTTCCTCCAGCACTTGCACCGAGAAATTGTCCCCTACATTTTCCAGAAACTTCCTAGATTGTCTGTGCACTGCTGTATTGCTCTCCCAGCAGATATCAGGGTGATTAAAGTCTCCCATGAGAATCAGGGCCTGCGATCTAGTAACTTCTGTTAGTTACCGGAAGAAAGACTCATCCACCTCATCCCCCTGGTCTGGTGGTCTATAGCAGATTCCCACCACAACATCACCCTTGTTGCTCACACTTCTAAACTTAATCCAGAGACTCTCAGGTTTTTCTGCAGTTTCATACCGGAGCTCTGAGCAGTCATACTGCTCTCTTATATACAATGCAACTCCCCCACCTTTTCTGCCCTGCCTGTCTTCCCTGCTTGTTTCCCAGGCTTCTTGCATTTGTGTATAGGCACTTAAGATAACTCGCTGATTGTCCCGCTTTCTCAGAATGAGACAGGAGTCCTCCCCTCTTGCGCTCTCCTGCTCGTGCTTCCTCCCAGTTTCCCATTTCCCCACTTACCTCAGGGCTTTGGTCTCCTTCCCCTGGTGAACCTAGTTTAAAGCCCTCCTCACTAGGTTAGCCAGCCTGCTTGCGAAGATGCTCTTCCCTCTCTTCGTTAGGTGAAGCCCATCTCTGCTTAGCAGTCCTCCTTCTTGGAACACCATCCCATGGTCAAAGAATCCAAAGCCTTCTCTCCATATTTCAGTTTGGAAAATCCACTAATTGCCAGCTCCCATTCGAGCTCCTTGCTGGGCACTCAGATGGTTAGAGGTATGTACCCAAGCTTTTGAAAATTGTGGCCTTTCTGTGTCTCAGTTTCTTCATATGTAAAATGGGAATAATGATACTTATCTGCCTTAATAAAGTTCTTCAGGCTCGACAGATGAAAAATGTTCTTGAATTGATAAATATTATTAATTTATTACTGTTATTCAGTAGGAGTAGAAGTGACTTCTAGTAGTAGCAGGCATTGTGAGTAAGTTCTATAGGAACGGATCGTTGGCAAATAGTTTAAGTTTTACAAACTTTGCTTTTATTTTGTCATATCTCACCCATCTGCAGGCACCCTAGAACATAGCTGGGCAAGTATTCCGAAATCTAGTGGCTGGCAGTTCTTTTTCAAAGTAGCTGGGATTTGTTGACAGAGGTTTGTTTTGGATTTTGTTTTTTGTTTTTGTTGAGGTAAATCTTAGAATTCATGGCTCCCCTTCAAAAGCCCTAAATTACCAGTTTATTTATATTTTTACACTGGCTAAGAAGTGGATTTAACATTCTTGTTCACATATTCTATTACAGCTAATAGGACAGCAGTAGTTTTAAAAGCATTGCCTGTGTTCTCTAGCAGCTAGGCTCATGAAACTCTATGGGGACTGTTGTTTTTAACCTTCTCTGCTTCACACTGTGGTCTGAGTATAATGGCAGTGGCAGCATTACAATACAGCAGTGATCATGTCCATCTCTCAGCTTGCTGTGGTCCAGTTAGTGCCGGTGGGCCTGATTCATTGCTGCTCAGCACCTCATGCAGTCATTTACACACTGCAAAAGAAATGCAAAGTGGGTGTAAAATGCTTTCAAATCAGAATGGAAGCATTTCATATCCACTCTGCACTGGAGTTAATGACTGCGCAAGGGGCAGGACCATGATCGACTGGGCTCAAAATTTCAGAGAAGGACACAAAATGAGTGACATAAAAACTTACATTACCTCTAGGTGGTCCCTACCTGGAGGCTGAATTTCCTATTCCAGGCTCTGTACAATCTTCCCTTTGAGTCTAAGATGGAAGTCCTGTTTGTATTTTTAACCTATAGATCACTTTTTTTGGTAGTAATTGTCTCTACTCTCTGGGTTTCTGAACTATGAGCAAATATAGTGCCCATCTTTAAAAAAGGGAAGAAAGAGAACCCAGGGAACTACAGACCGGTCAGCCTCACTTCAGTCCCTGGCAAAATCATGGAGCAGATCCTCAAGGAATCCATTTTGAAGCACTTGGAGAAGAGGAAGGTGATCAGGAACAGTCAACATGGCTTCACCAAGGGCAAGTCATGCCTGACCAACCTGATTGCCTTCTATGATGAGATAACTGGCTCTGTGGATATGGGGAAAGCGGTGGACGTGATATATCTTGACTTTAGCAAAGCTTTTGATACGATCTCCCACAGTATACTTGCCAGCAAGTTAAAGAAGTATGGATTGGATGAATGGACTACAAGGTGGATAGAAAGCTGGCTAGATTGTCGGGCTCAACGGGTAATGATCAACAGCTCGATATCTAGTTGGCAGCCGGTATCAAGCAGAGTGCCCTGGGGTTGGTCCTGGGGCCGGTTTTGTTCAACATCTTTATTAATGATCTGGATGATGGGATTAATTGCACCCTCAGCAAGTTCGCAGATGACACTAAGCTGAGGGGAGAGGTAGATATGCTGGAGGGTAGGGATAGGGTCCAGAGTGACCTAGACAAATTGGAGGATTGGGGTAAAAGAAATATGATGAGGTTCAACAAGAACAAGTGCAGAGTCTTGCACTTAGGAAGGAAGAATCCCATGCACTGCTACAGGCTGGAGACCGACTGGCTAAGCAACAGTTCTGCAGAAAAGGACCTGGGCATTACAGTGGACAAGAAGCTGGATATGAGTCAGCAGTGTGCCCTTGTTGCCAAGAAGGCCAATGGCATATTGGGCTGTATTAGTAGGAGCATCGCCAGCAGATCGAGGGAAGTGATTATTCCTCTCTATTTGGCACTGGTGAGGCCACACCTGGAATATGGTGTCCAGTTTTGGTCACCCCACTACAGAAGGGATGTGGACAAATTGGAGAGAGTCCAGTGGAGGGCAATGAAAATGATAGGGGGCTGGGGCACATGACTTACGAGGAGAGGCTGAGGGAACTGGGGTTATTTAGTCTGAAGAAGAGAAGAGTGAGGCGGGGATTTGAGAGCAGCCTTCAACTACCTGAAGGGGGGATTCCAAACAGGATGGACCTAGGCTGTTCTCAGTGGTGGCAGATGACAGAACAAGGAGCAATGGTCTCAAGTTGCAGTGCGGGAGGTCTAGGTTGGATATTAGGAAACACTATTTCACTAGGAGGGTGGTAAAGTGCTGGAATGGGTTACCTAGGGAGGTGGTGGAATCTCTATCCTTAGAGGTTTTTAAGGCCTGGCTTGACAAAGCCCTGGCTGGGATGATTTAGTGGGTGTTGGTCCTGCTTTGAGCAGGGGATTAGACTAGATCGGGGTCTCAAACTCAAATGACCACAAGGGCCACATGAGGACTAGTACGTTGGCCCGAGGGCTGCATTACTGACACCTCCTCCCCGCCACCCTTGGCCTCGCCCCCACTCCACCCCTTCCATGAGGCCCCGCCCCTGCCCTGCCTTTTCCCACCCCTTCCCTACCCCCATTCCAACCCCTTCCCTGAAATCCCCACCCCTGGGGGTGCAGGAGGGGTGTGGGGTGTGGTGGGGGGCTGCAGGTACGGAGGGGGCTGGGGTGCGGGTACGGCAGGGGTTGGGGTGCAGGGTACGGCAGGGGGTCGGGGTGCAGGAGGGGTGCTGCAGGGGGCTCAGGGCAGGGGGTTCGGCTGCAGGATGGATTCGGGGGGCGGGCTCTGGCCTGGCGCGCACCAGGGGCAGGGCAGGCTCCCTGCCTGCCTGCCCTCCCCTGCCCTGCCCCCGTGCCACTCCGGGAAGCGGCCAGAACCTGGGGGAGGAGGGGCACAGGGGTCTGTGTGTTGCTGTTGCTTCAGGCACCACCCCCAGCAGCTCCCATTGGCCGGGAAATGGGGAACCGCGGCCAATGGGAGCTGCTGGGGGCACTGCTTGAAGCAAGAGCAACACACAGACCCCTGTGCCCCCCCTTTCCCACATTCCGGCCGCTTCCCAGAGCGGCGCAGGGGCAGGGCAGGCAGGCAAGGAGCCTGCCCTTCCCCCAGTGCGCGTTGGGCCGGAGTCGCTCTAGGTAAACACTGGGAGAGGGCGGGGGGGCCGCGAGGAGCTCGCGGGCCGCAGAAAATAACCCCGCGGGCTGCGTGTTGGAGACCCCTGGACTAGATGACCTCCGGAGGTCTCTTCCAACCCTAATATTCTGTGATTCTATGAACTAACAGCCCTTGCTTACAAGCCCCCTGTTTTACTTTTCAGTAAGCACAATGCTGTCCTATCTTCGGTATCATCTTTTGTTCACACATACCCCACTGAATTCCATTAGAATCAAGAGCTTGTCCTTCCTGACAACCCTTTACCTCCAATGAGGCTGATAGATGTCTTCACCATTTGGATATAAGAAGGGATAATAAATTAGATCTGAATAAAACATAAGATTTCCAAGTGTCTGAAAGTTTGTCCAAAGAAATATCAGATGTAAGGCCCACACTAAATGTGTTACTGCCATAGGTTAGGTTTTTACATGTGTTCTGCGCTTGAAGGAAGGTCATAAATATACTCTATAAGGAGCGTATGAATCCGCTGGGTTGAGAGGGAAAGTACTTCACAAGACAAGATTTTCATTGTTTCCATTTGGTCCTTCACAAACACTTCTACTAAATGCGAATGAATAGAGACGTGCCTCTACAGATGCACTGTTAGGCAGGACTGCTATAGCTTCTGGTTTTGAAAAGTAATGCTACACTGTTGGTTAGTTTGTAATAATCTAATCTAATCTATCTATCTATGTAATTCTAGCTCGAAAGTTTGTCTCTTTCACCAACAGAAGTTGGTCCAATAAAAGATATTAAATCACCCACTATGTCACTCTAATATCCTGAGACCAATTCAGCTACAGCAACACTGCAAACATCTAATAGAAGGCTGACCTGGTCCACTTGGAGGACAGGCAATTATTTGTACCTGTACGTAGCATTTCTCTGATGGCAAATGGCACTTTCTTACACGTTCCACTTTTGTTCTGTACTGTTACTGTCATTGCATCAGTAATGTTGTTTTCTTACTATTGTCCTGTTTCTGACAGGTATCTTTTGAGGACAATTTCAGGGGATGAAGGATGAACTTGTGGTTAAGGCACAGTTCAAGGAGTCAGGAAACATGGCTCTATTTTTGTTATTTCACAGACTCCTTGTGTGATCTGGGCAAGAGATATAACTTCTCTGTGCCTCGGTTTCCTCATTAGTAAATGGGGAATAATAACACTACACGAGGATAGGTGCTCCGATACTGCACTGATGAATCTCATCGAAGTATCAGTAAAACATTTATTTAAAAATCTGTTGGTAGTTTATAGTTTGCTCTTTCTGGACACTACTTTTTACTTTAATGAAGCTTGTGTGAGAATCAGTTTTATTTTGAGCAGGTGCCTGTCACCTGCTATCTTCTAAGTATAGCTCTTCATAGTAAGTGTCATGACATTTGCAACTGAGGAAGGGAAGAGAAGCCTTGACATGGCCCATTTGGTGGTCAAAAAATCTGCTGTACATTTGGTCACTTGTGTCTTTTCAAGTTTGATTGAAGAACCTATCTAGCGAATGACTTTGTCCACTGGAGAAATACCACATATACATAAGAAAATCGTGTGTTCTGTCAAGAATAATGTAAAATAATAAAATGTGAAAAACAGGAGGGTGTATGTGGTAAATCAAGATAATACCACAGGAGACATCCCTTATAATGAGACACAGTTGAAAGGTATCTCCAGATCCTTTATTGTTCACTTCTTCCTAAACAGCCCCTTGAGAGTTCTGTCAAAGTATGGACATGTTAAGGGTCAAAATTTGGGAGGGGAAGGTAAGGCTTTTGATGCTGAGGAGACCTGTAGATATGGATTATAAATCATTCTAATGAAACTAACTAATGTGCTCCAAACAAACTGGGAGGAAATCAACATGTGATATTTTTTGATCACTTGCCCTGCCTGATGTGCCTGGTACCGTAGGTCACAAACAGAATGGTGGCTTATAAAAAAATGTTCTAGCAGATAACAGCTGTGAGAGGGATAAACAGTACTTACCCCAGTGTTAAAAATACATTACATGTATGCAGACCTTTTTCTCTGAGGCTCACAACCTATTTCACATCAGGAGGGGCACTGCACAGGTACCAGACAGTATCAGAACTGTATTTTTCACTATTAAAATAAATGCTGAATTTGTTTATTACTAGCTAATTTCTTTACTGAGTAGCCTTAATGGAAGTTACTCATATAAATCCTTGATACACCAGGGAGAGATGAGATTTGGAGTCTAAATACTCAATGTGTTAATGTACACATAAGCATGCTTGTTTGTGTGCACACATTTATGTGTGCAGGTTTTAAGTTAGACCCACCTGTTGTATCTTTTTACCATTTTCTTTGAAGCCTGCTATTTGGAGTCTCTGTGTATTCTCACTGGTGTAGAAATTGGATTACTATAATGACAGCACATGTTCTAATTGGAGCGTAAATTAGGGAGATGTGTCCCCTTTGCATGAGGATTTTATATCAGTGCGGATTTTGTTGGCAGGTGAGGTGGAAGGAAAGAGAAGAGATGTATGCCTATAGCTCAGTGTGAGAGCGTTGTTCCCAGGGGGCACCTGATGGAGCTGTGTATACAACAGTGAACATCAGGGATAGTACCAGCCATGGGAATTGCTTAGACCTCTGAGAATATGGAAAGACATGTGCTTGTTCTTTGACTGTGTTGTCAGAAAATAATTCGGGGTGGATTGGTAAAGATGATAGCTGGTCAGGAGAGTAGCTGTTGTGGATGACTGCGTATTTTAAGTTTGAAAGACCAACCTCTAATAATATTACAGGTGATATCTGACTGTTCCTGTGATCTTTAGGGCTGATGCTATGTGTTATGTCCTCTAAATAAAGAGTAATGGGCTGAGGTGTAATTTGTGCATTCTTAAAAAACGGCATCATTATTTGCTAAGGAGTAAAGGAAGGATGGCTACTTTTGATACAAGAAGTGCTGTTCTTCTTTAATCATTCTTGGCCTTTTAGTTCTGTAAGGTGCCTCTGCAGCTCCCAGGAATCCAGGTGCCCAGGGGACAATGTCAACAACCTGGACATGGAAAAGGAGTATTATTATTCATTATTTTTATTATATAGCACTATAAATATGCACAGCACTTTACAGAAAGAAGAACACAAAGAGAACACAACCCCAGGGACAGATGTAACTCCCATAGAAGTCAATGAGAATTGGATTGGGCCCTAAATTTGACAAGAGTCAAAATAGGGTGCAGAGAAAGAAGGGGTGAGTTTTCAAACAACTGAAGATAGTATATGATCTCACATATGCAGCGTATAGTTTTGCAATCGATTATTAGACGCAAAAAGCTGGAGTTTAGTATTTTGAAAATTCTCAATTGGTGTTAGTAGAGATGGGTCCCCGTTAGCTAAACAGTTGAAACGGTGGTGTGTGTAGGGCAGGAATTGTTAACTGTACTCACTGCGAATGAGAGATTGGGTTTTATGTACAGTTGATTTATTCATTGATTTCTAAGCAAGAGCCAGTTCATTCTATTTTGTTTACAGAATCAGAGTCATACTGGAAAAGCCCATTACTTGGGAGTGTTGGGGGAGGGGGAGTGTACAAGGATCCTTCCCCATTTCACAGTGCATACAAGAGACACTCACAATTACAACCTCTTCTCTGGGGGCAGTGCAGAAACCAGGGCCACCGAGAGCAGGTTCGGGCCCCGGTGAAAAAAAATTTTGGGGCCCCCCGGCAAGGGCAGACCGATTAAACATCTGGGGAAACCAGGCCCCGGGTCCCCTTCCGGATCGCCGGGCCCCAGTAATTTGTACTGGCTTCCCCCCCCCCTCGTCGGCCCTGGCAGAAACTCCTCCCTCAGTGAACCCACAAGGGTTCATGTCACCCCAAGGGGGCAGACAGGAGATGGGACCATGGTCTATCCTCTTCCCATCTTGCACTGGAAGAAGCAGGCTGCACCATTCCCAACTTGGATCACTAACTAAATGCCACAATTTGGTCCTCGGTAAACAAAGTACAATGCCGAATTGGAAAGACCATTCTGAATGTACTAATTGACAATCATCATCCAGGCAGGCAGTCTTGGTGAAGAAATTACACTGACTGTTTAACAAGCTCTCTGTGACTGAAAATTTTACAAATAAATGACTCAGATACAACCCTTTTTCAGTGTCACAGGCTCTAGATGATTATTCAGTGAAGAACAAAGTTGGACAGCAAATATATCAGTTAATTTTGTTCTATTTGCCTTTCCTGTTACTGTTTCCTTGCCATGATAAATATGGAGAATTATGTTTGGTCTAGTGGGAGGTGGAGAAATGGAATAGGTGGTCCCTGAAAGAATTCTGCAGCAGCTAATAGTCACTGTTGGCACATTTTAGAAAGAAGATTTAAATCTGAAGCCAAGCAGAAGGCTTATCCATGTTTCAGATCAGGTGTGGTATGTAGATGAAACTGATCTTTACATGCCCTGAATTTCTCAAATCCCTTTTGAAATGGAATGAACACCTGTCAGGCAGTTAGCAGCTCTAACAGTTTTGCTGCCACAAATAACTGACAAGGTGGGAGAAATTTTTGTATTCCTGCTGCATTTTGAGTGAATGAGTGGTAGTGCATTTGTTACTACTTTTAAATGCATTGCTGGATTTGATATTTTCTGTATTGTGTTGTCTCTGTGTATTCTTACAGTCTTCATTTGGCTTTGATAGAGGCCTTAGTGGATAAAACCCCCATTTAAAAAAGGAGAAAATGGATTCTGTATTTGATGCAGCTGTATATTTTATATGAGCTGTATAATTCTAGTATGTTCAGGGTTTTTTGTACTAGAATTGACTTGCATTTTAATTATTGCGCTTGCAGAAATTTCATTATTCTGCTTAAAACAGTACTAAATTATATGAGCTAATGAGAATAAGCCTGTCTTTTAGACTATGTACAATTATGTTGCAATTGCTGTTAATTTTTTATCAAAGTAGCGAGTACCCAGTACAGGAGTCTCTGTGTTATTGCAGATTATGTATCAGATGGTGGACAGCACCATGACCTTCTTTAGGTAACTGAATGTGGCTAGATGAAAATCAATAAGATTTGATTTGAAAGGGTTGGAATAGCAGGAGGGGTATGGGTTGGGACTGAAGTTCAATAACAGAGCTGTATTGTGGCTTAGTACTAAAATAGCAGAGTAGTACTGAAGTGAAGCCAAGGGAGTAGGAACGGGAGTAATGGAAGCTAAGAACTGTTGAGTAGAGCTAAGAACTTGATAACATCTGGAAGGCTGAGGTGTTAAATGCCTATTTTACTTCAATCTTCACTAAAAAGGTTAAAGGTAACTAGATACTAAACATGATTAATATTATATACAAGGGGGAAGGAACGCAAGGCAAAATAGTGAAAGAACAGGTTAAAGAATATTTAGATAAGTTAGAAGCATTGAAGTCAGCAGAGTCTGAGGAAATTCATCCCAGGGTACTTAACGAATTACCTGTTGTGGTCTTGGAACCGTTAGCAATTATCTTTGAGAACTCCTGGAGGACATGTGTGTCCCAGAGGACTGGAGAAAGGCAAACACAGTATCTATCTTTAAAAAAGGGGAATAAAGAAGACCCGGGGAATTTATAGACGAGTGTACCTAACTTGGATACCTGAAAAGATACTGAAACAAATTATTAAACAATCAATTTGTAAGCACCTAGTGGATAATGGTTATAAGGAATAGCCAGCATAGATTTGTCAAAAACAAATCACCCCAAACCAACCTAATTTCCTTCTTTAACAGAGTTACTGGCCTAGTAGATGGGGGGGAAGCAGTAGACATGGTATATCTTGATTTTAGTAGGGTTTTTGACACAGTCGCACATGACATTGTCATAAGCACACTAGGGAAATGCTGTCTAGATAAAATTATTATAAGGTGAGTGCACAACTGGTTGAAAGACCATACTAAAAGAGTTGTTATCAATGGTTTGCTATCAAGCTGGGAGGGCATATTTAATGGGGTTCTGCGGGGATCAGTCCTGGGTCTGGGAATATTTAATATTTCCGTTAATGACTTGGATAATGGAGTGGAGACTGTGCTTATAAAATTTGCAGATGAAACCAAGTTGGGAGGGGTTGCAACCTCTTTGAAGGACAGGATTAGAATTCAAACAACCGTGACAAATTGGAGAATTGGTCTGAATTCAACATGGTGACATTCAATAAAGACAAGTGAAAAGTACTGCACGTAGGAAGGAAAAATCAAATGCACAACTAAAAAATGGGCAATAGCTAGCTAGATGGTAGTCTTGGTGAACAGGATTTCGGGGTTATAATGGATCACACATTGAATATGAGTCAACAGTGTAATGCAGTTGTGAAAAAGGCTCATGTCATTCTGGGGTGAGTGTCACATGTAAGTCATGGGAGGGAGTTAATTGTCCAGCTCTGCTTGGCATCGGTGAGGCCTCAGCTCCAGTGGTGTCCAGTTCTGGGTGCCACACTTTAGGAAAGATGTGGACAAACTGGAGAGAGTCCAGAGGAGAGCAACAAAAATGATAAAAGCTTCAAAATCCTGACCTATGAGGAAAGATTGAAAAAATTTGGCATGTTTAGTTTTGAGAAAAGATGACTGAGGCGGGGACCTGATAACAGCATTCAGATATGTTAAGGGCTGTTTCAAAGAGGACAGAGATCAATTGTTCTCCATGTCCACTGAAGGTAGGACAAGAAGTAATGGGCTTAATCTGCAGCAAGGGAAATTTCTGTTAGATATTAGGAAAAGTTTTCTAACTATAAGGGTGGTTACGCTTTGGAATAGGGCTTCCAAAGGAGGTTGTAGAATCCCCGTCATTGGAAGGTTCTAAGAACAGGTTGGACAAATACCTGTCAGAGTTGCTCTGGGTTTACCTGGTCCTGCCGCAGCGCAGGAGGCTGGACTTGATGACTTCTCAAGGTCCATTCCAGCCCTACATTTCTATGATTCTATGTATAATAGCGGTTGCTGCATGTTGGCTTTAAAGTGCATGTGCCAGCACTTAGTCAATTGCTGTTGCACTCACTATCTTACTTTCATTAACTCCAAATTCAAATTCTGGCTCTTCCAGTCGAATTGCTTGTTCATTTATTTTTGATAGTTCTTGTTTTGATTTAATTAAGTATGAGAATACTTCATAATGTGTTAGTAAATGTATCACAGTGTATTTGTAAAACCAAAGAAGATTCAGTGATATGAGACTTCACTACACACCCTGCTATTAAATCTTCACTAAAAACTAGGAAGAATGCCATTTTTGTGCAGCTTGAATAGCTTGAAGATTAGAGAAGTGTTGATGTGTGAGGTTCTGCTGTATCTCTGGTTCTCTTTCCTATTTTGACTTTTTCTTTAAAATCTTGCTTTTACAGTAAACTCATGGATTGACTAATAGGTCACAAAGTACGGTAGTTAAGATGGTTTCTATAAATATGACCTTTTTCTACCAACAAATGCTTTGGGTTATCCCAAGAACTTTGATGAGTTAATAAATGTTTAATTTTTTCACTTTGTCAGGAGTATGCGAAATTGAAAATAAATGATTCCTCTTTGACTATGTGTCAGTCTATATCCCACTGTAGGGTGCTTGTGCCCATCATGTTCTTCAGATTGGATTCTTTTGTGTGTTTCTCAGGGACGTTCATGTGCTGCATGCCTCAACGTATTCCTATCAATGCTTACTGCTGAAAATAAGCTGCGGGGAAAAACCAGGTCCGCTATTTATTCTGAAACACGGTGCAAGCCCTGGTACCAGTCCCTTGGCACTGCCCATTGAGGAGGTCTATTCTTCTTCTCCATCCCTGCAACGTACATTCTCGCCACTTTTGAGCAGAGAACATTCTCCTCTGAGATCTGTGGTGGACATCACTGAAAGGGCTGTCTGCTTTCTTTATAGGGCTCAGCTGCTTGTGTGACAGGAATGGCACTGGATTAGCCAATATCAAACAGGCCAGCCATACCTCAATGGCAGGCCATTGCGGCCCTGTTGGGTTTACTGGGGTCTACCCTCACAGGCCTCTAGGAGCCATTTGATAGTGGATTCAAGGAAGAGGAGGAGATTACTCTCCCCACCAGCTTCTCTGACCAGACTGCCTATGCCAGACTAGCAGGAAGAGCTAGACCTGGAGGCAGAATAACAACAATGTCATAGAATCATAGAACTGGAACGAACCTCAAGAGGTCATCACGTCCAGTCCCCTGCACTCATGGCAGTACTAAGTATTATCTGACCATCTCTGATAGGTGTTTGTCTAACCTGCTCTTAAAAATCTCCAATGATGGAGATTCCACAACCTCCCTAGGCAATTTATTCCAGTGCTTAACCACTCTGACAGTTAGGAAGTTTTTCCTAATGTCCAACCTAAACCTCCCTTGCTGCAGTTTAAACCCACTTGCTTCTTGTCCTATCCCCAGAGGTTAAGAACAACAATTTTTCTCCCTTCTCCTTGTAACAACCTTTTATGTACTGTGACAGACCCAGACCAGTGGGGTACAGGAGTCTGGTAGAGGGCAAATATACTGGTCACTGGATGAGTAGTTTTCTGTTTCCTGAGTGACCAGAGAAGGGGCTGCACTAGAGTAATCAGGAACCTGCTAGAACCAGTTAAGGCAGGCTGGCTAATTAGGACACCTGGAGCCAATTAAGAAGAAGCTGCTAGAATCAATTAAGGCAGGCTAATCAGGGCACCTGGGTTTTAAAAGGAGCTCACTTCAGTTTGTGGTGTGAGTGTGAGGAGCTGGGAGCAAGAGGCGCAAGGAGCTGAGAGTGAGAGGGTGTGCTGCTGGAGGACCAAGGAGCACAAGCGTTATCAGACACCAGGAGGAAGATCCTGTGGTGAGAATAAGGAAGGTGTTTGGAGGAGGCCATGGGGAAGTAGCCCAGGGAGTTGTAGCTGTTATGCAGCTGTTACAGGAGGCACTATAGACAGCTGCAGTCCACAGGGCCCTGGGCTGGAACCCGGAGTAGAGGGCGGGCCCGGGTTCCCTCCAAACCTCCCAATTGACCTGGACTGTGGGTTCTTCCAGAGGGGAAGGTCTCTGGGCTGTTCCCTAACCCACATGGTGAATCTCTGAGTCAAGAAAATCCGTCAATAAGCGCAGGACCCACCAAGATAAAGGAGGAACTTTGTCACAGTACTTGAAAACTGTTTTCATGTGCCCTCTCAGTCTTCTCGTCTCCAGACTAAACAAACCCAATTTTTTTCAATCTTCCCTCATAGGTCATGTTTTCTAGACCTTTAATCATTTTTGTTGCTCTTCTCTGGACTTTCTCCAATTTGTCTACATCTTTCCTGAAATGTGACGCCCAGAACTGGACACAATACTCCAGTTGAGGCCTAATCAGAGTGGAGTAGAGCAGAAGAATTACTTCTCGTGTCTTACTTACAACAGTCCTGCTAATACATCCCAGAATGATGTTTGATTTTTTTGCAACAGTGTTACCCTATTGACGCACGGTCATGGTCAGCTTATGGTCCACTACGACCCCCAGATTCCTTTCCACAGTACTCCTTCCTAGGAAGTCATTTCCCATTTTGTATGTGTGTAACTGATTGTTCCTTCCTAAATGGAGTACTTTGCATTTGTCCTTATTGAATTTCATCCTATTTACTTCAGACCACTTCTCCAGTTTGTCCAGATCATTTTGAATTTTAATCCTATCCTCCAAAGCACTTGTAACCCCTCCCAGCTTGGTATCGTCTGCAAACTTTATAAGTCTACGCTCTATATCATTATCTAAATCATTGATGAAGATATTAAACAGAACTGGACCCTGTCTAAGTAATTTTTAACTTGTTTTTTCCCTATTTTAGCCTCTGATCCTACCTCATTTTCACTGTCATTCACTATGTTAGACGTCCAATCACCATCAACCTTCTTGGTGAAAACCGAAACAAAGAAGTCATTAAGCACCTCTGCCATTTCCACATTTTCTGTTATTATTCCACCTCCTCTCATTGAGTAATGGGCCTATCCTGTCCTTTGTCTTCCTCTTGCTTCTAATGTATTTGTAGAATGTTTTCTTGTTCCCCTTTATGTCTCTAGCTAGTTTGATCTTGTTTTGTGCCTTGGCCTTTCTAATTTTGTTCCTATATATTTGTGTTATTTGTTTATATTCATCCTTTGTAATTTGACCTAATTTCCAGTTTTCGTAGGACTCTTTTTGCATTTTTAGATCATTGAAGATCTCCTGGTTAAGCCAGGGTGGTCTCTTGCCATACTTCCTATCTTTCCTACCCAGTGGGATAGTTTGCTCTTGTGCTCTTAATAATGTCCCTTTGAAAAACTGCCAACTGTCTTCAATTGTTTTTCCCCTTAGACTTGTTTCCCATGGAATCATACCTACCAACTCCCTGAGTTTTCTAAAGTCTGCCTTCTTGAAATCCATTGTCTTTATTTTGCTGTTCTCCCTCCTACCATTCCTTAGAATCATGAATCTACCATTTCATGATCACTTGCGCCCAAGCTGCCTTCCACTTTCAGATTCTCAACCAGTTTCTCCCTATTCATCAAAATCAAATCTAGACCAGCCTCTCCCCTAGTAGCTTTCTCCTCTTTCTGAAATAAAAAATGTTTCACCAGCAAAGGCCTGTCATCTTTGTTGCCCAATGAGGCGGTGTACTCAGCACTGATATCAGCATGAGGTTATTTTGAAGCATTCCAAGAGCTGTTTAAGAGAATTGCTGAGACTTTGGAACTAGAGACATGGGTCATATCAGAGAAATCTCATAGGTTGTTTGACATCCTGACAACTCTTGGTCCAATCAGAATCACCCTCCCTATACATGAGGTGCTGTTTGACCCAGCTAAGGGCCTGTGACAGATGCTGGCCATGATAACATCAAGTGCAGAATGGGTAGAGAGCAGTACCAGGTCCCTCAGTCTGGGTTAAAGTACTTCTATGCCCACCACAACATAGGCTCTTTAGTCATTTCAGTGATACAGGAGAAATCTAAATCAAACAAGAGTACCCCTAAGGAGAAGGACACAAAAAGGGTCAACCTACTAGGGAGAAAATCTTACTCCTCTGTCTCATTACAACTCACTGTGGCAAATTGCCCAGCCTTCCTGGACAAATGGAACTTTTAAACCTGGTATAGAGTGATGCCCTTTCTCTGGAAATTCCCATATGACAAAGGGGGCGGGAGGACTCAGGAGAACAATCAAGGAAGGCCAGTTGGAGGCCAAGATGGCTACACAGGTGGCAATGGGCACCTCCAACACTGAGGCCAGATCTATGGCATGGCAGTGACTACACATTGAGTATCCTGGCTCCAATCATCAGGCATCCCTAGGGAGGTACATGTAATGATCAAGGACCTGCCCTCTGAGGGCAGTGAATTATTTAGCAAGTGAGCTGATAGCACTCTCTAAAAGACTGAAAGGTCACATTGCACTCCTTGGGGATTTACACACCAGCCCTATATCTCAAGCCATGCTGTCCTCAACCCAGTCACGATAACAGGTGCCATGTTATCACTCCATGTAACCTGAGTATCATGCCAAGAAGATGATGTACAAGAGGAGTCTCCAGGCTTCTTTCTCCTCAGTGATGCATCCTACTTCTGTGGCACAGCAACAAATTTGACAGGACTCTTGGGAGCCACATCAAATCCAGGCCAGAAAGCACCACCTTTGAAAGCGGCCTTACCCCATTCCAGCATTGGACGGATGCGTGTTGGAGATCATCACCCATGGCTATCTCATTCAGTTCCACTCTTTAACCCTACTGTTTACCTACCACCCTTCAGGGACCCTTCTCACAAGCAGGGCTTTGGAGCTGTGCTTCAGCTCCGCTCCAGCTCCAGGCAAAAACCTGCAGCTCCACTGCTCCGCGCTCCAGCTCCGGGCTCTGCTCCAAAGCCCTGCTCACAAGAGCCTGTTACAAGCAGAAGTCACCTCACTGGGGAGCCATAGAGGAGGTGCCACCACAATTCAGGGGGAAAAGGTTTCTACTCCCTGTATTTTCTGATTTTGAAGATGAAAGAGGGTCTTCATCCTATCCTAGACCTAAGAAGATTCATCAGATCCATACATCATCTCAGGTTCAGGATGGTAACACTTGCCTCCATCATTCCATCTCTTCAAGCTCAGGACTGGTTCATGGCTCTGAACTTGCAGGATGTGTACTTCCAAATAACCCACAGGAAGATTCTAAGATTCACAGGGGGGCCCAACGATTACTAACCCAGGAGCCTGCCTTTTGGACTCCCCCTGGCAAGCGTATTTGTAAAATGCCTGGCAGTGGTGGAAGCACACTTAAGGAGAAAGGGAATTCACATCTACTTATGCCTGGATGGTTGGCTGATCAGGGGCAAATCCCAGAGGAGACCACAAAGGTCCTGCACTATATCTTCTAACTGTTCTCCAGACTGGGACTCCTTGTGCACTATGAGAAGGCACTCAGATACTCCTGTTGTGATTATTGAACCTACTAAGTTACTCTAAGCTCAACTATAAAAAGTATGTAGAAGTTCATAAAATGTTACAATAAATGTGAAAAATAGGTCAAGCTGTTTACAATGACGAATGTGCAAGAAAACCAGACCAAGAAATTGTATTAGTCCAAACAATGTGCTACTAATATAAGTCAAGGACCGTGTTGAGATCATACTTAGGTAAATTTTTTCTGTTTACCATGTCAACTTTGGCCTTACGGAAACAGATTTAATTGGTGGACAAAACAATGAGGACAAAATCTGCCCTACTTTTACTCCTTTTTGGGGTCCTTAAAAAGAGACTGAAAAAAAGAATCATCTTCCCCCAGCTCATCTCCTGACTTACCAGCAGTTGGTAACTCAACTCATCTTGACATATCTAAAGAACTTTCTTCCTGAGAGGAAGGTTGGCTGGGCTTGCTCTTGTTTAAGGAACTTTGTTTTCACTTGTGAGTCCTGGAAGTTATCCCACTATCATGACATCCAGTCCTCAGCCCAGCAGTGAGGATATCTAATTGCCAGCACGGCAAAAGCACATAAGATCCTGTATAGTAATCCCTTCCCTTGTTGTATAACTTTCTGCCTTCCGTTTCTTTCCTCCTATCCTGTCTCGCTCTCTTGAATTTTTGAATCCTGAAGTCAAATATACTGCACTCATCCAAACCTGCCTTGTCTAAAGAGAAAGGATCCAACCAGATGATGGCCCTCACCAGATTGTAACTAATCAAGGTTCAAGCAGCAAGTGTCTTGGTAGACTTTCCAGCCAAAGCATCCACTTGTAACTAACTAGCAGTCCCGTGTTCCAAAAATATCAACAAAAGCCATGTTTCACCCATCTTTTCTCTCCTGTCTTTCCTTACCTTGTGTCTGTGAATGCCCTGCACATCAGGACTAAGAATAAAATTAACCGTTTCCTTTTCATCAATGAAAAGTTGTTCTTAAACTAAGAGACTCTGATACTTTAACTCCAAAAGGAAAGAGACTTTAATAAAATCTGAAGTTTGTTTTGCATAATCACTCAATCACAGTGTCAGTATAAATGGTTGTTTTAATTTCCTGTGGGTTTCTGTGGGTGTATTTAATCAATAAATTTTCAATATAAATAGATGCTTTTAGGTGTTTGCTAAATAACCGGGTAAAACCAAGGTCTCTATTTAATATTAGCCCTGAATCCCCTATCTATCACTGTTTCATTGTAGATAGTGAAAGTGTTTATAAATGCCTTTAACTTTTTAGGCCTTTGAAATTTATATCGATATAGCACTCCCTCCTTTCACTTCATTATTTATATGGCAAGTTAATCCCATGTGATGTTCATTCTCTTATCCGCTCCTCAGGGAGAGAAGTGTGTGCAGTGGCATTTCTTGTTTTGGTAAGGTTTTTGTTTTGTTTTAATATATATATTGCTCTGTATTTATGTTAGAAAAGGGCAAGATCAAAGAAATGCACCTTGTACTTGGAGCAGAGGGTGGTGAGGTTTGTGATGGTTCTTAGTTCCTGGGGGAATTCATTGGACTGACCCTGGAGAAAGTTCTGTCTCCTGCACAGATGAGCTTTAGTCTTATTCTAGAGCATTCCACTGTGCCAGAGAACAGTAGTTGTTGACCACTGTCTTCATCCTGGAGTCGAAGATCTGAAATCCATAAAGCAGCAAAATAAAGCAATCCATTGACTTTTGTCAAGCATTATGCCCTTGATATGGCGGCTGGGCCTGATGCCAAATTCCAGTGAGCAATACTTCAATCATTATTTGACTAACACAGCTGGCAGTCCTCATTCCCAGCTTGCAGAGGGGATATTGCTTACTAGTCACAGTGTGGAAGAAGAAAGAATGGTTACATCCGCTACAGTAACTGTGCTTCTTTGAGATGTTGTACTCTGTGTGGACCCCACTACCTGCTCTCCATCCCTGCTCTTCAACGTCTGCAACAACATGAGCTTTGAATTGTGAAAGAAATGAGAGAGGGTCATGGCTGACCCACCCTTTATGCCCTCGTATGGGAGCACACGGAGGCACATGGTGCATGTATAGCCCCGACAGACACTGCTATTCAAAAGAATCCAATCTCACACACAAGGCACACCTGCACCCTACAGTCGGATCCACATTGACTACAACGTTTTGAAGAACCACAGTTGCTGTAGGATACGTGGCCATTCTCTCCATGTTGTAACATTGTTTTTTTATGGGAGAAGTTCACGCAGTAACATAGAAGCTCTGGAAAGCCTCCTGCGGCAGAAGACTTGTGCTCGTCTCCTGCTGGGTGAGCAGCTGTGTTGTGTGATCATGTGGGAAAACTAGACTCTGATCCCAGCAAGAAGAGTGAGCCGGTGCAACAACAGGGTTATAAGGCTGATAAGTCTGCTATTTTGCAAATCCAGTGGGGAAAAAAATCCTTTGTTGGGGGGCGGGGCGAGGGCTGCATGGATCCCAGTCCCTATTCCAGCCCATCTGGATTGTTGAGTGAATTCCATTCCTCCCCGGCCCTATGTCGCTCCATCACACAAAGGCCATTTACTTGGGCTTTTTGCTGAATTTCACCTGGTTTGCAGCTCTCCGAGTATTTAGTGTAGAGCATTAGGGAAGATTGTACCCATTTGTTGGTCAGACAAATGAAAAATAGTGCATTAAGAAAGTGCCTTTGTGCAGCTGAGCACAAGTGGTTATTGGAGGTTCAGCCTATTAACATATATTTAGACCCCCTGTTCCACTTCCATCAAATAGGATCACCTTGCCATTAAATATGGTGAAGTGAAAGGAAGGAGAAAGTTTTAAAGCGAGAGCAGACAAAAGGAGATGGTATAAGAACAATTATTTGGCTGCCCCTCCCCCATATATCAACCACTCAAGGAGAAATAAGTTGCACCCCACAGCTGAATCCAGTAACAGGCATGTTGTCGCTGCATTTCCAGTGCTGGAAGGCATTCCGCCACAGGGAGGTGACGGGCTAGAATCTTGTCTCATTTACACCAGAAACTCCACTGATGTCAAAAGAATGACTCCTGCTTTACATCAGTGTAACTGAGACCAGAATCTGGCCTCGTGACCTACACTTTTAAATCTGTTGTTAAACAGATGTTTACAACAAAAGTATGTAATGTTATTTTGATACAGCTAAAAGTCCCATCGGAATATGAAAAACGATTAGCTGCTTAGCACCTTGCAGGCTGTTTTTTTCAAAATGCAGTGACTGGTAATCTAAATAGCTGTGCTATTTTCTGAATGACTAATGGATGGTGTTTTATACGTCTGAATAAATGGAGCAGTACATGTCGTCATTACATTTTTACCATAGATTAAATTATTGTAAGCAATTTAGTGCTAATAGTGCTGATGACACTAAAAACATTGTAATGTAACCTTTCAGAATCACTTTATTGAACAAAATGTCAAACCATCTTTTTCAGTCTTCCCAAGTAGATTCATTTTCTCAGTCTCAACTGACGGCTCAAGAGAGCAATCATCTGGGATCTAGCAAAGTCTTCCGTCAGGTACGTGAATCTTCCATCAATGTTAAAGAATGTCCTGCTGCTTGTTTTCCAGGAGAGCACCTCACATATAATAAACCTAAGTAGATGGTTTCCCACAATGGGGGGCGAGACAAATAGTCCTTTTCTTCCTCACCTTCCCTCACTCTGCAGCTGTGGAATTTTGTGTCTAGCACCTGTGAGCAGTCTGTGGTTCCACTAGTCATTCAGTAGTATTTTGAACTATGTCTGCTTCACACTGGGGGACAAACATCCTCCCCCCGCGCCGTATGTTCTCATGGGAAACTCTATGAGTTTCAACTCTAAGAATTTCCAGTCCCTTCCATTGTATTTCCTGTGAAAGGAACAACTTATTCATCTCAGGAGCTTGGTTTGGGTTTTTTAAGAAAATACAGGAAAAACCCCTTGTCATTATAAGCGCCATAGGAACCAGACTCTCTCCTTCTTCAGAGCTTTGACATTCTACGGGAGTATAAAACTTTCAACACATAATCCATGGTCCTGATCCTGCTAATGATAGCACACAGGCAATCTCTTTCAGGATCGGAACCTATTTTTGCACTCAAATCTGTCTACAAGAGGAAGGTTACCAAATATGGTAGCTCCCACCAGTCACAAAAGTTATTACCACACACATCAATAACTGAGTTTAAAGCACTTGTGATGCAGCAGTGTTTTGCAAATAACAAAAGGACCTAGACCTGGACACACAAAAGGCGTTAGGCACCTAAGTCCCTTTTTAGGCACCTAAGTCCCAGTGCGATACACAACTCTCATGGAACCCTGTAGGCACCTAAACTCACTCGGTGCCTATATTTTGGCCTATGGGCATTTGCACTGTTGCCTCTTTCTAGGTTTTAAGACACCTATCCCCCGCCTAAACGTCAGAGTTCACAAAGCAGGGGAAGATAGGCATTTGGCTGCTTAAGTCACGTATGGGGTCCAATCCTGTAGGCATTCTCAGAGACTGCCTACTGGATCGGGCCCCTCAGGTGAGTTCACACAAAACTGGGGAGGAGGGATCTCAACCTCCCTCATAGCTTTTAGCCCAGTGATTTAGGTACTCACCTGGGATGTGGAAGACCCAGGTTCAAGTTCCCCCTCCACTTGGAGGAGGAGAAGGGATCTGAACAGGAATCTGCCACATCTTAGGTGAATGCTCTAGTCACTGGGATAGTTGGATGTGGGGCTCCCTCAGTCTCTCCTTTTGAAGGTATTGCACTCTGGATAAATAATGAGAGAGTCATTAGAGTGGGGAGATTGGATCCTCCCGCCTCCCAGATGAGTGCTCTAACCACCAGGCTACAGAGCCATTCTGATGTCATTGGGGGAGCGGGCAGGAGGAAGGAAGGATGGAGAGCGAGAGCGAGCAGAAGCATGAAAATGACTCTATAGTCTGGTGGTTAGAGCCAGGATTTTTTTTCTACACTTAACTCAGAAATTGCTGACTGAATTTTGCTCACATTTTCCAGAAAAAAATATAACATTTCGGCTGAAAAATGTATTGCAAAATTTCAACTCAGAAGGTGAAATTTAAAAAAAAGTTACGAGAAACTAAAATTAGGTAGTTCTAAGGAAACTCATGCCGTGAATTTATAGTGGAAACTAGTGCTGCTGTTTTAATGTATCTGTTCATCTATTAATAATTGTGTTCATGTACATTTTTTATACATTTTTGGCAAATCAATTTTAAAAGCATAGAAAAGTTATAGAGGTCACTCCTTCAAACTAAGCTGTTTTGTTAAAAAAATCTTTACCAGCTTGCCATGTAATTTTTATTTATTTGACTTCAGAAATTCAATAGCAGTGTTAGTTCACTCCCTCATCTGGAAGGCCAAACGAAGCACAATTTCATTGTAAATGCCGCCAGACCTCATCCACAAGACAGCAGCCTTCCTCACATAGCAAAGAACCTGCAGAATGTGCACCTATTGCTTCAGGTGAATTAAAGGACATTTTTATATGGAGTGTAGTTGTAGCCATGTCTGTCCCAGGATATTAGAGAGACAAGGTGGGGGAGGCAATATCTTTTATTTGACCAATTTCTGTTGGAGAGAGAGAGAGAGAGAGAGAGAGACCAGCTTTTGAGCCACACAGAGCTCTTTTTCAGGCCCTGAAGATATTATCTCACTCACCTTGTCTATCTGATTGTTAGACACTTTTGTTTCATGTTAACCAATTTGTTTCTAATGGAGCTCGTGGAATTTTAGCAAATCTGATTAGTGACCTATCTGGATGTTTGTATATGTGTAGATAGATATAATTTACTGAAGATTTTTTTTTCAGTTTCTATTTTCACTAGCACAGCTTCAGTTTAAAAAAAAAAAAAGAATTAGTGATGGGTGAATACCTAAAAGGTGTGGCAGCTAATTTGGGATATCCCCATAAGTTTTGATGATTATCCAAAGTTACTTCAACCTTTTGAAGTCATCTTCAGTGTTGGCATTTAAAAATCCAACCAGTTCCTTCTCTTCCTCATTCTTCCCAACTGCTCTGTCCTTCTCTGATCCCTGCTCTCTAAATTCCTGTCTTTTTTTCTTCAATAAATCAGATCTCTGATCTAAAGAGGTGACTCACATTCTTTATCTCTACCATGTTGATCCTTTTTCCTTTCTATCTTCGATGTTACTGTAACAAATCTATGGGTGGAGTCTCAGCAGATTTGGCAGGTTCTACTGGGCCCTGTTCTGATCTATCTTCAGATCTTATGGGCTAGAAGTATTTCTGGACATAGGAGCACCCAGGCAGTCAGCACCTATGTACAGAAAAAAATTAGTGGGTGCTTAGCACCACCGGCAGCAAGCTCCTCCCCTCCCCCCCAGCTCCTTCCCGCTGCCAGCAGCCCCAATTATCAACTTCTCCCCCTCCCTCCCAGCTGTTCTGCGGTGTGCAGGAGGCGCTGGAAGGGAAGGGGAGGAGCGGGGACGGGGCATGCTCAGGGGAATGGGCGGAAAGAAGTGGGAAAGAGGCAGGGCAGGGGCGGGAAGAGGCGGGGTGAGGGGTGGTTTTGGGGGAAGGGGTGGAGTGGGGGTGAGACCAGGTGCGGAGTGAGGATAGGAAGAGGTGGGATGGGGGTGGGGAGTTGGGGGAAGGTGTAGAGTGGGGGCAGGACCTGGGGCGGAGGAGGGGGTCGAGCACCCCCCGGGTAGAGAGGAAGTTGGCGCCTATGTTTCTGGATCAGAATTACCCCAGAATGCATTTTGCCTGAGATGCCATGGAATGCCTGGAGAATGCAAGCTTTATAAACAGCAGCTTGTTAGGTAGAGGTTTACTGAAACCCTGCCATGGGTTGTATAACCTGTTTAGAAATGTTTGCGTAAGGGTTGAGTGGAGCTCTAGGGCTCACAACAGCATACAGAATGGGGTAGAGAGGCTGCTTCCCTGAAATGATTCGAACTGTCAAAAATGTTAAATTTTGTGGCCTGATGCAGCCAAACATTCCCGCACAGACACGTGCTCAAGTCCATTGCAGTCAGTTCTTAAGTTTCAACTCTAAGAATTTCCAGTCTCTTTCCTAGCATCTTCTGTGAACAGGTTAATTTACTAATCTAAGGGTTTGGGGAGATTGTTTTGTGTTTTAAGAAAACACTTAAAAGCCATTGTTATAAGAAGATATGTAGAGGCCAGACTCCTTCCTAAAGCAAGGCTTCGAAATTCCACAGGAGTGTAAAACTTCCAATATACAAATCGTGTTTAAATGCTTTGGTAAATCAGGGCCCCTGTTAGGATGGAGGTTCGAGCCAGCGTTCTTTTGTTTTGTTTTTTTCTAAACCCGTTTGCTCAAGCTTAGAAGTAAAGAGGCACACTTTGACTCCTGGAATCACAGAAGTCAGAAACGGAAAACATCTCTTAGATCATCTTGTCAACCTCCTCAGCAGAAAGACCAGGGCCAGATCCTCAACTTGTGTAAATTGTCATAGCTTAATTGAAGTCAATGGAGCTATGACAGTTCACACTAGCTGATAATTGAGCCCCAAGTATTGAATAGACATGGAAACTGAATTCCCCCTTTTCCCTTAAAGGTGTCTCTCTCCAAGTCAGAATGAAGGCACATTGTAAGGGAAGTTTCCACTGTTGTTGCCCATGCTGTACCTGTTCTGTGGATAAATGGACGACTATAGTCTCTAAGGCTTCCAGGCCTTTTTTCAGCCCTAAATTAACTTTAGAATATAAGAACGGCCATACTGGGTCAAACCAAAGGTCCATCTTACCCAGTATCCTGTCTTCCGACAGTGGCCAATGCCAGGTGCCTCAGAGGGAATGAACAGAACAGGAAGTCATCAAGTGATCCATGCCCTGTCGCCCATTCCCAGCTTCTGGCAAACAGAGGTTAGGGACACCATCCCTGCCTGTCCTGGCTAATAGCCATTGGTGGACCTAACCTCCATGAATGTATTTAGCTCTCTTTTGAAACCTGTTATAGTCTTGGCCTTCACAACATTCTCTGGCAAAGAGTTCCACAGGTTGACTTTAAACTTTAAAATCCCTAATAAAGTCCAAAGCCTCCAGATCTTACTTCTGAGTGGGCTACAGGTAGCAGTTTTTCTGTAATGATAGGGATGAGCTGAAAACGAGTGAAAATACAAGAAAGCAAAATGAAAATCTTTGTTGTTTGGCAGGAAAACAGATCTCGAGGCCAGCCACATTTTTCCCGATTTAACCTTGCAGAAAACCTGCCTGAAGGTGCTACCAGAGTCCAGCCCAATAGGCCGGAAATAGAAGGAACCAATACCAGTCTCAAGTTGCCTCTGACAGCTACAGGTACAATATGAGCAGAAACAATGCATGCTAGAGAGAATGATGTAACAAACAGCACTCACTAAGAAGGTGAATTGCTGTTAGAGTTCACTGAAATGCCTTTCTTGGGGAGGGGATGGAGGAAGGGATGCATTAGAGGAGTTTTAAATATAATTTAACTGTTGATATTAAACAAAATGTGGAACAAATAGACTAGCGCAAATATGTAAGTGACAAGAGGATCATAGAATCAATCATAGAATCATAGGACTGGAAGGGACCTCAAGCCGTCATCTAGTCCAGTCCCTGCAAAGAAACCATGACAAGGGCTTGTCCAGGATGTGTGACCTTGTTGTGTGAAGGCAAGTCACTAAGGGTCTCTCTACACTTGGAGCTGGGGATGTGATTCCCACCTTTAGAAGACATACTTACTTGCACTGCTCTCATTGACCCAGCACACTAAAAATAGAATTGGCAGTATGAGCTGCAGGACGGTCTAGCCTCCCTGAGTATGTGCCCATGGTCTCATAATTTTTTCAGGTATTTGTTACCCTTTACGATTATTTTTAACAGATTTCTAAGTGAAATGTCACTTTGAAATTAAAAGTCAAAATGTTTCATTTTGAAAATGTCAAAACAAACAGTTTCAACTTTTTCAAAAAACATATTTTTACATTTTTTATCTGGCTAAAATTATTCGCTGACTTCTACCCCAATCTGTGAATAATTCCATTTGAGTGACAAATACATGTTTTGGCAAATAAACGATTTACCCCCACCCAAAAAAAAAGAATTCACTTGGCTGTAGCTGCTAGTTTCAGCTCTTTACAAAAATATTTCCCCTAACAAGGGAGTAGCAGAAGGACAATATTCTTCTGGAAATCAATCATCAGTGACTAAATAAAAATAAGGGCACGGTAGAGCAAATACATCTCCACGTTGAATTGAACTCACTGCTGAACCTCTGTTATATAAACAGTGCCTAGATACTACTAGACAATAATTATAGCCTGGTGATGGATCCATTAAAGTATACAAACAGATAGTCATAAGCAACGACTGTCCAGTATATGATGACTAACAGTAAATTCTCCCTTCTGATCAGAATGGCAGATCTCAGCTCTGACCGTCTGATTTCCTCAGGTTCAGGAAGCCTGTCATATATGGCACAACATAAACAAACAAGACATTGGAACTGAAATTGCCCTGTTCTTTCAAGGAGAATCTCACCCTCCTTACAGTAAAATTCCATGTGCAGTTATCAATAGAAAAATATCAACCCGTATTCCCTTTTATTCAAAGGCACTTGTACCAGGGATTTTGAATGCAATGGGTAGGTAAGCTATAGTCTTTAACCTTCTGCTTTCCCTAAGTTTGGACTTGCTGAAGTAAACTTTTTTTAAAAAATTGACTTGACACAAGGACACAGCGTGACACTCTGGTGACAGGAGCAATTCCAGGCTCTTCAATTGCTGAGAATTTTACTTAAACGAATAAAGCTGGCTTCAGACCAAGATGCAGGCAAAATTAAGACAGCTAAAACAGCTCATTGGTTTGACAGTTCAACAGAGATCCTCTCTAGCACTAGAGGACTGATGCTAGGTTTAACCATTATAAGGACTAAATCCATTTGTTTTCTGAGGCCTTTGCCTGAGGGATGGAAGACTGTTTGACTATGCATTTAGCTATTTTTAGGAGGTGAAAGCATCTGACTTTAATCAATGTGCTATTGTAAATATGCCTAGGGACAACTCTGAAAGATGCTTTTTTTAGAAATTCAGGCTGGGATCTTCAAAAATGCTCAGCTTTGGCCTAGCTCTGCTCACTCTGAAGTCAGTGTAAGTTACACCATTGATCTCCATGGGAGTAGAGTTAGGCCAGTGCTGAGTGGATTTGAAATTTCCACCCTTAATAAAGAAGCTCAAGCATAACACAAAGCAGCATTACAGTACCTTCTTTATAACATAACAGATCACTGGGCTTCTGGTTTTCAGGGTTTTATTCATTTTGTTTGGGAGAAGGGAGTTATTGTTACCAATTTTTGAGTTTTATGTAGATGGCTTTTGGGACTTTCTTTTTGTATATACTGTAATGAGTAATGTATATTATTTACATTACTCATTACAGTAGTATATACTGCAATAAGTAATATCTTTGTAATGCTCCCTAATGCACTTTAACAGAGCACTGTTTCTAACGGTACTTCGTTAAAGTGCCCTAGGGAACCTTTAGTGTGTACCAGCAGGATCTACACCGACTAATTAGTGCTCAACACATTTGTGCACTTCAAAAATCACACCCCCGTAGTCCACATTACTGCTCTGTATAGACAAGCCCTTAGATACAAGTAACCATTTCTGGTGTTTTTCCAGGGTTTATTGGATAAGCATCAATTTCATTTATATTACATGATATTATTTATTTACTTATTTGTATTGGGGGTGTTTTACTGATATTTATGAGTTAAAACCAAAAAATCAAAGCCCGACAGATAAAATAAGCAGTGTGCAAATGAAGACAAACTTCCAAAGACCAGCCACTCTGTGGACACACATTGGCTAGCCACATTTTCCACCCACAGGTGCATTCCAGACACTGAATGTACCCACAGTTCAAAAATGGGAACCAATCACACTAACCAAACTTCTACCTACTTAACTGTGGGTGCAGATTAAGTAGTTAAGGCCAAAGAGGAAGATCAGGCAGCAGTGGCAGCTGCGGCTCTCTTCCTCCCTTGGCCACCCAAGAAGAAGCATTAGCAGGTCTCCCAGATACTTCCCAGAGCACCTGGGCTAAATCCATAGAGCCCTTCTGTGGAGCACACTGCCTCATCATGCGCCAGGCCAGGCAGACTAATCCTCCAGCTGCAAATGTCGTCAGTGACCTCACAATGTGACATGAGAATGGGGGCTCTAGTGCGTAATCAAGAAATTTGCTTAGAAATACAGAGGATAGAGCTGACTTCTTTCCTCAGCTCATGCACAACTTCTTTCTAATTAATACATCTAGCAGTTTGCACTTAACATCATATTTCCAAGGAGCAACAAATACTTTGCAAACTTTACTTAGCTGAACCTCACTCATGGGAAGTACATAAAGGCATTATACAGGTAGGCAAACCAAGGCATTAAGGGCCCAATTTTTAAAGGAGATATTTAGGTGCCTAAAGAATCAGATAAGCACCTACTGGGATTTTCAAAAGCATCTAGGCTCCTAACTCCCATTGAGATCAATGGGAGTTAGGCACGTAGTTTCTTTTGACAATTCTACCAGGCACCTAAATGTCTTTAGAAGTCTGGTTCTAAGAGAATCAATGATTTGCAAAGGGTCACACAGCAAGGCAGAGTCAAGAAAAGAACACAGTTGATCGGGAAGAATAAAAATAACAATTAATCACTTTACATTAAAGAAAACTTTTACTGTAAGAATCACAATTGAATTGCGTGATCAATGTATTCCACATTTTCACTGTTGATTTTTTTTTTCAATTTAGAAGCCTTGAAATATTTTAGAAACCAGTTAACAGTTTATGAGCAAGAAGAAATTCTCAACTATGCAGAGCTGTGGTTTCTTGGGCTGGAAGCTAAAAAGATTGAAGGGTTACCTGAAACACAGAATAATAATTGTTATGATGACGAACATGGCACTTACATAAAGGTAAGAAGGAAAATCATGGTACTGGTATTCTGGGCAACAATATTTGCAGTGACTATTTGTCCACTGCTAGCTGATCTATATGAGATAAATGAAGGTCTAAGATGACTTGCTAGCAGTTAAATGTCCACATTGCAAACCCATCACTATTGACAACCTGTTTGAATCTCAAAAGAGAAGCTCTGAATGGAGACCCACTTTCCCTTGACACAAGGTGCATTAGTTGAGGGCTTGTGCCACTTCTGCTAGTGCACTTCTGTGGCCTGTCTCAACTTGTCCTGTGGGCATAAGACTTCACGTTTTGCCAGTCCAGCACCTTTCATGAGCAGTGAATTCACAGACATAAACACCACTCTAGAATATGAATCTTGAATTTGTGCCGGCATCAGAACCTTGCATTTTGTTTCCTTGTCTACTGCAGGTCCTACATGACCATATCGCATACCGCTACGAAGTGCTAGAGGTCATTGGGAAAGGGTCGTTTGGACAAGTAGCAAAATGTTTGGATCATAAAACCAATGAACTAGTGGCAGTGAAAATAATAAGGAACAAGAAAAGGTACAGCATGGCACGACTTCAAGAGGTTAAAGAAGTGTTTGATAGGCTGTTACTTTTCTATTCATGAGAATAATCATCCCCTGCTTTATTAGGGATAATTTACAAGTAATGATCTGTATATGCTATAAGAAAAAGGATGCTTGCTTATTCCATTTTTATAAATACTTTTAAAAATTGTGCATGTGTTTGTTGGCAATAAAATTGGAAGGATGCTATGTCTTGGCAGAGTCAGGCATGATGTGGGCAGGAGTGGTGCAAGCTCCCTGCATGTAGCTCGGCCAATGCACCTCATTTCTGACCGACTGCATCCCCCACAATTCCAGTTATATTCCCCCCACTTCATAACTCTGCCAATTCACTTCTATCCTGACTTGCAAAACTGCATTTTATTCCAATATTGGGCTCCCAAATAGCTTTGTTATAGAGTTATCTAATGCTTAGGGCTTGTTTACATGGGGAAGTTAGTGTGAAAGGGTTAGGTTGTGAATTTAAAGCACAATAGCTATTCCGCACCACCTCCCCATGTGGACATTCTTATTCTGCACTAAGAATGCCTTTTTGCAGTTTATCTTAATCTACTTCGAAGTAGATTAACCTAAACCACACATAGGCACTTTTAGTGTGGAATAAGAGTGTCCACACAAGGAACTAGTGCAGGATAGCTGTTCCCCACTAACTATTCTAGGCTTCCTCCCCCCCTCTCCGCCGGTACACAAACCCTTAAACCAGGATTACACTACAAAGTTTTGTCGGCATAGCTATGTCAGTCAGCGGTGTTAAAGAAACACATCCCTGACCGACTTAGCAATGCTGGCAAACCCTCCCCCGCCCCAATGTAGATTTAGCTCTACCAGCTAAAGAGTCCTTTGGCCAGTGTAGTTTGTGTCGTCTGGGTAGGAGGTTTAACTATACCAACAAAAGAACTCCTTTTGCCGGTATAAACTGAGTTCCACTTGGGGGCTCTGCCAGGATAGCTATACTGGTATAGCTATATTGGCAAAGCCTTTGTAGTGTAGATTAACCCTTTTACTCTGGAAAATCCAGAAGTGAAAAAAAGATGGTAAAAAGCATAGGAATGGCAGGGTTATTTGTAAAAGAGATTAAAAATTTTAGGACTATTTACTTTGGAAAGGAGAAGAAAAAGAAGAAGAAGAAGAGAAGGAAAATTTAATAAAAGGAATATCCTATCTCCTAGAACTGGAAGGGACCTTGAAAGGTCATTGAGTCTAGCCCCCTGCCTTCACTAACAGGATCAAGTACTGTTTTTGCCCCAGATCCCTAAGTGGCCCCCTCAAGGATTGAACTCACAACCCTGGGTTTAGCAGGCCAATGCTCAAACCATTGAGCTATCCCTCTCCTCTTCTGAATGATATGCAGAAAACCAGGATGGTGCTTTTATTCATTCCTCCTCGTAGCATAAGAACAAGAGAGCACAATCAAAAGGTAGCAAGTTTAAAACTGACAAAAAGGGAGCACTTTATTTTCCCAGCATAGAGTCAGTTTGGTGAAATAAGAGCCACAGGAAATCATCCAGGCAAACAGTATAGCGTGATTTTAAAGGGTTTAGCTGTTGATACAGAAATGTATAAAATGTACAGGGAATATCCATGCCTATATGAGGGCAAAGCAGAGCATCTTCAGAGGCTGAGAAATTCCCCCCTCTTCCAACATGATATAATGTTGCATAGTTAGAAAATAGGGTGGGGGACATCACCGTCCTATGAAGCATCCAGCAATGACCTATTGCTGGAGACGGCATACAGGATTAGGAGGACCAATAGCTGGCTCTGGCATTGGAAATTTTACAGTATAGTCCTACAATTTTTCTTCCCCTCTTACTAATGGCCATGCTTGTTCTACTAAGCAGTGCTGTCAGATCAGGCCCAGAGAAATTTTACTACTAAATTTCTTTGGGCCTGATCCAGCAGCATTGGAGTCAATGGGAGTTGTGCTATTATCTTAAGCAGGAGATTAATTAGGCCCTTTCATTGCATGCTTTCTTCTTGCTTCAGTGAGCCTCTTGTACAGATACTGTAGAAAACTGAAGACCTTGCTACTCTTGGGGTGAAATCTTGGCTCTGTTGAAGTAAATAGAAAGACGCCCATTGACTTCACTGGGGCCAGGATTAAACCCTAGATGCTCAAACACGTATTGTTTGAAACATTTTTTCATTCAATTATTTTGCCAGCCAGGTTCAAAATAACCAGAATAGATAGTGGTTAGCATTATGAAGTCAGCATTTGCCAATAATTACCACACGGTGTTTCTCTCTACTTAGACTAGGAAATAACTCTTGTAGCTCAGATTCCACTGTGTGGTAATTACCGGTCACTACGGATTCTTTAATGAGAGCCATTTGTTTTGTATCTGTAGCAAGATCATGTTGGTTGTAGTAATCCATTTACAATTAGATTAAATTAATCAGGTCCTCGTCATATCATGTGACTTTGTCCTATGCATGTAGATTTCACAATCAGGCTTTGGTAGAAGTGAAGATTCTCGATGCTCTTCGGAAGAAGGACAAAGACAGTACTCACAATGTTGTCCATATGAAGGAATGCTTTTACTTTCGCAATCACTTCTGCATTTCTTTTGAACTGCTAGGGTAAGGCATATATTCTTCTACCTATATCATGGCCAAATTATATAGGATCGCAGACCCATACATGTTATGAAAATAACTTGTCTGTTATTTTCTTTCTTTTTAGTGTTTTTGAGTAGGGTTGCCAACCCTCCAGGATTGTCCTGGAGTCTGCAGGAATTAAAAATTAATCTTTAATTAAAGATTGTCATGTGATGAAATCTCCAAGAATACATCCAACCAAAATTGGCAACCCCATTTTTGAGTTGGTCGGTTGGGTTTTTTCTGGTTCACACCATGTAGTGTTTAGTTTACAGACATCTGTGTTAATTTGCACATCGTTTCCCCTCCCTGCCCAATATCAAGAGCCCTCGAAAAAGGATGGGGAACAAAGTAGAGAAAAATGGCCTGAGAATGTAGAAAGGACACAGCTGATCTGTTTACTAATAGGGCCAGATTGTGGTATTTAGCAACAGCCCTGAGAGGGATACTTCCTTGTCCCAAGAGGCACAATCCTTCCCCTAGCTCCCCAAAGCATAGAGGGAGCATACCTGATGCACCATCCAATAAGATGTGCTGAGGCCCCTCAGCCTTTTGGGGGGCAATTTGTATCCCTGAGTGGTGCAAAGAAGAAGCAATCTCTCAGCACAGAGCTTGGGATTGACCTTAGATCTTGGTGCTCACGGGTAGATTGGAAAAGGCTCCTTATTAGAGTTCCCCCACCACACACATACACACACACCATGTGCACCTTTATTAGAACCAGGGATAATCTGGTGCATAATTTTTGTTCTGTGCATGTTACATTTCTTTAGCTGATGGAATGAAATGGAAAAAAAATAAAAAGTGAATGTAGGGGTTGGTGAACTTTAGAGTTTGTTATGCTGATCTGCCCTCTTTTGTTCCCTTTGAAAACTCCTGATAAAGAACTTATAGTTTAGGTTTGTCCTAATATTCAGTCTAATGTTATATAAATAGTGCACAGCGTTGCAATTGTTAGCAAAGGAAAACAAGCCGTGACAGACTCCCACAGGCTACTGAGCTGAAAAAAACAGATGATTCCCTCAATAGTAACCAGGTGGAGTTGATAGAAAAATACAGGAACCAGCAAGTGAACTTGACCTTTATAATTGCATCTATTGTCTGACAAACATGATAACCAATATCAGGAATGTGAGGGGTGTTTTAAAATGATTAGTCCATTATTTCAGCTGTTTTTAAAGATATTGTACATCAGAAGTTAAAAATACAACAATTGTTATTGTTTTGGGAATGTACTTTATAGGAGGAAGTTTGGAGAAATCATGGACATTTTTATTCTTCACATTTCTTGTAATCAAATGTCAAATGGGAGTTCAAGCAATTGTTTTCTGCTTTCTAAAAAAATATCTCCCCCAATTGTGTATAGATGTGGCAGGCTTTTCTTCCCATTCATTCTAGTGTGCTCAGCATCCTGAAGATCCAGCAAATTATTAGAAGATTTGATCCCTGACTCTGACCTAAACTCAGTGTCACATCCAGCTCATACTGATACATGTGACAATGTGAACTCTGACACGTGTGCTGATTAACATGATGTAATCAAAGGCCTCTTGGGTCCAATAAAGGCAGAAGCCTGGGATCTCAGAAAGTCACTGTGGGAAACTGAGAGGAAAACAGCTTCTGGCTATCCAGCACGTTCACCCCCCTTAAAAGAGACCTGGAACCTCTGTCCATAACATAAAAGCATATTTTTGCCTTATCGGTCCAATGGTAATTTAAATTATTAGTAAAACAATAACTTGATTGATGAATGTTGTTTCCTACAGAATGAAAACATCATGTACTAGCTAGTTTGTTTTCTAATGGCCAGACTCTGCCCATGCCTTGTGTGGACGTACAAGAGAGGGAGGTGAAAATTTCTTCCCCCTACATACACAGTCTTGCACCTAGGCTCAGTAACTGGTCAGAATTCCAGTGGGGAGCATAGCATCATCTCCCTGCTAGTGCCTGTATAGGTCCCAGCTGTCTGAAAGCAAGCTGGGTGAGGGCAGGGCAATAGCAGTGTCCCCAGCACAGCTGGTCAGATGCATAGCAGGAAGCATGCTCCACTGTCTCCAAGAGTGATGGAGCTACTACTGTGGCCCACAGCCCCTAAGAAGAAGTCTGCCTAACTCAGCCAGAATTATTTCTGGGATTCCAATGGCAACACAGCCCCTCCACACACACCACATCAATGTGTCTCCGACATACAGGAAAGAATCTAAACCCAAGATCTATCAGTTATTCTGAAAATTGTGTCTCAACGTTCTACAAAATTCACATGCTGTTGGTAAACCTTTGACACCTACTAGCAAGGTTGCCATTTTAGTTCATTGCCAGGCCCTTCTCCTACTCCTATGCCTCAGTTTCCCAAACTGTGAAATAGTAATTATAATCATGGTTACCTGCCTCAGAAGAGTGTTGCTTTATCATTGGTAAAGTAGTTAGGGGTCCTCCACTGAAAGGCACTTCTATAGAAAAGAGGGGTAATCCAGTGGTTAGTGCACTAGTGGGACGTAGGACATCTGAGTTCAATTTCCTGCTCTGCTACAGATTTCCTCTATGACCTTGGGCAAGTCACTTTGCCTCTCGGTACCTGAATTCCCATTTGTAAAATGGAGATAATAGCACTTCCCTTGGTGGTGTTGTGGGGATAAATTTGAGATTGTGAGGTGCTCAGATACTATGATAATGGGGGCCATCATTGTAGATATCTAGAAATGAAGACAGTGCAAAACTGCAACCAGGTAAAACAAATTTCATTGCAAACCTGAAAGCTGGCCCAAGTTCATGGGCAATGTTTTGAGTAAACCTGAGTTGAGCTTCCAGCAACACTGGAGCAATTTGTGATTTCAGGAGGAAATGGAGAATTTGGTGTTTTGTCCCAAAAGCAAACCATGGCATTTTGAGGTAAGGGCTGCTTTGAGTTTTATGAACCCATAACTCAAAGTGAAACTCACGCAAGTACAAACCTGTGCAAAGTGAAATGGGAGAAAGGTTTACCCGCATGACCCGATGTACATTGACATTGCTGAGCTTTTCAGTGCTCTAGTGAACAGCATCATCCTAATTCTTATTATCAGCCCTACTGCAGCAGTACCATTGCACTTCCCACCTTCGTTCTGGTCATGGCATTGCCTGGTGGTGACCTTGCCTTGCTGAGGAAGGTTGAAGGAAACAGCTAGTAAGGGAAGTCTCTTTTTCGGTCTTATGTTTGTTTACTTCTTTTGCCCTTCCCATTCCCATCAAACCACACATGACAGAAGTTAGTCATGTCACTTAATGCACTATTGAAAGGTGCTCATACTACAGTGATGAGGACCGTATAAGAGCAATAGAATCTATACAGGTATTTTATCAAAGATGATTTCCCTTGAGTGTCTGACCACAGGCACTGAGATACAAAGGAATTTGTGGAAGGTGCCAAGTCAAAGGTCAATTAAAAAGAATGGGAACTGGACCAAACCTTTCTATCTCTTATTCCCCCAATGAGAATGCTGTTCTTCATGGTGAAAAGCAATGGATTTGTGACACCTGGTTCAATAAATTAATGTGTCCCATTGACATTACTTATCCATTAGATCTGGAGGATTAAATGCAATATAACATTCCTAAGAAGGAAAACATACATGTTGTTTTAGTCTGGGTGATTCCTTTCTCTCATATAGGAAAAAAACAAGAGGCTTTCTAATGTGCTTTAACTATTCACACCATAAACCCAAAGTGCCCTGGTCTCTCTGTCTCTCATCCCACAGAATAAATTTGTATCAGCTGATCAAAAAGAACAAGTTCCAAGGTTTTAGTTTGTCTTTGATTCGACGATTCACTCAGTGTGTGCTGAGATGTTTACAAATGCTCTACCGGGAAAAAATTATCCACTGTGACTTGAAACCTGTGAGTACTGTCATCTCATTATAAGCTACTTTGTAGAGTTCTTGTAAGGTGCATCTGATCTTTCATGGATAGAGAACTTCTGAAAGGATCTTTAAAACTCAACAGTGATAGGTAGAACCTATGATTCCTCTAAGGGGTGTTATTCCCAGTTCAAGTAGACATACTCATGCCAGCTCGCTAAAAATAGTAGTGTAGCAGTGCCGAGTACATACTCACAGAGTCTGGGTAGGTTTGTACTCAGGGTGGCTGGTCCAGGATCCCAGCTCTGCAGCAGGGACCCTGAAAACTCTGAGAGCCTTGGCTTGAGCCAGGGTTCTCAGGGCTTCCAGGCTCCTGTTGTGGATCCAGGAGTCAAGCCTCAGTTAGAGAGGGGGTTTCTGGGACTTTGGGACTCCCAGCTTCATGGCAGAGAAGCTGGAAGCCTTGAAATGGTGGGGTTGCCCCAGAGCTGCAGACCCTAGAAGCACAGGGGCCCTGGCCCCAAGGGGGTCCCTATTTCCTCCTCTTATTCTGTCTCTCTCATAACTTTCATTTGGAGTTTTGCTTTATTTCAAATAATTGGGCATGATTGCCCTCCAGTATCAGTAAAGTGTATGAACAGGCAAGATAAAGTGATTTATATAACTATTACAGAGTTAAGCATAACCTCATCATATTATACATTACTTTTACCAAAGAGTTCACTAACCTACTGGGGTGTTCTTGTCTTTCCCCCTTTTTATTTTTCCTCTTTAGGAGAACATATTGCTATACCACAAAGGTCAAAATTCAGTTAAAGTTATTGACTTTGGATCAAGCTGCTATGAACACCAAAGAGGTTTGCAGAAAAGTCAAGTTGATGTAATTTTCTTAATTAGATTTCTTAATTTTTAAAAACTGGAAAAAATATTTTTTCATTGAGCTAATACAATGACACATGCCCATCATTTGCATCTATTGAACTAGTAAGCCAATGGGGTTCTCCTTGTGTCACCTACCAGCACTTTCCCCCACACTGCTGAGACTGATCTACCACCTTTAATGATGATGATGATATAGAAATTGGTCTTAGCAGGTGTAGGGAATTGAAATGGATCCAAGTGAATAGCCCCACTAACTTCAATAAAACTTACTCTCTTCAGTGGGGGTTGACAGGATCAGACCGAGATCCTTTTTTACTAGTTAGTTAAGTTACAATTCATGCATTTTTGAACCAAAAGTATCCTTTCCCTGAGTTGCGGTGGAATGAAAACATCCCGGGGCACTGGAGATTATACAGCCATTTTGAAGAGATTTTTAAAATATTTTTTCTTGATAAGGTTTAAACAGAATGTACAGCGAATAAACCAAACAAAACCAATAAAACAAGAAATTAAACATAAAATGTGTCTTATAGTTGAATTGATGACAAAGAACTCACAACACTAAGAATAAACATGTCATTCAAGAGTGAAATAAATGTGAGGAAGGCTGTAGCACTCGTTAAATGGGAGACATCTATACAACATTTTCACTAAGCATGGAAAAAACAAATCATGTTCTATGTTCTTCTCTTTCTCCCATTAAACATGTTTCTCCACTCAGACAATATATACGAATTCAGCCAAGCACCTTGCTCTAGATTTTGGAATTTCTCTAGATTTCACACAACGCACAGTCAACCTGTGGAACTCCTTGCCAGAGGATGTTGTGAAGGCCAAGACCATAACAGGATTCAAAAAATAATTAGATAAATTCATGGAGGATAGGTCCATCAGTGGCTATTAGCCAGGGTGGGCAGGGATGGTGTCCCTAGTCTCTGTTTGCCAGAAGCTGGGAATGAGCGACAGGGGATGGATCACTTGATGATTACCTGTTCTGTTCATTCTCTCTGGGGCACCTGGCACTGGCCACTGTCGGAAGACAGGATACTGGGCTAGATGGACGTTTGGTCTGACTCAGTAGGGCCATTCTTATGTTCTATGTTCTTATGTTGGGTTTAAATCAATTAGATTTATACAATCTGCTTTTGAAAGGGAGGTTAATCATTTTAGGCTTTCCGATGTTTGGGTACAAGATAATAAGAGATTCACCCTGGAATGTATCTGGAGAAGAATAATTTGAAACAGAGAAATTCAGTGGAAGAAATATGGAGCATGATTCATCTCCTGTTAGCTTAAATAAGAGGTTTTTTTAGATGCCTGGGAAGCAGTAACTGAAAGATACCTAAGGGCAGGTAGTAGAAGACAAAGTTAGATATTCATTCTTAGTATGATATGGCAGAACAACAACAAAACCCCAACAGTGTGATATTGGCCACGCATACAAAGCAACATGCCATGTGTCGTCCCTTCCTATGCGCTGCTGGAGAAACTGCCCCCGAGAATACTGCTTGTGTTGCTGAGCAGCTTGCTCCCAGAAAGCTGTTGAACAGGAGGGAGTTAAAAGAGCAAACGAATAAATAAAAGGGTCCAACAGGCTAGTGGAATTGATGTAGGAGGGAAAAGTGACAGAGGTAATGTACCATCATTATATTTGATTGGGCTGAATACCAATTAAAAAGAGTTAGTTTACTCACTATGGTCCCAATCCTGGAATGTGACCTGCTGGCCCAGGTCCCTGCACGTGTAGAGTCCCAATTAAGACACTGGATGAAATTCCGACCCTATTGAAATCAATGCGAGTTTTGCCATTGACTTCAGTGAGGCCAGAATTTCGCCAGATAGGTCTCTGAAGGTGTGGAGTGCTTTGTGCTGGAAAATCCCATTGCAGGACTGGGGCCTATAGAGGGGGAAGAATTGTTTGGGCTGGTTCAAGGGGTATAATTGCATGTAAGGGAATGAACTAAGGATATTTGGCTGAATAATAATCAGGAAACATTTCCTAAGAGCAAGATCTATTGCTCTGTGAAATAGTTCCCAAAAGATGTGGGGAAAGACCTATCACATGCAATTTAAAATGGAACTGGATGAAGTATTAGAAACATGTACTAAGGAACAATCCCTCTCTGGCTTATCAGGGAAATAATAGGTATTTGTCTTTTCTAAGGTCTATAGTTCTCTAATGTGAATTGCTGCCCTGACAACACTACGTTCCTTAGTGTCCGATTTTCTTTCCTAATGCAGTGTATACGTATGTTCAGAGCCGATTTTATCGCTCCCCCGAAGTGATTCTTGGTCACCCGTATGCTACTCCTATTGATATGTGGAGCCTGGGATGCATCATGGCTGAACTTTACACAGGCTATCCCCTTTTTCCCGGAGAGAATGAAGTAGAGCAACTTGCCTGCATCATGGAGGTAGCTTCTGGGATTTTTTTAGTCATGACATCAAGGTGCTGTTTCTCCATCCCTTACATGCATGTTTGGAAACAAAGCATTTTGTAATTTGATGAATTGTTTGAACAGTTCCTTCCACAGGGGTTCATTGACATGAGTTTTCGAATGACAGGTTAGCTGCAGTTTGCTAAACTGCACTCCCAGCAACAGAATGACACATGAAGAGACTCAAATATTTTTTGAAGCTGGGCTGGCTGTGAGAGGGAAGCCAGGGGGCCCAGTGAGAAGGAAGAGGCAGAATGTGAAGCTGCTGCCTCCTCTTTGTGTGGCAAACCAGCTCCCTGTGGTGAACATTGTTGGTTTGTTCAGTCACTGCACTGTTTCTGTCTTTATGGGGAGCACATTGTAATCTGATCAGAATTGTAGGGAGCGGTTCTGATCAAAGAAGTATGTTTGAGTCTAAGGGGGAAGCAAAGCAATATTTTAATTTTTCTCCTTTTCCTAATACATTTGTTGTTTTTGTTTGCACTGCCATGTAATGTACCTGGGGCCAACTGTGAAAACGATGCAAAAGTTATGTCAGGTACAATGTGTTGCAATCAGTCTCCTAGGCAAGTCTGACTAATGAGAGCATATCACTTTGCTGCTCAGCATCCTATGCTAGCTCCCTGTCTGATCTCCAACCCAGGGCAAGCCCTGAATTAGCAGGTGCAAAGCTGCTGTACTGTCCCTCTCTGCAGTCTCCCACAGCTAGGGTGACCAGACAGCAAGTGTGAAAAATCGGGACGGGGGTGGGGGGGTAATAGGAGCCTATATAAGAAAAAAGACCCAAAAATCGGGACTGTCCCTATAAAATCAGGACATCTGGTCACCCTACCCACAGCATCTACGTCGATCAACAGGAGTGCTGTTCTTCAGAGTCCCCGGGGGAAACTTCCAGGGCTGGGGAAAGAGCTGTCTCAACAGAGGGCCGTAGATGTTGTAGATGCTATTAGTCAGATCAGAATGAGCCCAACTGTGAAAACAAATCTGTTTAAGTAAGACCTCCATTAATAACAGAGCAAGCTAGCCTGGCAGCATTGTTTATGGAAGATGACAACCACCAAAATTTATCTCCTGTGAGAAGACAGCTTAAAATGGAGAGTGTGAAGTCCATTTTCAACCAATTATAATGGATCCCTTGGTTCTGTATATGGACCTTAGATACTGTATTACAGTGAGAGGCACATTAAAAATGAGGGTGGGTTAGAGAGAGTTGTAGACATTTCACTCCATGCATCTGAAGAAGTGGGTTTTTTACCCACAAAAGCTTATGCCCAAATAAATCTGTTAGTCTTTAAGGTGCCATCGGACTCCTCGTTGTTTTTGTAGATACAGACTAACATGGCTACCCCTCTGAGACATTTTACTGTAAATTGCCACATGTAAATAGGAGGAGGAACAGCACATCCATCTTTAGCCAAGGCTGCTAGAGATGTTGAAGAAATAGTGAATAACTCCTCATATTAATTTTCTGTCTTGAAGATATTGGGTCTTCCGCCAGCTGATTTTATTCAGACTGCATCAAGAAGACGAACATTCTTTGGTAAGCACCTGTGATTGTCTCTCTTTATTGTATCACTTCCACAGCGGTTTGGCGGGCGGCTGGGAAGCGCTGGGAGGTAGGCAGAGGAGTGGGGACACGGCGCGCTCAGGGGAGGGGTGGGGGTGAGGGGAGCTTGGCTGCCAGTGGGTGCAGAGCACCCTCTAATTTTTCCCCGTGGGTCCTCCAGCCCTGGAGCACCCACTGAGTCGGCGCCTATACATGGCTTGCCCTGCTGTGTGAGTAATCCCTCTAGCAGAGCGATCTGAAATTATACCAGTTGAATGTTGAATTCAGTTGAATGCTGCGCTGTGTTATCAGTTTACGCTGCATATTTTTCAGGATGAAAGTATAATCAGTTCTAGTAAAGTGCATTTAATACAGATTTGTTTACTAAGTGGTGTTGCCTCCTTTCATGGTTTTAGCAATGAGAAAACAACAAGCTCCGGGAGGTGGGTGGGGGAGGAGGAACGGGAACGTGGCACACTCAGGGGAGGAAGCAGGGAAGAGGCGGAACTGGGGTGGGGATTGGGGAAAGGTTGAGATGGGGGCAGGGCAGGGCAGGGCCTCATGGAAGGGGTGGAATGGGTGTGGGGTTGGGTGCGGGGGGAGGGAGGGTCGAGCACCCAGGGGAAAGCAGGGAAGTCGGTGCCTATGAAGCCATGTACTGGTGGGATGGATGTAACATGGGAAAACTCATTTCATTCCTCTCATAATACCCTGTTCAGGACTTCTTATTCACACCTTTCTCCCACTGACTTCAATAAAGATTTTACCCTAAATAAGGAGTCAGAGTTTAAGGCCAGAAGAGACCACCAGATCATCTAGTATGGCCTCCTGTGTATCACAGGTCACCAGCACCTGCACGTTAAACCAAACAACCAAAATGAGACCAAAGAATTACAGCCCTTAGGAGAATAGATTTATGTGCCACAGGCAGAGACTAGGAGGGACCAAGATCCCTGCAATGAGAAGGAAATTATTAAGGGAGATACCGAGATAATCTTGGCAAGTGACCTGTACCTGCATGCTGCAGAGAAAGCAGAAACCCTCCAAGGTCCCTGCCAATCTGACCTGCAAGAAAATTCTTTCCTATCCCGACCTATTGTGCTCAGACCCTGAGCATATGAGCAAGAACCAACCAGCCAAGCACCTGAAAAAGAGAGAATTCTCAGTGCCACCTCACAGGCCTGGTCCTGAGTAGTGCTCATTGTGTTCTAGCTAAACACCAACTGGGTAATTATGTTCAACCTACCTACGATTCAACAAGCTTCAATGGGACATGGCATTCTTCACTTCCTATCCTAAGCAGCTGTGTAGTGCATTTCTGTGTTGTTAAACAGTTGTCATGTTTCCCCTGAAGTAGATGCAGGTCAGTGGTAGGTAAAGGTATTTCTTGGGTGTAAGTTTGTGAAGAATTTTGGGATCCTTTTGGATGAAAGTTGTTATGTAAATACAAGTCATTTTCCTTATGGATTTAAATCTCCTTGTAGGACTCTATAAAGTTCACACTACTGAAGGGCAACATCATGACTACGGCTAAACTGTTACTGTGCAAAATATTTACATGACTTAAAAGCATATTTTGTTTTTAAAGATTCCAGAGGTTTTCCTAGAACTATAACAAACAGCAGGGGGAAAAAAAGACACCCAGACTCCAAAGATCTAAGTATGGTATTAAAAACCCATGATGCTGCTTTCCTGGATTTTCTGAGAGGCTGCCTAATGTAAGTTACTTTTTACTTCTTTATTTTCTGCAGACTTGTTTAACTTTAAGTCCCTGCTTTATTTCTCTTAGGGCTTTAAAGATTTTTGTATCTCAGTTTTTTCACCAATGTTTATTTTATAGGCCCATCCTTGTAGCATTTGAGTGCCTCACAAACATTAATAAACTTTAGTCTCACAACAAGAAAGTATTATTCACAGCTTACAGAAGGGGAAATGGACACAGAGATTTAAGTGATTTCCCCAAGGTCACACAGGAAGTCTGTGGCAGAGCCAGAAATAAAACCCAGATCTCCTGCTTCTGAATCCAGTGACAACTCTAAAAGCATCCTTCTTCACTTATAAAAGCCCCAGTAATTAACCACCTCAATCTGATTTAAGGTAAAGTTTCATGCAAGTAACATGGGTGGTGTCAGAGTGGAATCACACTGTACACCTCCCTAGAACAACACTCAATTTTGTATACAACCAGGGCCGGGGTTTTTTGCCCCTAAGCAAAAAAAAAAAAAAGGTCGGAGTGCCGCCCCTTGAAAAGGGCCGCCCCAAGCATGTGCCCGTCCTGTATTCAACAATGATTATAACAATCCAAGTCCCATTGCAGCAAATGGGAGTCTTTCCATTCACTTCAATGGGAGTGACTTTGGGCATTGATTTGTGGTTCTGGATTACCACGTCTATGGTGTGCCCTGGAAGGGGCCAGCAGAGAATGTGCCATGATGTAAAAGACTTGGTTCTTCTTTGACTATTTGTCCACATAGATCCCACTCTTGTTGGGCTTGAGCTTTATGTCTGCAAAACTGGATTCTTTTGGCCAGCAGTGTCTGTTGGGGACAAGCCTGCACACTAGAAATCCTTGTGCCTCTCCCACCTCATAAAGGATGGAATAGTCCCAAGCCAACCATTCTTCAGTTCCGTCTTACCATCAGTGAGAGTGAGTTGGAACCCCTGCAGTGTCCTCTGGCTTCTCTGTGACTCTCTTCTGGTTAGTGGTTAGTTAGCATAGTGTTAGGTAGTTAGTTAACTTTTACTTTGCCCCTTGGCTTTTAAAGAAACTTTTTACAAATTTTTCATAGATAGTAAGATCTGAGACTGAGTCTATGCTTCTCTCCCCCCACTACCAGAACTTCCACTGTTATGGTGGAAGCTAAATCCCTGGAGTTTAAGACATGCCCCTCCTGAGGTCGTTAAGTGCTTTTTCTTTTTTTTTTCTTTTTTGGTTAGGCAAACGCAAAGGCATATCTTTGACCAGTGCTCCACCTGCTGCTCTTTTTCCAAATGGACTGAGAAGTCTAGGGATGCACTGTGCATGCCTAAAGCTATTTCATCTGGAGGCCTCCATGAAAGCCTTGTCAGATACAGAGAAAGTTGTAACTAAGGCTCAGTCCCTCTCAGCTAGTGCCCCAATGAACTGTGATTCATCTCAAGCTCCAGGGCAGAAATGTCTAAGAGACCTCAAAAACAACAAGGAGACTGGTGGCACCTTAAAGACTAACAGATTTATTTGGGCATAAGCTTTTGTGGGTAAAAACCACTTCTTCAGTGGTTGCATCTGAAGGAGTGGGTTTTTACCCACGAAAGCTTGTGCCCAAATAAATCTGTTAGTCTTTAAGGTGCCACCGGTCTCCTTGTTGTTTTTGTGGATACAGACTAACACGGCTACCTCCAATAAGAGACCTCAGGAGTCAGCTTCAGTCCACATGCTGACTTCTTCACAAAGGGGTAGGAAGGAGCATAACTCTCCTTCTCTGGGACCCTCAGAACTGAGGCACAAGTCGACATGTATTAGTCTTGTCTCTAGTTCTGCAGCAGAATAGCAGCCTACAGCGGGTATCTCTGCCACCTTAGTACCAGCTATGAAAAGAGTGCCTGCAGTACAGGCTAAATCCTTCCTCCGTCAGTGGCTCCTCGGCAAGCTCTGTATCCAGCACATTGGCACTCAGCCTTTTGGTCCTGTCCCTTTTAGCTCCTATGGCCTATTTGGCACTGAGTGCCCTGTCTGTGGGCCAGGTATCAGAATCCCTCTTGTTGGCTTGTACAACGTCAGCAGTGCTAACTAGTCCTTTGGTCACCCAGATCACAGTACAGCATTCAGCTGTTGATACATCTGTGCCATCTACTTCCCCTACCCATGTACAGAGGATGCAGGAGCACCCTAACACACCCAAAAGTGGGGAATCCACCCCTCACTTAAGGAGGTGTATTCCTTTTCATCTTCTCCACTGGGACATAATAGAGACTCATCTCCTGCTCATCCCTCCTCCCTCCCCTGTCAGATGCCTTTCTTATTCCCTGGGCACTGAGACTGATGTATGCCTACCTGCTGATCTGCATGATCCCAAGGGTCCTGAGGAAGGTGAGGCAATATCCAGAATGGACGATAATTACAGCCCTAGCATGGGCCAGGCACTTCTGGTATTCTGATCTGGGGAACATCTCATTGCAGCTCCCAGTCACCTTACCTGCTCTGTCTGACAATGCTGACAATACCTGCTCTGTCAGAGCAATGCTCAGATCCTACCCCTGGACCCAGTGTCATTACACCTGACAGCCTGGATGCTGGTTGGTTGATGTCCACCAAAAGACGCTGTTCAACAGAAGCTCAGAACATTCTGCTCCAAAGCAGAAAAGCCTCAAGCACAATAACTTATCAAGCTAATTGAAAGAGATTTTCTATTTGGGCACCTCAGCACCAGCTGTCTCCCTGGACAACACCCTTGACAACTTACTAACCCTGGAACCATCTGGACTTTCTTTTAGTTCCATAAGGGTCTGTCTAACAGCAAAATCTGCACATTATCCTCTTATCCAGGGCCACACTTTTTTCTCACCCTGCAATGGCAAGATTCCTTAAGGGCCTAACTCATGTTTTCCTCACAGTTCAGTAGCCTCCTCCCTCTTGGGACCTCAGTATAGTATTAACAGGGTTAATAGGACCCCTTTTTGAGACCTTAGCAACCTGTTCCCTATACCACTTGTCAATGAAGACTGCCTTTTTAGTAGTCATTACCTCAGCTTGAACAGTAGGGGAGATGCAGGCCCTCATGGTGAATCCCTTATATCGTGTTTCATAAGGACAGGGTTACTCTCAGGCCTCATCCCAAATTCCTGCCCAGAGTTGTTTCAGAGTTCCATACAAACCAATTCATTCATCTGCCAGTCTTTTTCCCTCCCAAGTCTCACTTAACCCCAAGGGAAGCTAAACTTCAAACACTTGATGTACTACAAGCATTATCTCATTATCTTATGTGACAATGCACCTCTTTCATCACATCAGGGCTCAGTGTTTCTCCCTCTAACTTTGAGGAGGCCTGGGGTAAATCAGTTCCACTCTAGAGGTTGAATACTTCATGTTGGTTTATTTACAATATTTACAGGGTTGCCCCGAGGGCTTCTTTCCACACACACACACACAAAAAAAATACATTTCCTAACTCTAGGTGGAGTACTGCCTCTTCTTATTTGGGCTACCAATCAGCAGCCACCCTCTCTAAACCACTGTGGGCCCACCTATGCTGGGAACCAAGGCCCTCTCCCCAACCAGAAATAACCACAAGATTTTCCCTTATAGGAAAAAGCAGCTCTTTACCTAGGAAAAGCCTTTTTTCCTCACTGCACACAGCCCTTCTGCAGTTTGCCTCTCATCCTTCTTCCCTTTTGTCGCTCACTGGAAGAGGTTTTTAAAGGCCACAGGCTGCCTTTAATTAGACTCAGGTGTCCATAATTAATCTAAGATAATCTCTTTCAGTTTGATGCAAAAAGGGCTTTTTAACCATTCCAAGACTGATATACCTGCCTTCAACCACCCTCCAGAACTGTCAGGTCTGACTTTGTCACACTTAGCAGGACAAAATCATTCAGGAATACATCTAGACGAGGGGTGGGCAAACTACAGCCCGGGGCCGCATCCGGCTCTTCGGACGTTTTAATCTGGCCCTCGAGCTCCTGCCGGGGAGCGGGGTCGGGGGCTTGCTCCATGCAGCTCCCGGAAGCAGTGGCACGTCCCCCCTCTGGCTCCTACGCGTAGGGGCAGCCAGGAGGCTCTGCAACCTCCTGCACCCCAGAGCCCATATCCCCAGCCGGAGCCCTCACCTCCCCACCTGCACCACTGCCTGAGCCCGGAGCCCCCTCCTGCACCCTGAACTCCTCATTTCTGGCCCCACCCCAGAACCCACACCCCCAGCCGGAGCCCTCACCCCCACCCACACCCTCACCCACACTCCAAACCCCAATTTTGTGTGCATTCATGGCCCACCATACAATTTCCATACCCAGATGTGGCCCTCAGGCCAAAAAGTTTGCCCACTCCTCTTCTAGACTGTTAGTGGCATTTGCTGATAGGTTTAAGAGTCAGGCAGTATCCTGATAAGGTTATCTATGTGGGTCTCCAAGTGCATAAGGCTATATTATGAGTTAACCAGAGTAGATCCTCCTAGCCATGTTAGAGATCATTCCACTAGAACTCAGGCAGCCTCAGCTGCCTGTTTGAGGAATGTCCCTATTTCCAAAATGTGTAGGGCAGCTACGTGGAGCTCAGCCCACATTTATACAAGACGCTATTTTTCAGTAGAGGCTTCCAGTTTGGATTTCCACTTTGGTAGGGCTGGCCTATAATCCTTGTTCCAGTAGGACTTCTAGCACCTACCTCTGAGCAAACAATCAATTACTTGTTAGACACCAAAACTGGGATCTATGTGGACAAAAATCGAAAAAGAAAGGATATTTACTTTATGGTAACTGTGGTTCCTCAAGGTGCCTTGTACACATGGATCCCACAACCTGCCCTCCATCCCTGCTACTACAGAGTCCTTATTCCTCTGGAATTCTGTACTGGCAAAGGAACTAAGGGCCTGCTCTCTGCCCTTTATGTCCTCAGGTGGGGAGGGGTGCAAGGATTTCTACGGTGGAGGCATGCCCCCAGCAGACACTGCTGGCCAAATGACTCCAATCTTGCATGTGTGGGACGCATGCATACCAAAAGTGGAATCCATGTGAACAAAACATCTTGAAGAACCACAGTTACTGTTAGGAAAGTAATTGTTCTTTTTTGGAGCAAATTTAAGATTCTCTATCTTCATGCTAACGTACCCTGGGAGCATTGCAGAGGTAATCTGATTTGCTGTGAGGAGTGAGTCAGGTCCGGATTTTGCAAGGTGTTAAGCACTACCTATGAGGTGCTAAGTACTTTAAACACATGTTAGCTTCAGTGGGAATTTATGGTGTTCTGCATCTCACAGGCTGCACTCAGCACCTTGCAGGAACAAGTCTTGGGTGAGCACTGCACATCATTATGGGCACAGAATTGCTTGCCATAAAGTAGCTGCACTGGTAGCAAGGAGAACAGAGATCTTTAATGGGGAAAAATATGAATCCCAAATGAAGATATTAGAGGAATCCCTATAACTGAACATGCACGGATCTGTACTTCTTGAGAAGCCTGATTCAGTGCAAGACAAAATGATGAATACTGCCTCACCTGGTGATAAGTGCATGGACCAAAATTCTCACACTTGAGTGCCCAAAGATAGGAACCAAAATCCATATTTAAATAAGTAGCTTGGTTTTCAGATGTGCAGAGTACTTACAGCTTCCCTGGGACATCAGTGGAACTTCCTGGAAGCTCTGGTTTCTGAGCAGCTCCTGTAAATCAGACCCCTTATTAAAATTTGGTACACAATTCTGGGCACCCAAAATAAACAACATAGAATTTGTCAAGTGAATAACGCATTGATCCACCAATTCCAATACCCTGTCTGCAACAATGGCCACTAGTTGAAGTTGCAGAGGAAGGTTAAAATCACCCATAATGAACTGTGGCAATTGCACGGGGCTGTATGGGAGGAAGAAAATTCTTTTCTGATCCCTTTGGCAATCAGCTGTTGTCCCAGAGCATGAGAATCAATTTCCATAGTGTAAATAACTGCTCATTTATTTATTAAAAATAACTGCTCATTTATTTATTATCCAGTTTATTAAACCCACTTCATTAAACAACTTCAGTCTTTGACTCTGTGAACTTCTGTGGTAGAGAATGGTGCAGACTGAGTACATGTTGTGAAAAGTGCTTCCTTTTAACTGTATTCAGAGTACATACCAATTCATTTCACTGAGTGACTCCTTGTTCTAATATTATAAGAGGAACTGATCAGTTATTACTCTGTGCTTCGAAGCCTCAATACCACAGTCAAGTCCCCTCTGGCTTTTGCATTTTCAAAAATCATTCCACTTCTATACTCTTTCATATCTACGTCCTTCTGTTACTTCTCACGATCTTTCTGGCCCTTCCCTGAACATTTTCAGTCTTAGCTATCTGTGTCTCAAAGTATAGTTCCACTAGTAGAGCACTCCCTCTGGAAAGAAATATGGTGGGGTGCAATAATAATTTTAACGAATGTGGGAATAATAAATCCGTCCTGTTGAAAACTTGCCAATCTCTTCTCCCCATATGCGGGGTATGCAGCTATTCTAGCAGTCTACCCATTCCTATCATGGACACTGCAGAGTGGCGGCTAGGGACACACATGCCTAGGGACAGATCTAACCAGGAGTCAGAAACTCCTAAGTTCTTTTTTCTTTTAAACACTCTATTGTATTTAGTATGAAGTACAGTGCAGGTTGGGCAAGACACATAACTAAAGGTCTACTAAATTCGTAGCCATAAAAACTTGTCATGGACTGAGAAATCTGGTCTCCCCCATGAAATCTGGTCTTTTGTGTACCTTTACACTATACTATAGGGTAAGAGTATACAAAAGTACACAGCGTTTCTCAAACTGGGGGTCCCGACCCAAAAAAGGATTGCAAGTCTATTGTAGGGGGGGTCGCAATATTGCCACCCTTACTTCTGCACTGCCTTCAGAGCTGGGAAGCCAGAAAGAGGCGGCTGCTAGCCAGATGCCCAGCTCTGAAGGCAGCACTGCCACTAGCAGCAATGTAAAAGTAAGGGTGGTATGAAATATACTATGTGAATGCTACTTATGCTGTGATCAACCCGCAAAAAACATGCGATTTCTCCACAGTTTAAGTAGACCCCGGCACAAAATCTCTCTGCACATTAGTTTTCCTGTCTTTAAATTGGAAATAATAATACTGACTTTCTTAACTCATTGGGGTGATGAAAGGATTAATTAGTAAATGTTTATAAAGCTCTACACCCCGTGTCTGTCTTCTCTATTTAGATTGTAAGCTCTCTGGGGCAGGGACCATCTACTATTCTGTATGCTTAGCACAATGGGGTCCCATTCTTGGTTGGTCCTTAGGCACTGTTGTAATAAACATGTTAAATAATAATAGTAAATCACCCTGGCCTGTATCCCACTCCTGAGGCAACCACCTATTAACCTCTCTTTATTATGAAAATCAGTCATTTAATATAACTCTTGTTCCTGCCACCTAACAATTTTTTAATCCCTGACAAGTCTTTGCCTTTTGCCCCTTGAGTATTTTTTTTCTTTTTACTACTTCTATTTACTACTTATGAAAAAATAAACACTGTTCTGGGCCACTGTAGATGGGAAGGTTTCAAAAATTATTCAATAGCATTTTTTCCATGCCAGTTATTGAACTAGAGGGGAACCTGGAGGGCAAGTCAAGGTCCAAACATTTCCCAGGGAGTTGTGGGTTGAAATCCTGACCTTATTGAAGTCAATAGGAGTTTTGTCATTGACTTCGGTTGCTCTCTTAACTGATCAGCTGCAAGTTTTTCATTGCTCGTAAATGCAAATAGCCAACAATTTCTGTTAATCTTCAAGGAAGATACAACTTTAGTAGGTTATCTAGATCATAAACCCTTTGAGGACAGGTTTCAGAGTGGTAGCCGTGTTAATCTGTATCAGCAAAAACAACGAGGAGTCCTTATGGCACCTTAGCAACTAACAAATTTATTTGGGCATAAACTTTCATGGGCTAAAACCGGGTTTTAGCCCACAAAAGCTTATGCCCAAATAAATTTGTTAGTCTCTAAGGTGCCACAAAGTCTCCTTTGAGGATAGAAACCTTCTCTTCATGCCTGACAGTAATTGTCTTGCACAGTGTGGGTGCCATGCAAATGATAAATAAGTACCAGCAAATATCAAGGCTATCTTCAGTTCTTTTTTCTGAAAAAAAAAACAACCCTGTACGTTCATTTGCAAATGAAGTGCAGCACTTGACTTTCCAGCATGTTGCCAGTGTGTCCCTGTTATCACAAAGTAAAGGTGACCTGTTATGAATCAAACTGAGCCGAAAGAAGCAAAACTCTTGGGAGTTCAGAGTGCTGAGCACTTCCCCGGATTGCACCTCACAGACATGCTGGTGTGTGGTGTGGTTATGACACGCCCCCCAAATCACAGATAGTGTTAGATGTCCAGTTCCACACTGGCTGTGATTTCTTCCTGGAGCTTTTACCTAGAAAAATAGAAGTGGTGGAGACTAACAAAACACGCTAGGAAGGTGGATTTAGTAGTGTCCTGCTGCAAAACTGTTACGAAGATTTACCAGCCTACACACAAAATACTCACCTGCTATTTACCAGAATGATGGATGTTAATAATCACACTAACAATGTTTTATTCACCAGCCAAAATAAAAAACTTGAACCAGCAAAGGATTGAATTTTGAAAACAATGAACCAGATTTTGCTCTCACTTACATTGATGTAACTTGGCTCCAGAGGAGTTACTCCTGATTTTCACCCATGTAAGTGACAGCAGTATCAGCTCCCTTGCCTGTTTTACTGTTATCTATGCACTAGGTCAGGTTGGAATTTTGGACCATGTTCAGCACTTTCTGTGCAGGATCCTTGTTACCAGTTATTATTACTTTCCTGAAGAAACCCTCAAAAACAGCTTCAGGATTTACTACTCTGTTTGTAGGGTTGCTCTTCTGTAAATCTCAACTTGCAGTTATGTTGTTTTGAACGGTGATCTAGTTACAAGAAAAATCTTTCCCTTAACGAGGAATATCACTTTAATATTCCAGTGTAGTGGCCCAGTATCTTTCTTACAATGGCTCTGTGAAGTTCTAATGAACACCATGGACAGTTTTGACATTAGACTAATCAGAAGAATGGAAGCTGACACAGTTTGTATGAGGTACAACTAATTGAGGAAATACCTATCTGCTAGTGGATTGCAACTGTTGCTCAATTCTAACACCTTTTCTTGGTGCTAACGTCATTTTAGGATTTTATGGCTCTTGGGCACATATACAGAATGAGCCCTCTGATAATATTGTGATCTGCATGTGAGGATCTGTGGTAAGAATTTGGCTGTTTGATACTGCACAGAATTTGGTCAGTAACTCGGGCAAATTTGCAGAAAGCAGAAAGAGGGTTTTGGCAAATGGGATTATGGATAAAGTCAAACAGGCTTTTTTACTTTTTGTGAATTTGAAAAATGTCTTCATGGCTCAATATTCCCGAAGACAATAAAAGTATTTTCTGGCCTAACCTAAGTTTAATGTATTTTTCATTTTTAGTATTATAAAAAAACCCACTGTTCAATAATTATTTATCATTTTTATATTTTAAGGTGGGAACCTGCCCTCCGCATGACTCCAGATGAAGCAATGCAGCACGCATGGATCCAGGAACCAAGAATACATAAATCAAAACAAAATCCCCACTCTGCAAGTGAAAGCTCCTTCTTCACACTAGAGAAGAAGGAGAATGTACATAAACACACACTGCCTGGACAAGGAGGTGCAGTAGTCTGAATATTTGAAGTTCTTTATTCTTAATAATGTTTGTCTCTTGTACGTGTTGGCAGTTATGATTTCTAGAGGCCTTCATGTTTGAGCAAATAGCTTTGTTAAAAAGGAAGGATGAAGTAATGTAAAATGATGGAATGCTCCATAGAATCATTGGCCATACCCACAGCCACAGCATCCTCCATTGGCCACACTACCTCTTTCCTGCTTCTTTGGTAGAAACACAGAGTTACCCTGCGGGTCATGTGGTTTATCTGCAGCCCGACAAGGTAAATATAACAATTAAAGTCCCATAGGTTCATGCAGAAAGAGCCTTCATACAGTTATATTGGTAGAAAAATAATCAGAGACAGCATCTACAATCCATCCACAATGCACTTTAGTTCTTAGGGCAGAAAAAATGCATGGGGGTTGGTGGGTCTGCTCCTCTGAAATGCTGAGGAAATAATTGATTGGCCCTTTGCAGGTTTAATGTGGGCCTGCAGACACGTTACAGTTTCACACTGTCGTTTTATTTTATTTCGTACAGAAGAAAACACCTGTCAAGATATGGTTGATAAAGTAAAATGTGAAATGACTGAAAATCCTACTGCTGCAACTGAAAGACTAACTCTCAATGCACCTTCCTCAGACACAACCAAACAGGTTATTCCAGAGGAAGATCTGGAAAACCCAGTGGAAAAAGCTATCAAAAGAGACAAAGCAGGACATAGCAGTGAAACAGCTCTTCACAAAAATTCAATGTTCTTACCACCAATTAAGTAACATTCTGCACAAGCAGCTACTGGTCTGGTTTCTATACCTGCCTGGTATGTTTTGTAGGTAACCATTTAACTGTACAATATTCAAGAACATCATTTTAAATTATAACTCTCCACACATGGGCTGTGCACATTTGTAGACATTTTTAACCTAGATTAGTCCAGGTAACCAAAGCAGAATGTGCGTTGAACGTTCCTGAACGTTACCAACTTTCTTGTTGTGATCAGAGATTCTTCACAACCCACAGCAATATTTTTAATAAAAAGGAGACTCTAGAGGTGGATAGAGACTTATTCTTGATATTATACTGGGCACTTGCATTTAAGGATTCCTGCTTCTTGGGAGTTAAAAGCCTAGAAACCACAGAGATCATAGGGTCTGAATCTCACCCCATTTAAACCAATATAAATCATAAATAATTCTACTGAGGTTAGTGGATTTATACCAGTGTAAATGAGAGAAGAATCAAACTCATAGTGTCTCCCTCTCTGAGAGGGGAGAGTCAGATACGGGCCATTGGCAGAACCTCTGAACAGAATTAGAAACCCAAGTTCTATAGTGAGGTGCAGACTGCAGACCAGGTATTTATAAAAGGCAACAGGAGAGAAGGCTAACAAGCCAGGGTGTGCATTACACCCTTCTACAGGGACCCCATTCCCTTTTATATCAAACCAGAAGGGTGGATGAAAGAGAGAGTCAATGTCCAGGTGAATGAGCCCTCAAAGGGAGGCTGACTTAATTCATTACAAAATCAGATTTATATGACTGCCAGCCCCAGTCGTTAACCTCTCTTTTGACATGTCTGTACAGCACCCAGCACAATGGGGATCTTATCCCTGACTGAGGCTATAGGTGTTACAAATAAGAGTAATAAGGGAGCTGTCCTACAGGATACAGGGAATACCATCTCAGTGCTCTCACAGTGTTCCCAGAGCAGAAGAGCAATTGGGTTACTGGAGTCACACTATCACACATAGGCTCTACAGGCAGGGAAAAAATCCTGCAGGACATAGGAATGATCATAACAATGATCTCACAAAGGACCAAGCCAGGCAAACTGTCCTGTAGGATACAGGGTGACTGTATCAGTGACTTCCCAGAAGCCCCATACCAGGTGAGCTTTCCTACAGAATAGAGGGTTGACTGTATCAATGACCTCACAGAGGTGTTGGGCAGGTAAACTGTCCTGGAAGATATAGTATGCGGCCTATATCATGTATCTTAGAAAATGTTTGTGCTAAGGGCAAGGGTGCAAGGAACTGCTAAGAGCCAGCAAAGGCATGAAGGCAAGAGGATAAATTGGATGTCAGAGATAGAGAGAGCACAGAGTTCAGCAACTGGAACTGTTTGAAGTACTATCTACATACCATCAGGTTCCTGCTTGACACTGGAAACTATGGGAAGCCCATGAGTATCCAACTGAAATGCTGATTACCTGTCGGACGCTGCTGATAGTTCTCACAACATTACTACCTGAAACATCCCTGCAATCAAACACTGAAAAACAGACTATCACCACCTTCAGAATTGTAGTTGAATGGCAGAGGGGGAATTCAGGCTGTTTGAATTGGATTATTATTCATTCTCCCTAGCTATTGTGCTTAGTGACTTAGATGCTTAGATTACTCTCATCTAAAATATCTGTTCTCCTCTCAGAGTTTCGCACTTGTATATTTGTCTGCTCCAATTTGGATCAAATTGGGACTGCAGCCATTCTTTACTGCACTGGAGTTCTCAGAATGAAACTATGGACACAGTTTGGCTCATTGCGTCATTGCTGCAATTGCATTCGCTAGTTGATCTGATTTGCAGAGAACATCTTCCAGTAGCTTTATTATATTCTCTGGCACGTAGACTGGTATCTCCCAACTTCTCAGTAAACCTGCTGTTGAATATCTCAAGAGAGTTCTCAGTGCTGAGAGTGATGTGACATAGAAAATCATCTGACACTGGAATTCAGTCTAACCATCCTCTCACTGATCAGAGGCAGAGTCTATGTTGATGGTATTTGAGTATAGTTGCATGGCTCCATATTTCTTTCTTATTTTCCTTCCTTGTTTCCACATTTTTCATGTTAAGTCATCAGCCTCCACATCCATCTCAACCATGGTCAGCTCCTTCACTCTCGCCGGACAGTGTCTCCTTTAGTTAAGGATCAGATTCATGCTCAGAGACCACAGTGATGAGCATTGGGTATAAATCCCTAGAAAGGCAGGCAGTCAGCTCTTCCCTTCAGGTGCCTCCACTGCCCTCAAGTTCTCCTGCTGAACAGAAAAGAGTGGGTGTGGCCTATCATGTACATGTAGCCCTCCACCTGTGGTCAGTGCTCTGCTCATTCTACCGAAGAACGGGCAAAGTGACAAATTGTTGCCAGCCAAAAGAACACCTGAATGACACATAGTTTGAGAAGCCCAATTTACAGACCTTATTTTATCCCTATAGGATTAAATGTACATTATCTTTCCTTTTTTATAGTTCTTTCTTTAAAAATGCATTATGGAACCTGTTGTCTGTAAATAATAATCACACTGTGCCCTTTTGTAGCACCTTGTACTCAAGAACTAAAGGCATTTTGCAGATATAAATTAAGCGCCACAACACCCCCCATTAGGCTGCATAAGTATTATTAGGGCCGTTGATTAATCACAATTAATTCACGTGATTAACTAAAAAAAATTAATCGCGATTAAAAAAATGAATGACTATTAATTGCAGTTTTAATCGCATTGTTAAATGATAGAATACCAATTGAAATTTATTAAATATTTTTGGATGTTTTTCTACATTTTCAAATATATTGATTTCAAATACAACACAGAATACAAAGTGTACATTGCGCACTTTATATTATTATTTTTGATTACTAATATTTGCACTGTAAAAATGATAAACATAAGAAATTCACCTCATACAAGTACTGTAGTGCAATCTCTTTATTGTGAAAGTGCAACTTAACAATGTAGATTTTTTTTGTTACATAACTGCACTCAAAAACAAAACAATGCAAAACTTTACAGCCTACAAGTTCATTCAGTCCTACTTCTCATTCAGCGCATTGCTAAGACAAAGAAGTTTGTTTACATTTACAGGACATAATGCTGCCTACTTCTTATTTACAATGTCACCAGAAACTGAGAACAGGGATTAGCATGGCACTTTTGTAGCCGGCATTGCAAGGTATTTATGTGCCAGATACGCTAAACATTCGTATGCCCCTTCATGCTTCGGCTACCATTCCAAAAGACATGCTTCCATGCTGATGAAGCTTGTTAAACAAATAATGCGTTAATTAAATTTGTGACCAAACTCCTTGGGGGAGAACTGTATGTCTCCGACTCTATTTTACCTGCATTCTGCCATATATTTCATGTTATAGCTGTCTCGGATGATGACTCAGCACATGTTGTTCATTTTAAGAACACTTTCACTGCAGATCTGACAAAACGCAAAGAAGGTACCACTGTGAGATTTCTGAAGATAGCTACAGCACTCGACCCAAGGTTTAAGAATCTGAAGTGCCTTCCAAAATCTGAGAGGGACGAGGTATGGAGCATGCTTTCAGAAGTCTTAAAAGAGCAACAGTCCGATGCGAAAACTACAGAACCCGAACCACCAAAAAAGAAAATCAACCTTCTGCTGGTAGCAGCTGACTCAGATGATGAAAATGAAGATGCGTTGGTCTGCACTGCTTTGGATTGCTATCGAGCAGAACCCGTCATTACCATGGACGCATGTCCTCTGGAATGGTGGTTGAAGCATGAAGGGTCATATGAATCTTTAGCGCATCTGGCATGTAAATATCTTGTGACGCTGGCTACAACAGTGCTGTGAGAACAACTGTTCTCACTTTCAGGTGACATTTTGAACAAGACGTGGGCAGCATTATCTTCTGCAAATGTAAACAAACTTGTTTGTCTGAGCGATTGGCTGAACAAAAAATAAGACTGAGTGGACTTGTAGGCTCTAAAGTTTGACATTGTTTTATTCTTGGATGCAGTTATTTTTTGTACATGATTCTACATTTGTAAGTTCAACTTTCATGATAAAGAGATTGCACTACAGTACTTGTATTAGGTGAATTGAAAAATACTATTTCTTTTGTTTTTTACAGTGCAAATATTTGTAATAAAAATAAATATAAAGTGAGCACTGTACACTTCGTATTCTGTGTTGTAATTGAAATCAATATATTTGAAAATGTAGAAAACATCCAAAAATATTTAAATAAATGATATTCTATTATTGTTTAACAGTGCGATTAATCACACGATTAATCGTGATTAATTTTTTTAATTGCTTGACAACCCTAATTATTATCCAAAGTCATACAGCAAGTCAATGTCAGAGCCAAGAATAGAACCTAGGAATTCTGACTCTGACTCCCTGTTCTCTCTCCTACTTGATCTTAAATTAAATTATGTATAATTTACTTAATGTTGCTAAATATATTGTCATGTTACTCATGTAATATTCTTAAAACACTACATTCTTAAAACAACAAAAGAAGTAGTCATTTATGCCTTTGCACCCTGGTTGTTAGATCCTCATTTAATACTGTGAGACATGGGCGCCAGGTTTGTATAATTTTTGGTGGTGCCCAGAATGGGTCCAAGCAGAGCCATCCTGTCCATAGGACAGACCGGGGCAACCGCCTTGGGCCCTGCACTTTGGGGGGCCCCACGCTTCAGGGGGATGCAGGGTCCAGGGCAGCCTGGGGAGGTTAGCGGGGGGCCTGGCGCCAGCAGCAGCGAGCACCCTGGCCCCAGCCCTCCCCGCTCTGCTCTGCCCCGCCCCACTGGCTCCCAGCGTCACTCGGAGGAGGAGGCAAAATCTGGAAAGAGGTGGGGTGGGGGCAGGGGCTGGGGGAAGGGGCAGAGTGGGGGTGGGGGCGGATCAGGGGTGGGAAGAGGCAGGGCGGGGCAGAGCGGGGTGGGCTGGGGCCTGATCGCTCACTGCTGCTGGTGCCAGGCCCCCTGCTAACCCCACAGTCCGTCCTGGACCCCGTGTCCTCCTGAAGTGCGGGCCCCCCCAAAGCATGGGGCCCCCAAAGGGCGGAGCCCGGGGAAGTTGCCCCAGTCTGTCCTATAGACAGGACGGCTCTGAAAATATAAGCCCAACATTGGTGGAATCGGGCCCATGTTCCTGAATATTGGTGGAGCACCGGCACCACGGGTCCATATAACTCACTGCCTATGCTCTGAGGCCATCTAGTGTTGGAAGTGGTTTCACATTTGAATTTTGAGGGGTGTATTATTTACTGCAATTCTTCAGATTCTCTGTTTAACAATATTATACCAATTGCTCCCCCCAAAATAGTATTCTAGCCACCTTAATAGTCTGAGCACAATGTAACATTGGGAAGGTCTCTGTTTATATCTAGAATCTGGTACTTACTCTACAAGCTAGCAGTGGCAGGGTGTGCTGCATAAGCAGTATGCGTAGCCCTGAATTAGAAAATGTTCCCTTTGCTGTTTTAGGAGCAAAGTTCACCACTGGCAGGAAGAGAACCCAGGAGTCCTGAAACCCAGCCTCCCTCTGCTCTAACCCACTAAACCTCAACCCCCTCCCAGGCCTGCCTCTACTGCTATCTCCTCCCCGAAGGCAAGGCCCGGGTGGCTGGGGAGAGGTGTGGGCTGGCTGAGTTCCCCTGGGGGAGGAGGGCTGTGGATACCTGAGGTCGCAGCTCACCCAGCCGTGCAGGTGGGCGGGAATGTGCTGCAGGGGAAAAATGTGACTCAGGGTTGATTTTGCAATGCTCAGGGCTGTGAAATCTCCCATCTGCATCCTGGAGCAGCCTTGGGTGACCTCTCTAGAGCAGGTATTTGCCAATCAGCCTCCCATTCCCACAGCCAGCTGCTTCATCGCTGCTCTGTTCACAGCAGCAAACGCTTGGGCACCATGTGGGCGCCCCTGCCCCTCTGCCTGCTGTCTGCTGTCCTGGCCACAGGTGAGTCCTGTCCGTCCCCATGCACAGGGAACCAGGCACTGGAGGGGGTGGGAATTCACCCGGGGAATGTGACACTTTTGATGACAGATTCTTGAGTCAGGATGGAATTTGTGGCTAAAATCAGCAAGAGGAAAACCCGGGGCCACGTCCCCCGGCTGACTCAGGGAGAGCAGGGATTTGACTCTGGGACTTGCGCATCCCACACGAGGGCACTATCCAGTGGGCTGTGGGTCATGCTGGGGTGATGGGGTCATCCTCTGAGTCCATCTGTCCTTCCTCCTCGTTCCTCCTCCATGTTACCTGTCAGCTCTGTGTTCTTGGGGAACCAGGGCGCAGTATCCAGCCTGTCTGACTCACGACAGACACACACACACACCAGCCTCTGCTTGAACCAAAACCGATCAGAAGTGTAAGCAGAGTCAGGATGAGCTCTACCCTGACATCTGGTGGTGAATTATGGCGAGTGTGGAAAAGAACTCCAGGGGCTGATCTTGTTTGCATAGGCACACCCACTCGCCTGGCATGAAACACAGCAACTGAAAGTGGTTACTTTGGCTGGTGTGGGATCCCCAGTTTCTCTATTATTGGGGCAGGAAGAATAAAGTTTTGTTACCCTGATTCTGTGAATCAAGGCCAGTGGAACTGTTGTATGACAGAAGGACTGAGTGAGTCCTTCACCATTACCTAAGTAGCACTTGCTTGACAAGGGGCATGGGTTACAACTCCCAGTGAATGGAGAAAGGATGGGGACAGGTATTTGTACCTGATGGTATGGGCCACCTCTGAGGGTTTGAAACACCAATTGCACTGCCTCCTCTCTCCACTGTTGAATGTCAGAGCTAACTTTGATTCCCTTAGGAGTCTAGTTACAGGCTGCTGAGCTGAATTCACTTTGGGCCAATGGTGCACCAGCACTGGGGCTCCCCTACTATGAGCTGAAATCGCTAAGAGCTGAAATCACAAAAGAGCTGACGTTATTAAGAGCTGAGATCACTGAGTGCTGTGTTAACTAGGGGGGGAGCCTGAAGCTATATTGCTCAGCAGCTGGCGGAGCAATTTGTGGGGACGACTGGAGGAGCAGTGAGCGGCGTGGAGCCTTGCGGGGCCGGTTGGAGTGGCCCAAGGAACGGCGAGCGGAGCTATTTGTGGGGACGGCTGGAACGGCTCACAGGTCGGTGAGCGGAGCGGAGCGGAGCGGAGCAGCTTGTAGAGCGGAGCAGTTCGTGGGATGGCAGGAAAGTGGACTGGCTCGTGGTAAGGGCTGCGGCGGAACCCCCACGGAGAAACAGAGGGCTGGCCAGCCTCGGATCACGTAAGGTGCCCCTTAACACCCTGCGTGCCCCCCCTTTTACTCTGGGGCTGCACTGACCAGGGACAGAGACTTTGAGGGTTGTTGGACTTTTGGGACTTTGGGTGGTTGCTGGACCCAATAGTCTTTGGGGGTGTTGGACTTTGGGGACTCTGGGTGATTTTTGGGTTGCTGGATTCAAGAACCAAAGGGAAAGGACACAGCCCAATTTGCTGGGGTGGGTTTTGCTCATGGTTTGTGTTATGAATCCTGTTTGTGGTGTTTTTCCAATTTTATGCTGATGTCGTTTACCTCATGTTATTAAACATTTTCTGCTACACTCAGACTCCGTGCTTGCGAGAGGGGAAGTATTGCCTCTTAGAGGTACCCAGGGGGGTGGTATGTAATTGTCCCAGGTCACTGGGTGGGGGCTCGAGCCGGTTTTGCATTGTGTTATTGAAACGGAACCCCTAGATACAGAACCCAGCCCTTGTTGCTGCCAACCAGATGGGCAGAAGGGTTACAGAAGAAAGACTTACAGAAAGCAATGAAAAGGTAGTGGGAGACACACCTAAACCCCTCCGGATGAGGGTGACAGGATAAAGGAAACTCCCCTAGCCTCATTTGCATTGAAGGTGGGACAGGAAGGCATCCCCATTAGCATACAGAATGGAGAACAGAGATTCCAAAGCAAGAACTGCATTGAACTCTGGGACCAGGAAAGCAGGGAAGCACTGCATGATGGGGGATCTCTGCTCCAGATGTTAATGAACCCACGCCTGCACACACCCAGCTCAGTAGTTATCAGACCAGTTCTAGTAATAAATCCTTTTTTGGTATCCAAAATACTGAAGCTGCCTAATTGCACTGTGAGGTCCCTGGAAGGAACACTGCCCATAGTCAGGAATGAGCAGTTCCTATTGTCTAGCCTGAATAAAACAACTTTGGTATACTCCCTTGAGCCATCAGTTTACCCACAAACAAATCTAGTGTTCTCCCTTGAACCATTTCTCCCTGGTGCTAAGGTTGAAGTGATGTTTCCAGATGAAAGCTCTTAAAAAAACCCAAAGTGGACCAATTATTCTTTCTTTCTTTCTTTCTTTCTTTCTTTCTTTCAAAAAATTATGTTCATGTATTGAATTTAAACTCTCCCAAAATCTGGACAGAAAAGAGTTAACGATCACGGGATTGCTTCACCCAGCCCGGGTATCATAGCATGCATGCTGGAGGTGTACAGCCATCAATCAAAAGGGTTAACAATCATAAATCAAATTCTGAAGAAGAGAATTGACATGACCATGGATGAAAAGTGGTCTAGGAACTTGATCGTAGCTGAGCTAATGTTACTCTGAGAGGCAGAGTCCTCGAACAGCAAGTCAGGGGGAGGCAATACGGTCACCCCAAATCCAGGCAGAAACCCCTCTTTAGAGCAGTGTAATTCTTTTTTTCTGTCTACACAGATGTGTGGTGTTTCTTTGCACATGCGACTAATACCCCGGATAGCCAGCTGTGCAGCTTAAAAATCACTCTAGCCACACACACTCAGGCAGCAAACAGACTTGTCTACAGTTTTGAAGAAGACACAAATAACCAGTTAGTAAGATGCCTTTCCCCATACGTTGAGTTGAATGGAACTTAGCAGAGTTGGGACAAAAGCACATAGAATTTCTCCAATATCTACCTGCCCACACGTTCAGTGAGGTGGCGTTGGTGGCAAGAACTACCAGAGTGCCTCCTCTTGGTTCCTAGTGGTATTTATCCCATGGGCACTGCCTCAGAGGGGTCAGGAGCTGGGATTTGAACTGAGAAGGGATTTTTCAAACCTCCAGGAAGCGCTCTGCTATGTGAGGTGTGTAAGTCCAAAGAGGAATTGAGCTCTGGCCCCCTTGCGTGGGACCTGCCTCATTGGTGTGGCAGGGTTCAACCTGGGTGAGTGAAACAAGATTCCTACTAAGTGTAGATGCAATTGTCCTCCTGGACCCAGGGCTAGAACCTGTGAATCCTGGCTCCCAGCCCTCTCCCCAATCTAACCACTAGAGCCCACACCCCTCTTGGAGCTGGGTCTCCTCAGTCTGGGAAGATAATGTAATAGATGGGGGATGGGATGAGCTGGGGGAATTGCAGTGGGTGGATGGGGGGACTGGATAGGATAGAAGAGAGGATTCTGTCAGGGGGGTGGTAGATGCGATGAGATGGGGGTTGGATAGGTAGATACAAAGGGGGTGGATAGAGCAGCTGCGGGGGCACTGGGGAGCTAAGAAGTGATTCTCCATTTCCCTTCCACAGGGGCAAACTTCTTTTCCTATGTGGCTATGTCATGCCTGGCACCCGAGAGCTATGAGGCCGGCCCCTTTACAGAGACCTTCCCACACAATATCACCATGTGGGTGAACATCGCCTACTGTGACACTGATGGCTGCAACGCCGGGGCCATCCCAGGTGTGTGTCTGCTGCAAACCTAGACCCCCTACTCTGGCCACACCTGCATGGAGAGAAGTCAGGAATCCTAGCTCCCAGCCCCTGCCCCCACTCTAACTACTAGACCCCATTCCGCTCCCAGAGCCAGTGATGGAACCCAGAAGTCCTGGCTCCCAGCCCTCCCACTCTAACCACTAGACCCCACTCTCAGCGCTGGGATCGAGCCCAGCATCTGGTGACTCCCCACACCTGTTTCCTTTTGTGCATTGGCTGAATAAAACATGTGATGGGCCAAAGAGGTAGCCTCTGTTCTGTGCACAAGAAATACTGGTAGCAAGAGACTCCAGGAGTCCTGAAACCCAGCCCTCCATGCTCTAATTCACCTGATCCCACTCTTCTCCTAGAGCTGGGGATAGAACCCAGGAGTCCTAGCTCCCAGCCTCCTCTGCTCTAACCCACTAAACCTCAACCCCCTCCCAGGACTGCCTCTACCTCCTCCCCAAAGGCAAGGCCTAGGTGGCTGGGGAAAGGTGCGGGCTGGCTTAGCTGCCTCTGGGGAAGGAGGCTGTGGGCACTTGAGGCAGTGGCTTACCCAGCCATGCCGGTGGGTGGGAACATGCCGGAGGAGGGAAATGTGCCTCCGGGTTAATTTCACAATGCTTAGGGCTGTGAAATCTCCCATCTCCATCATGGACAGCCTCAGGTGACCTCTCCAGGGCAGGTATTTGCCAAAGTGCCTGCCATACCCACAATGTCAGCTGCGTCATCACTGCTCTGTTCATGGCAGCAAATGCCCGGGCACCATGTGGGCGCTCCTGCCCTTCTGCCTGCTATCCACTCTGCTGGCCACAGCTGAATCCATCCATTCCTGGGCACAGGGAGCCAGGCCCTGGAGTTTAGGACTGACAGGCATCCGGTTTTCGACCAGAACATCTGGTCGAAAAGGGACGTTGGCGGCTCCAGGCTGACCAGGCCGTTAAAAGTCCAGTTGGCGGGGCTAAGGCAGTCTCCCAACCTGCCCTGGCTCCGCGCAGCTCCCGGAAGCAGCTGGCACATCCAGCCTCTAGGTGCAGGGGCAATCAGGGAAGCACCGTGTGCTGCCCCCGCCCCCAGCGCTGCTATGGGTACAGCTGTGGGTGTAGCGCCTGCAGATGCTGAGCCTCCTGGCCAGCCCTGCGCCTAGGAGCTGGACATGCCGGCCACTTCCAGGAGCCGCACGGAGTCAGAGCAGGCAGGAAGCCTGCCTTAGCCCCGCTGCGCCACCAGCTGGGAGCTGCCTGAGGTAAGCACCAACCAGCCAGAGCGTGCACCCCGAACCCTAACTCCCTCCCAGACCCTGCACCTCCACCCGCACCCCAGCCCCCTGCCCCAGGTCGGAACCTCCTCCCACACCCTAACTCCCCAAGGCCGGCAGGGAGCTGTGAGCCCCAGCCTGGTATCCTCCCCTTGTGCTGCTTGGTGAGGGAGGGAGGGCTGCAGTTCATCTCCCATGGGCAGCTGCTGGGTCCTGCTTCTCTTTGGGGAGGGGGGTGTTGTGGTTTCCTTTTGTGCATTGCATGACTGAATAAAGTGTGTAGTGGAGCAAAGAACCACCTTTTTTTCTGTTCACAAGAGATTATTCCTGAGGGAATACTGTGCCAAAAAATTAAAAATTCTGCACACAATATTTTAAAACTGCAAAATTCTCCCCCCCCCCCGCCCGTAGCAGCCCAGCCGAGACTAGTAGCTGAGCCTGGCGCAGGGTAGGAGCCACCAGCCAATGCGTTCTAGCCCCCTCCACCCCGCAGTGATTTACCTCTCTGCCAGTTGTTCTGGGCACCCGAAACAATGCCCCCACACTGCTGGGGAGGGACGTGTGACCGCTTTTGTTGCTTCCCTTTGCTTTCCCGTCAGAAAATCATTTTTCTATGGGGAAGCAAAGAAATCTGCAGGGAACATGAATTCTGCACGCATGCAGTGGTGCAGAATACCCCCAGGAGTAACCAGTGCTAGATGCCATCTGCCCTTATCAGGAAGAAAGGCTGAAGCTAGTTATTGCTCCTCTGGGATGATGCAGATGAGAAGCTCTCACAACAAAGCACAAGATAGCGGAGGAAAGAGCGTTCTTATCATGCATTCTTCTTGTGTTGTCATTTCTCCTTTTACTGTGATTCTTCAGAGAATAAAACTGTGAACTCTGTCTGGAAAAGCATGAGTGTAACATTTGCCACAGGAATCAGTGGATACTGACCTCTGTCATGCAATAGGGGTGATAAGCATTTGTAACACTAACGCTAATGCCAGAAAATAAATACCAGTCTCTTAACAATAGTCCTGTGTGTCAAGCATTTATTATATGGGGTGAGAAGAAAATAGAATCTTTGGCAAAAATGGACCTAATGAAGCCACTTGAATTCTTGAGACTGGCACAGAAACAGACAAGGAAGGTGGTAGTACTGTTTCCATATTTTCCTTGCAGAAATATCAGAATGAAATCCCCCATACTGCTACAGGTGGCAGACACAGAGACACTGAAGATTTACAGTATTTTCCAGGGAGAGGATGTAGGAATGCCTAACTGCTAGACAAAGTCATTCTACAATTTCAATACTGTGATCCATGCAAGGATGTCACGTGTGTTGTGGGAATTAATTATTTAATGTTTAAGTGCATTGAATATGTACAGTGCTAAGCATTATTATTCATGACAAAGACACTTTAGTCCTGACTTGTACTTTGTTAGGGCAGTAATTACTGTGGTGATTCATGTCCACACTACCCTCCTTCTATCGCTGGGGAACAGGGAGCCGAGAGCCTCCAGGCAGCAGCCAGGCTCCCTGCAGGAAGCCAGGAGCCCAGGCCTTAGAGGAACTTTTCATATTTTGTGCCTTATTTGCCCTGCTACTATATATATTGTATCTACTACCAAAACCAATTTTGTGCAGGAAAACTTGAGTAACATCCTTCATGTAGTAAATAACAAAAGAAGATCTGAGTCTTGAAGCAAACAACAGCTGCATCAGTTAGATCACTTTGAGCTTTGTTGTAACACACACATTAAGATCTACTACATAGAATATTAAAGGATAGCGCTGCTTTGAAAAGTGATTCTAAAAAATGATATAAAACTGTTCCAAATTTATTGTGTCTCCGTGACTCTAGGTCAAATCTTATATTAAATTTATAAGCACAGAGATGGATTGTCTAGCTGCTGTCCTTCCAGACTCATGAGAAGTCAAAATGGGTTTTTCTTCCTGGCTCAAGCATCCCCAACAATAAAGGTTCTGCAGTTAACACTTGTTAACAAGGCAGTGGTCAGTGCATGAGGCAGAATGGAATCCAGCTCCTTCTTTCCAAGCTGCAGTGGCTCTACAGGGAAAACAGGAGTAAGAAGTAGCAAGATCTTATTTGGCCATGTCTATACTACCACTTATGTTGGCAAAATTTATGTCACTCAGGGGTGTGAAAAAAACACACAGCTGAGCAACATAAGGTATGCCGGCAGAAGTGGTAGTGTGACAGCACTGTGTCGGCAGGAGAGCTTCTCTCACCAACATAGCTACCACCTCTCGTTGGGGGTGGTTTAATTATATTGACGGGAGATACAGCAGCTGCATGAGAGATCTTACAGCGGTGCAGCTGCATCGGTAGAGCTGTGCCGCTATAAACTCTCTAGTGTCGACATAGCCTGAGTCGACAAACTCAGCAGATATGACTCAGAACACACTCACGGAGGAGATCTGCCAAGTAAGCGCCCATTATCACAATCACTTTTCACCATTTACCCACATTAATACTCTTGATCCGTGAGGCAGTAGGTAAAGATGAAAAATCTTCTTTTATGGGGCAACTTGGTAAGACAATCCCATTCAACTGCCCATTGGCACATCTCAAGCAAAGCAATCTAAGGGCTCCACTAGCACCAGAAATTTGTCAGATGAGACACACATAGGAACTCCTTCAGGCACCAGGCCCAGGGTGAGAGGGATGCATGGGGGTCATGGGGCAGGGGCGACGGGCCCCAGGATGAGAGGGATGGGTGGGGGTCATAGGGCAGGGGTGACGGGCCCCAGGGTGAGAGGGATGGGTGGAGGGTTGTGGGGCAGGGGTGACAGGCCCCAGGGTGAGAGAGATGGGGGGTGGGTTGTGCGGCAGAGGTGACAGGCCCCAGGGTGAGAGGGATGGGGTGGGTTATGGGATGGGGTGATGGGCCCCAGGGTGAGAGGG